>NW_015555761.1:455031-469106 GCF_001515605.1 Sinocyclocheilus anshuiensis
CTCGGCAAAAAGTCTCATGATTTATTTCCAGAACATGATGCATGATGGGATACACTAAGCCTCGAATAGCGCTCAGGAGCGGTAATTGTGTTTATGGGGTGCAGTCTAACATGTGTTAATGCTTCGTTTAAAAAAAAAACTAGTGCTGTCAATCGATTAAAAAAATTAACTAATTAATCAAATTTTTCTGAAATTAATTGTGATTAATCGCGATTAATCCCACCTAACATTAAAGTTTTTAAATATACTTTTATATTGCAATATTTTCACATTTAATCTTCAAATTAATGTAGAAACAACATAAAGACAGTATATTTTTAATGGCATATTTTTTTATGACTGAAGGCCAGTATCACTGACACCAATACTACTGATGCCTCTATAAAATAATTTTTTACTAATATTTACCAATTGACTATAGCCATTCAACATTACAATATAATTGAGAGCTATCAATTTTAATATTTATTAGACTTTAAAAATTGTCGTGGTGCCTCATTGACAGATATTTGTAGAGCCGCGGGCTGGGCAACCCCCAACACGTTCGCTAGATTCTATAGCCTTCGTGTGGAGCCGGTATCCTCCTGTGTTCTCACCTCAAACGGGTTGAAGCACTGAGAGGCCCCGGCTTCGGGTCGGCTTGCTAAAACCACTCCAGAGAGTCCATATCGTAGACCCTGTCGAGCTCCTCCGTCCCCTCGGCAGCCAGACGTGGCGGAGCGTCCGGCGCCAGGCCCTCACTCGATGAATCCGTGAGAACCGATAGAGGGCTGGGTTCCATATGTAGAGACCTAAGTGGATCCCATATGTGTAAAGTCCACGGTATAGCCTCAGAGCCCGTGATTCCCCGGCAGACTTCTGCCATTTCCAAGAGGGTTACAATCACCTCTAATCTTCCATATGCACCTAAGCGGTTGTCCATGTGGGTAAGTGCTTCTGAAACGTACGTTTTCCCAGTGTTATCCAGTCTTACTGAGTGGGTAGTGCCATAGCAGCAGTAACTGATCTTCTTGTGGTAAGCCCCGACCTGCGCCAAAAAGAAGGGGCACAGGAGGCTTCCACAGGACACTGGAAGGGGCAGTACCTGTGGCCCTTTGGTAGGGATCCCAATTCGTCGGTCATCCGACGTGACGTCGAGAGTGACCGACTGAAAAGGAACATCTCGGTTACGTATTGTAACCCGCGTTCCCTGAAGGAGGGAATGGAGACGTCACGTCCCGTCGCCACAGCTTATGCACCACCGCTGAGAGGCCGGGTCACCGGCTCGGCTCCTCAGCGAAAACCTGAATATGCGCTGCATTTCAGTTGTGTTGCTGTTTATGGAGGGTCAGAGAGCTCTTGGATTTCATCAAAAATATCTTAATTTGTGTTCCGAAGATGAACAAAGATCTTACGGGTTTGGACTGACATGAGGGTGAGTAATTAATGACAGAATTTTTGGGTGAACTATCCTTTTAAGGATTGTGCTGAAGGATTGTACATAAACAGACTTTCATAAATAAACCAACCCTGAAGATTGTTCGCTGAGATAAAAAGTGTGACACCAAGCCCCGTTCTCCCCTATATGCAATTAGTGTGGTACAATTAACTCTGCTTTGCATGCACATTTGCAGTTCCAATCACTCACTGTAGTCGCTGTTCTCATCCTTGATGCCATCGATGGTTCCATCTGGCTGCATCTGCAGGTAAAAATCCTGCTGGCTGAACAGTCGTGTCACAATGCCTTTCAGCTGCGGCTCTGGAAAATAAACACACAGCCCCGCCCCAACCCACATATTTATCAGAATTTACCCCAACAAATTTTTTCAGCATGTGAACAAAAGGTTGTTAAGAAGAAATAAATTATTCTAAATAAGTTATTGACTTCTTATCCAGTGATGGCAGTGAATGTACTTGTGAATGGCTGTGTTGATAAAGCTCTGCATATTTGCTCTCTGCAACCTCATTAATCAGTTTCACTATGGACACATGGAGTTTAGAAGACCAGCTGTAGCCATAACAGGTGATTTCTGGTGGAGTGGTGACCTGTACAAGCAGGTACAATAAAAATAAATGTTTAAAGGCAGGCCTGAGAGGTGAGGAGTGAAGAGGCCACATGGATGACCTGGCATGCAGCAAAGTTCCACAGCTTTCAATACTAGAGCTCAGAAGAGTTGTGAATGTCCATGATGGTCATGATCAGCTATTCATCTAGGACCCCATCTATCCATTGCAGACCCAATATCTCTGACAGGCTGGAAGGGCCATCAATCATATGAACGAGCCTATCTACATCCATTTGGAAGAACATTACTAAATCACATACAGAATCCACACCTCTATAAATAAAAACTGATGTAGGGGACCCCATAGGAAATGACTCTAACCTGGGGAGAAAGGTTTGGGTTTAATGCATGTATGTGGGTCAGTGTGTGCTGAATCTCTTGAAAACATGTCCAGGTCATACTTCCCCTGAAGCAAAAACAAAAACAAACAAACAATATTGTCATTACAAATTCTTATCCCTAATGCATCTGGAGCCTTTTTTTTTTTTTTTTTTTATTTTTTTTTAATGTTTTAAATCATTTCAAATATCAGTATTCAACGTTTTATGTTTATATCAAAACATTATTTATGCATTTGTAATTGCAGGTTAAATGCATTCATGTCTTTTAAGAGTACAACAAATATTAATGATATACATCATTATAATATAATAATTGATTATAGTAGATTACAGTAACGAGGATGATTTTTACATTACAAAATAAGAATTTAAAAGAAAATTACATAGTTATTATGAAAATAATGTCACAATGTAAAAAAAACCCCACTAAAATGGGATTAAATGTCTTTGTGTAAAATAATATTTCTGCTTTCACTGGATTTGTGACGGTGAAATATGACTCAGACATGTTCCTCACATGTTTGTGAGTTTGTGAGATTAATGTACATGCATGTCTCTACTCATATAGGAATGTATGCACTCACATGTGCATTTGAGCATGTGTTCACCTGGATGTATGCATGAGATAATGCATGTCATATTTGCATCAACACTTTGCATACTTTCCCCTTGCAATTATATTTCTGTTGAACCATACATGTTCCATATTGCCCCATTTCATGAACAAAAACAGTTACAATCGGATGTGCTGATAAATGATCTCATGATCATGAAATGGTGAATGATATCCTCGACTAATTAAGTCACCACAACTGACAGAAGAAACATGACACATCAGCAGCACAGAGCATACACGAGCCTCACTGCATGGAAACAGACAGAGAGGACAGATCACACATAACAATGGGGACAGAAACATAATAAGTAGAGACCAAAAAAGGGGATCAGAGGGGAGTAAAGAAGGTACAAAAGAAAAAAGGTGGAAGAGACAGAGAGGAGAAGACATACTGTACATAAAAATAACACAAAGACGGAGAAATAGAACAATAGTCAGAAGCATATTACAAAGACAAGGCAGACATTGGCGACTGCCGTTAGACAGGAGCTAGTCCCCTATGAGCACGAATGGGGTGGGTAACTGGAAGACACAGCACAAGGATGGAGGCTGAGCTACTGACCTAGCCTGACGCCCTTACGGGACACCTGTGGAGGTTTCGAGGGTGCATCTTACGGGGGAGAAGGAAAAACAGCATTTTTACAGACAAATCCTACAGCAACAGCCATCAAATAACTGATCATATGTTGGGAAGAGGGGATGTGTTTGTTCTACATCATGAGAAGGTGTTTTGAAGGAGGAAGAGAGGACAGCTGTGTAGTTTTTTTTTTATAATTTCACACGCTTCGTGCCATTTTATGTGAGCCGAAAAAGGACAATAGCGTGGTTCATTGGGCAGTTCAAACTGGATCTTCCATCAGGCAAACATTTACCATTAACCATTTCATCTAAGAATGCCCTGGTGCACTGCAGTGCCACTGGATTCTGGCTATTATTAAATTGCATTGTTGCACTATAAACATAAGGTTTTTCTTTTTCTTCTTCTTCTTTTAACAATCACACAGCCTCTGATCAAAATGTCAGAATTCCAGCCACTGAATTCATTGATAACAGTAATAATAACATTAATAAAACATATCAGATATATCAACATAAAACGACTATGCAGTCAGATTGTTAGGATGGCAAATCGGTTGGTGAATAGCAATAGACAGCACGTGAGCTATGAAACAGGTGGGATCTTTGGGGGGAGGGATAAATAAATAAATAAATAAAATACAGTGGAGGATATATGTTCCTCCAGCGGAGCTGTAGACTGCAGCAGAGGCTTCGAGTGGGGGCTGATGTCTTAAAAAGCATCCAGCACTGACCTGGTCTCCGGCGAACAGGTCTTTTCTTGCCGCTGCAGAAGCGGACTTTACTGAAGACCCCCAGGAAATGTCGCTTGCAGAGAGAGCGGGGGTCTTTGCTGGGACTGGGGCGGCGTTTGGAGGCAGATACCCGATCGCTGTTGGATTCCCGCGCCTGGCGTTTTTGTCGGATCAGAGAACTGGCGATCGCAGCCATCTCGAGTATTCAGTTAAACGAGCTGTTCGACGCGGTAACGCAATTACTGGGAATAATAAATAAACGAGACTGGATTGTCTGCGAAAAATTAGCCAGATCTCACTCCAATTCCTTGCGAAAATCCAGAGGATCCTGAAAATTAGGACTGAAATCTCATCCCCTTCTCAGACGATCTACCCAGACGGCTGTGAGTTTCACACAAGATTACATAAAGCATATTTTCCGTTCTCCATCTTAGAAGCAAAAAAAGCTATAATAATAACAATTTAATTAAAAAACAACAATTAAAAAACGTCCTATGTGAACATGGGTAACCTGTCACGCAGGTATTCCAGGTGCCGAAGACAGCAGACGCGTAATTCCTCTTTCAAGCGACTGCTACATGATCCACACACATGTCTAGTTCATTCCAGATAACTTTGCATGCATCCACATAATAAATGGAGCCCATGACACAAGAACGCGCGTTCTCAGGCTCTATAGGCGTATATGAGTGGCGCGCACACAACTTCACGGAACATCTGGGCTCTCCTAATTATATTACAGCTCTTCATAGTTCTTCTAGTAGAGTTCATTGCATTGCCCTTCACGTCGAAATGTCTTATTTTGTTCGAAACGAGTTGCTATTTAAATGTCAGGTGTCTAGCACAGCGAGAACACTGCGAATCCTGGCGAAGCCGTTTAAGGGAATGTTGTAAAATCGAGACTAGTGCGGCTTCGTTCACACTGACACTGAGCCAGTGAATGGGGTGTGATTCTCTCTCTCTCTCTCTCTAATTGTCTGCCCATCTGTTTACTACTCGGATTAAAATACACCTTAATGATACAGATCGCCTTCTGTTTGTCACTGTATTGTTCAGTGTATTTAGTGCAAATGTGGCAGCCCATAATATTAAGGTCTGTCTGACACAATCCATTAACCACTCACTCTGCTGTTACTTTTTTATGTTATTTGTACCGATTAACTGTTGCAGAAAACTGAATTTCAATAACTGAAGTTTGTAAAAAAGTAAATTTCCAAACTGCTATTCCATCTGACGGGACTGTGTGTTTTAACTTTTAAGTATCACTGATATTTTAACAAGATAATAATGATATAGAAATGTGTTTAGGTTATAGTGCCGCAGAATTCTAATAACAGGTTTACACTGCTACAGAGATGTATTGTTCTACTTTACTAATTAATGCATTAATACAACACCTCCCCTTTAGAGATACAGATCTAACTATCACAGAACACCACAATGCTGCATTTATGTCATGCACTGTGCCTTACTAAAGTGCTAAACTCTTCAGCACTGGGTTTCAGAGGGTAATCATGGTGGGGCACGCAGAGACAGAAGGGTTGGGGGATTGTGTACTTATGTGGGGGTACACAATGCTTTCTGACACTGCAGTGGGTGGATCATGTGGCTCTGACACAAAAAGACTCTTGCCTCGTGCAAAATAGCAGCATTAAATATTCAGTCTGTGAATGCGCTCTTTCATCCTTTTCCAAATTTAATGTGGGGCTAGGATTTCACTTCCAGCCATCTCCTTGCATCAACATGGACTTAGTACAGTGCCTTTTAAGAACAGCAGTACTTCGATGCTCTTCTTGTTAAAGGTACTTGGTCTGAATTAACAATCTTCCAAATACTATGGAGAATCTGGTAACAAACTTAGGAGATGGGATAGCTAAGACTTTTGTAATATAAATTATCATAAATTATTGAAACTGTTAAATGTTATGGAAGTAAGGCAAGGATGAGAAGATTTACAATGGTTTTATCATATATATTAGATACAAGTACCTCTATTTCAGAGGTCTGAACGAATGACACAAAGCATTTTGTTTTCATTAATCTCTGACACAAAAGCAGCTCCTGAGACAGAATGGTGCATGGTAGTTGTCACAATACATCTTGTTTTGTATTACCTCAGTTTTGAGAGAGGAATTCTTGTGCAATTCTAGAACTATAACAATTTTGCCTAAAAACTCGACTATTATTGATTGTCAGCAAGGGCAGGTTTACTCAACAGACCATGACAATGCACCAATGCACCAATGCACCTAAATTCATTAATGATCTGCGAATCTGTCCACAGTGACAATCACAGCATGTCATTTGCCAAGCAATAACTGCCCCACCCCCAGTGATTTCAGCCACTGCCCCTCAAAATAAATGTGCACGTCCCTGATAGCAAGTGCCTTTGCAACAAACATTTAATTTCTAGTTGGCAGTATTTCTGTTTCATGACAAATGCAGTAATGTTACATTAGCACAAAGCTCAGGCCAAAACCAAGATCCAGAGGATACTAGTATTATAAAAATGTTTAAAATTTCTTACAGCTAAACATAGTGAATGACATTTCAAGAAATGTAGTAAACTTGAGATATGAATTCACCATGTGAAAAATATATATATAATAAATATATACTGTATATACAAAGTCTGAATTTAAAATAGTATTGAAGCACACCAACTACAGAGACTGAACCTGAGATATAACTGACCACAACATTGAATAAAGTCCAATACAGGTATCGAAAGCCTTGCATCACCAAAACTATTCCACATTCAAACCAAGAGAGAAAAAGCATCAGGAGCATCAAATCCAAAAACGTATTAAGACATCTTTCAAAGAAATATTGCCTCTAGTGTTCACGGTATGGGAATGCACAAAGGCCTCTCTCATCAACCTATCAGCTCTTTTTTTTTTTTTGTGATGAAAGTGTGTTGCATTATGCACCTCCATCAGCTGAACCAGCACTAGGGGTTTACACTATCAAATCATGTTATTGCTAATGTTTTTATGCCCACTGCATGATGCAAAGGGCATAGATCAAGCACTTTACTATGGTCAAATATTCAAACAGCATTAATCAAGTATATACTTGTATTGCATGTTCACAATAATGTCCTATGCAAACATTTCATCATTAGCAAGATATGGTACATTTATTTTGAATTCTCCCATGACACTTCAGCAAATTCAACCGAGGAGAGACAGCTCATTACATATGGCAGATATGGTGATTTGTGCATTATGTCTCCTGAGCATGCTCCTGAGAACTCCTGTCCTGGTTTCAAAACCCAATTTAGTCACGGGACCATATCCAATCAAAACCTGAGGAGTGAAGCATCCCTGTGATAGAGCACAAAGTGATTCATCAGTACATTTTGCTCATGCCACTGGCTAAGTATAAGGTGAACCCTGAATATGCAGTATGTCTCACAGCAGCCATCAATTAAACACAATGGCAGTGTACTTATTTGTATTTCTGTGTTGTAGGATTGAAGCAAAAATGGTGCAGTAAGAGATGGCTGGATACTGCACAAAGAAAATTGAATATACGGTACAGTCCAGAGGTAGACAAACACATGCTAAATCTCAGATTCAAAATAAAGTATTTAAACCTGAAAGCTTCAGGATTTGGAAGAATGTAAAACAAACCATATGATGTAAAATGGTTAATAAATATGTAAGATTCTGCACTCTTCCTTCCTAGGTCACACAGATGTTCTGGTTTTCACAGAAACACGCATTAAAAAAAAATCATGCTAGCATAAAATAATCAAGTTTTACACAAACATGGATTAATTTAAACAAACTGCATTCTATAGTTTAAAAAAAAAGCAAAACAGGAGCACTGTCACCAGAGGCAGACAGTAACTAAGTACTTAAGTACACTTTTTGAGTATCTGTATTTTACTTGAATATTATTTTTTTCTAGAAACTTATGACTTTAAATTCACTACATTTGAAACTTTTCACTTTTTCACTTACTTTTCACTCCACTACATTTCTATCAAGGTCCTTGAAGTAGAACGTTGTTACTATGTAGCAGCTTTGAAAGTCAATGGGTATTTTTTTTTCTTCTCCAAAATGTGTCTTGTAGGGTTACATGAAGTGATTTTCCAGCATTTTTTGAACACTGACCAGTTGCAAATGCGATATTTATTTACAACAACTCAATAATAAGAAGTTAATATTGTGGTATATATTAGACACAATATTGTCTGATTTTGCTAAATTGTGTAAACAAAAATATTACCTATTAAGCCACAGAAGAACTGTTTTGCGTCTACTAACAAAGCACAATGGGTGTTTGACTTGAAGACATCAAAGTACCATGAGAGCGATTAGACAGCATTTTTTAATGTTTGTTTTGATGTCAAATAAATCTTGTTGTTTTGCTTTTTTGTTAAAGCATTGTTGCTGGTGTAAAGTTACACAGCTAGAGTTGTGTAGCTGGGTTTTAAAGCAGGTTTGATTTTCTTTTCTTTTTTTCTTATCAGTCTGTATTTACAGCAATTTCACTGTCCACTCTGTTCAAATGTGGATGAATGGCTACACATAGATGTGTGCACACACTGCCAGAGCTGTGTGAGATCACTACCATGCTGCTTTTGTGGGGCTGCGTAGGGGTGTTCATTTTTTTGTTTGTTGTCATAGGTTTTTAACACTCTAAAAGCTCTTTATTCCTAAGATACTACAAGCTAGTCTGTGTATCCAGTAAGCAAAATGTATTGTAAGTTGCTTCAGAGGTATTGAAAGTATTACATACAACAACAAAACAGTGCATTGACGTAAAAAATGAAATTTACTTTAGGTACTTAAGTACTTTTAAAAGCAAGTACTTCTGTGCTTTTACTTAAGTAAAAATCTGTCTTTACAACTTGTCACTCATTATCTGAGACTTTTGTAACTTAAAAGACAAACATACAGGGGCAAAGTGGATTCCATATACTGGACATTTTGAAATTCATGTATCTAATGGATGTACAACACCTAAAACAAATTATACCATCAATGTATATTCAATTTAATATCTGTCAAATATGTAGTTAGTTATGGTATAGGCCATTGTTGTTGTTGTTTGTTTGTTTGTTTGTTTTAACAGTTAATATATTTGCTTCTGACTCTTTCATTCGGTTTTATGTGATTATTAAGGACAACAGTCAATAAGGCAGTGATCTATACACGTTTTACAGGACAAGGACCCCTGATTGGACAAAATGATGGAGAAGAGACATGATGTTACATATTTTAGAAAACTTAGTGTTGCATAGGCTTAGCATATTACGACGTGTATAGTACATACCAAAATACATTGCAAAGACTTGTGTAATAGACCTTATTATTCCTGAGTAAACGATGAGTTTACTTTACGAATTCAAACTTCCGATTGGATGCTTTTCTGTTCCAGTCTCCATAGGAACCCATTCAAATAGTGCCCATCTGTTTTTAATGTAGCTAACGTCTGCAGCTTCGTGTCATCTACACACTCATTAAACTTTGAGGAGTGAGGCACTGACAAATGACGGTCATTGCGACACTGTAAAGTGATGGCACTTTGGAGCCATGGGCTTTTAAAAATGTTTAATAGGTTTAACATTAGATCATCAGCTCAGAATATACGTTAATTTGACTAGAAACATTGGAGACTGGAAATGCAAAGCATCCTTCCAGTTAAGAGTCAGGTGTGACTTCAGGCGTTCAGGAAAAAATGTCTATAAGGCAAAAAAAAAAAAAAAAATCACTTACAGAATAGCATTCTTGTACATTACATTTTTTATCATAATTTTATCTAAAACATTTAGTTTAACTTTAATACATTTACTGTAGTTTGGTTGTAGTTAATATAATATCGCATTTTAAACAAATATTTATATTTTTTTACAATAAATAATTGCTTGTGAGAAAAATTGCTACATTATTTTATTTCATATTTACACTGAGTTCAATGTTTCTGTTTTCTGTGCACTTTGATATACAATCCATTCAAAGCAGTAAAAATTACTGTAAGAGGTTGTATGTGTTGCAGCATAGTTGAACAGAACTGATCTTCTGTGCTCAATTAAGTTGCCTTCAAAATAATGGATAAAAAGAAAAGGTGTAGGTCAGCAGAGGCTTAATGAAGGTGAAGTGACGGATTATATAGCTGCAGCATAAAAGTTTTGCACACTCCGTTACTGCATGCATTTGTAAATGTTGTATATGTGTGGAAATAATGTTTAATTAAACATTATTAATTTTATGTATTATTTACAGGCAGTTATTTTTTTTATCTTTACCTGTACATAATAAGGATGTTTAATAATCCTCAAAATGAAGACTGAATTTAAAATCATTTACTCACTGTAATGTTGATGTTTTTTTTCCCGTGGAATACAATGGTAGATGTTGGCCAAGGTGACAGCCTCGGTCACCATGCACTTTCAATAGTACTTCATACAATGAAAGTGAATGTAAAAACTGAGACTGAGGGTATCATCTTCTTCCATGAAGGAAGAGAGGTTTGTAATAAAATGAGGGTGAGTAAATCATAACAGAATTTCCATTCTTTTCTTTAAGATGTTTGTGAACAAGAGTATGGATGCCTTTAAAGATCTTGAGTTGTGTAAATGCTATAATTGTCGGGTTAGTATAGTATATATCTTCTATGTAAGTATAGAATAGAATATATCTTCTGAGTAGTAAATATATTCTGAATTACAAATGCACTTAAGAAATGCTCTCATGAAAGTTATTATAATAGACACACATTATGATATGATTACAAGGACAGAAGGCCCTGATGGTCTGAAATGTGCAGTGAGAAGCACAAGCTACTCTGGAGGAGGCCAGTGTCAGTTGCAGCAGAGTTGGGAGCGATGCGGAATTGAGTTGCTGTCCAGGGTGCTGAATGACGTGCAGAAGTTCCCTGTCCTGGAGGACGCTCCAGCTCTTTTGCCGGTGCCTGTTTTAGAATGCTCATCTCACCTCAACTGAGCTCGGGACGTGTATGTCTGCCGTAGCTTCGCAGACTGCATTTGCTGCATATGCATCAATAGTTTCCTACATTCACCCTGTATTATTCGTTCCCGGTACCAATAAGAAATGTCCTTGACATGGATTTTGGCACGTAACTGCTGGGACTGCAGCAGCGGTCGTGCTCATGACCATTATGGAGATGTGTTTCGTGTCATAAGATGTGAGATGGAATGACATGAGAGGTCGCAAGAAGTCGCATGAGTCCTCACAAACAAGTTAGCACAAATGCGTTGGAGTGGGAGCGCATAGTACCGCAGACACGGAAGATGTGCTCACCAGCGCCAGCGGCCAATGAGAGCGTTTTTCATCGCTCAACGGAGAGCATGCACAGCTAAATGTCTCACCGCTGGTGGTTGTAGTCGGCTCCGATCGTTGTCCACAGAGACACTGCAGCATATGCGCTCCTTTCTTCAGGAAAAGCCTCAGAATCCTCATTGATTTGAGTTGGTGTGGATCCCTGGTCAATCCACGCAAACGAGCACAGGATCACAACAGAGGGTGACTGTAGTGTGAGCCCCTCGGGTAGCTAGCTATACAGTGCAGCTTCTGTGTTCGGAGCATCAAAAATAGCAAAGGGCAAAGGAAGAGATCCTCGAGGGAGGCATCTCGAGTGCATCTTGCTACTTGTTTACCAGTAGAAGACTATGTACTCGCCTTAGCATAGTTAGCTCCAGATGCAGGAGTAATTTGCAAATGCCTCGGTCTTTACTAGCAGACGTGAAATGAGTGCCCCATGCACGCTGAAGTTCAACTGCAGGGATGAATGACAGGACGGCCGCTGATGAGGTAATGCGCACAATGTATTTTGGCGACACGGGGTAACCGGCGGCATAAATAGTTAAAACGCCAATTGTTTCGTGTCCATAGGGAGCCAAAAAGAGGCGTAGAGCCTACATCAGATGCAGTCTACATTTAAAGACAAAGATTATTTATTAATTTTTTATTTTATTTTATTTTTATTTATTTTTTAGCACATGGTCAAGAAGTTTCGCACCTGCCTTGAGCTAGTCCCAACGCTAGAGGACGCTGATGGCCAACACTTTCACTTGCCAGACGGAGATGTAACTGAGTAGTTTAGTTGAATTATCAAAGCCTGGAGAACTGTTCATCAAATATTCACCATGTCAATTTTGCAAATTCATAACACAGTCCCTTGCAGATGGTAGGCCTAACCCGTGCAGTTTTAAAATGAGTTCTTCAGTCTTGAAACTGGAATCTTGCAAAAGATGGTCAGTTTGTACTTTTACAACCTGTAATAAATGATAACGATAAATACAATTTTGACCTATTTTTTGGTCGTTTATTGATAAACGCACACACACAGCTGCGGGGAAAAAGAGTTAGGTTATTTCTCTTATATGTCATTAAATTTTAATGTACCAACCAATCTGTACAATTAAAACCTGTTTGTTATTGTAAAATGTGCTGGCAACACAAACACAAACACAAAACACCATATGGATAACACACAAGACATTACAATTATGTGATAAACATTAACTAAACACCATAAATGGAATATAAAAACACTCCAAAGGACATGACTAATTAATTACACAATAAGACGAAACAATCTTGTTAAATGAACACTAAACAAATGTGATTGTTTGTGCAAGTCTCAAACCTGTCCTGGAGTACCCTCAGCCCTGCACATTTTGTATGTCTCCCTCATCTATCACACCTGATTCAACTCATCAGCTCAGTAGTGGAGACTGCAAGACCTGAAGTGGGTGTGTCAGATATAGTGAGACATACAAAATGTGCAGTGCTGGGGGTACTTCATGGAGAGGTTTGAAAACCACTGCTTTAGAGTAATACAGGTTTTTAAAAATGCTTAGACAGGGTACTTGACTTGAGTACTTGAGGTACTCAAGGTACTTGAGGCCCACTCAGTGAAACCATTCACTCATATTCCTAATCTTTAGACCAAGTCTGCAAAACTACAAGCACATTACGTGCTTTAAACTCAGTTTGCTGTTGTAAAACATGCAAAACTCTAAACACAGTTCTCTACATTACACACCACGGTTATTTTCGTAAACGAACACTAAAACTAAGACGAAAACGATTGGTCAAAAAACATTTTCGTAAACTGAAATAAAATGTAAAAAATCTAAATAAATGAAAAACTAAAACGAAACGGAACTAACAACAGTTATTGCAAAACGAACTGAAATAAAATAATGATTATCAAAAATAAATAATCGTTTTCGTAATCATTAAGTTCTCACCCCGTGGCGGAAAAATATATGAGCTGTGTGTCGGTTTAGGGAAATACCCGTAAATGGCGCATTATGCACGCGAGGTTATCTGACGGAGAGACGCAAAGCAGTTTAAAGCAGATCCTGCACGGGTCCTGTTTGGTAAATCTGCATCCGCAGTACATAACAGAACACCCGACCCGTTATCCGACAGCAGCACCAATTTAATTCTGTACCCGACCCGTTTGAGATAAAGACCGCGCCCTGAACCACACCCGCATTAATTAGGCTACTGCATCAGTAAGGCAAAATTATTATTTTTTTTTTCATGTAGCACAAGCAATCAAACCAAAATAGGCATTCTAAGTTGTTGCTTTGAAGAAAAAATAGACAAGCAGCGCAACAGAAGAAAGATAGGAACGCGCATCCTTCATGTAAACAATAAAAACGTTTGCCTACATCTTGTGAACAATCTGCCAGACTGTTTTGAACAAATGTGCATAAACTACATACTTAAATCTTCATAAATGAAAAGAACATATTTAGATATGACTTTACTGTTAA
>NW_015555761.1:469433-470904 GCF_001515605.1 Sinocyclocheilus anshuiensis
TATTCATATATGAATCGCGATTCTGTCTTCTAACAATTCTAATGGATTCACAAGTTTCAAAATCAATGTTCTAAAGCAGCGGTTCTTAATACTGTTCCTCGAGTCCCCCTGCTCTGCACACGCTCTGCATCTCTCTCTCTCTCGCTCTCTCTCATTCAGCTCAGCAATGAACTGTTACAATTATACACTTATTTTCACATAGCTATGCGAAGCATTAAACATGGATGCACGTGCAGTTGTCGTACTGTATTAAAGCTTTAATCAGGATAAAACTATATTAAAAGCTGATATAAGCAGTAGCATTTACAAATAACAGCGTATCTAAAAGTATGCCAATACATGGCTGGTGCACATCAGCAAGTCATTGACAGATTTTTTTCCCAGTCTTTGAAACATATTTCCTACATTACTTATTTTATTTTTTTATTTATTTTGTTCAGTCATTTAATTTAGGTGTGTATTTCTATTTTTCTGCCCTTTTTAATTATTTAATTTATAGATTAATAATAAAAAAAAGAGTAATAAAGTGTACAATAAAGTACAATCAAATCCTTATATTATAATCACCAATGAGGGCAAGACGAAGAGTAATTCAAAATGGGCATGAGTCAGTCGACAGCAAACGTTATCCAGAGGGCTTGACAAGAGGGGCAATCCAATAACACGAGCAATAGTCCAGGCAGGAGCAAACAGAGTCCAAACGGTGAGACAAAAGGGCAATCCGAGAAACACAGGCAGGAATCAGAACACGAGAAAACAGGCAAGGCAAGACTTATAGTCCTCGAGCGATCGTGTGCCCTGTTTGAGGGCTTATAACAGTCTTGCAATGTCCATACCAGGCCAGTGTCCACTTGAAAAGCCGCTGGATCCTTGTGTGGCTGAGTATTCTGTAACGGAGCCGACGAGACGAGAGACGTGCGGATCCATCTGCAAAGCTTTTATTGTGTGAGACTGATTTATATATTGTGTGTTATTGGTAGCAGCTGTGTGTGATTGGTTTCAGGTGAGATTGTAATTAGTGCAATGGAGCATGGGAAATGTAGTCCAGGGTGATGTGTAACAGTCTGTGTAGTGTGAGAGTCAATGTAGTGAGCGGGTGACCTCTGGTGGTGAGTGAACGGAAGTTCATAGACCGGATTCGTGACACAGGTGACCGCATAAATCTGTCTTCTTACGATGCACTTAAGGCTTTACGATTACTCCAGAGCACTCGTAGATCTACGATGTGTGCTACTTAAGTTAAGATGCTTTTGGGAAACAGACCGTAGTATTAAGATCAGTCGTACGATCGTTTTTTACGAACTTCTTAGGCTTCCGAAGCTTTTGGGAAACGCAGCCCAGGGCGTTTCTCAGAGAAGGGACAGAGTGGTGTGGAATAAAGGTAAATTATGTGACAAATAATGCGTTTTTTTTTTTTAAACGAAGCATTAACACATGTTAGACTGCACCCCATAAACACAATAAAGCCTGG
>NW_015555761.1:471025-473685 GCF_001515605.1 Sinocyclocheilus anshuiensis
CTTTTAGACTTGCACTCTATTTACTAACAGCTTGTTTTCTTTAAAAAAAAACTAACACTAGCTTTTTCTAGCTTGCGCTATTCTTTTTATATTCTATCTGTTTTCTTTTTTATTATATCAAAAAGAAAACTTGCTACGTGTACTGTGATAAGCTAACTGAGACTTAACTACTATACCTATTTCCCGTAGCTGATTCTTGAATAGTGATGTTTGATTCTTCTTCTTCTGTTTTATGGGTAGCACCAGCGTTAAGGTGCATTATCGCCACCTTCAGTGTTGGAGTGTGGACCAAAGTTTACTCGTTTCATAAAAGAAACCCTTCATTCTCTTTATCAGTTCTGTACTTTTGAGATAAAGAAATAAGCTCTCTAATCCATAAGTGATTATACTTTTTTTTTTTTAGCTTTATTCCTTCCACTCCCACCTTTCTCAGTTACATTTGTCTCAAAAATAACATTTGCATATCATTGCTCTTATGGTTCATTTACTAACTGCTTGTTTTCTTTAAAAAAAAATAACACTAGCTTTTCTAATCTTTTTGTATTCTATCTATTTGTTTTCTTTTTATTTATTATACAATTAACAAAAGCAAAAAAAGGCCTCTAACACGAGCTTGCTCTATTACTTTTCTATTCTACCTGTTTTATTTTTATTTATTATATAATTAAAAAAAAACCTTGCTACGTGTACTGTAAGCTAACTGAGACTTGGTATAGCACTTGCATATCATTGCTCTTCTGTTGATTTTGATTGCTTCCATTTGTCACAGCTACGGTGGAATGAGGAGCGCTAGACGAAAGAGATGAATTCAAACAGTATTTAATACAACCCACACCAGGGTAAATCCATAAAGGCAGACAGGAGACACACGTAGCACATCACATTCTTAATATCAGACAAGGAAATAATGAACAGACTTGAACTTAAGTAGGGTTGGTAAATGAGGATGATAAACAAGACACACCTGAACACAAGGACAATCAGACACAGATGGGAAACTAGCTCATGGAGCACATGGGGAAGGAAAGCACAACAAAACAGCCAAGTACACAAGCTGCGTAGTGCCCCCGAAACACCAGGGGGCCCCCTTGCTCTCGAAGATTATTTAATTTTAGTTTCGTTTTTTAATGTGGCCAGAGGTTATGAAAATTGCTTATGTCATTTCTTTTAATGCTTGCGCTGTCGCCCTTTCTACGTAAAAATCAGTCAAATCATGTCATACAGTGTCTTAGTCGAGACAAAAAAAAAAAAAAAAGAGTTGAAAGCGTACCGGGCCGCGGAAGAGACACCATTTCTCAAGCGGACAAAGGCGTTTCATTCATTCATAACTCGTCATACCCCCCAACCCCCTCGCCAACACAGTTTTGCATAGGGCCCCCAGAAGTCTAGGATCGGCTCTGGCCAGGGGTGTGACACCATTGTCCTCATTTGTAAGTTGCTTTGGATAAAAGTGTCTGCTAAATGACTAAATGTAAATGTAAAAAATCATGGCCTCTCCTTTAGAGAAGCTGGGAAACAGATAAGTTGCTATGTCAATACACTTATAAAGTGTTGTACTATGATTGTTGATTGTACAGATTTATAGTCCTCCTGGGACAACTTCTGTTATTTACTGTAAATGTCCAAACATTTTTCAGAATTTAAGCTTGAGAACATTCAGTTTGGTGTTGGCATGGTTGTCCAGCACAACAAAGGAAGGGCCCCCCGGGGGGCAAGAAGAATGGGCAGAGTGGGCCAAAACTCTACAACAACGCTTTACAAGACTAATCTCAAGTTATCAGATTTTGTTGCTAAAGGTGGCACAACCAGATTTTAATTATCTTATTTTATAGTTTTATAGTATATGATTTTATAGTTTTACTGTAAGCACAACTGCAACACAGCTGTCATCTGTTACACACAATAATTCAAAATTGTTCACACTTGTTTCTAAATATGTGAATATACAAAATATAAGCCATTAAAAAAAAACAGATGGCACGTGTGCATCCATCAATCTGAGAGGTAGAGGAAGAGTGTGTATATGAGGTGGAGGAAGAGTAAGACCGAGAACAGTCTTTTCAGATAAAATGTGATAAACCATGTTCTTGTGCATGGAATGACAGAGGCAGCACAAAGAGTTCAAAACCTAATGTGTGTGTGTGTGTGTGTGTGTGTGTGTGTGTGTGTGTGTATATATATATATATATATATTAGTGATGTCAAAATTAGCGCGTTAACGCAGGTGATATTTTTTCAGTTTAACGCGTTAAAAATATTTAACGCAATTAACGCAGGGGCGGGGCTAGGGTTGGCCACCCCACTCACAACTGCTGCTTCTGTCACTTTTTCTCTTGACAAGAAGTGCATGTATTCAGTCCCAGAACGACTGAGAACGGGAGACGTTTCAGACGCGCGCTCCACTTCACTTCACTTCACTTCAGCGCTAGGCACAAGTCAAGCGAACGCGAAAACGGTACTGTGCTCGCAGCGCGTGCTCTTCAATTGCACGCACAAAGGCGCCGGCGCACGCGGCACTGTCTCATCTAACACACCCGATTTACCTCGTCAGCTCATTAATAGAGACTTTAAGACCTGAAGTGGGTCAAAGAAATAGCAGCCAAAACAACCTAATAACCAGCTGCTGTGATGTCTATTAATCAAAGGACAAAGAAAAAAAG
>NW_015555761.1:473736-474710 GCF_001515605.1 Sinocyclocheilus anshuiensis
CGGCAGGGATTGTAGGTGGGGGGAGTGAATGTACAGCACTCTCTTCCACCTTCAATACTACGACTGAGATGCCCTTGAGCAAGGCACCGAACCCCCAACTGCTCCCCGGGTGCCGCAGCAAAAAAATGGCTGCCCGCTGCTCCGGGTGTGTGTTCACAGTGTGTGTGTGTTCACTGCTGTGTGTGTGAACTTTGGATGGGATAAATGCAGCGCACTAACGCCTAGATTTGGTCACCATACTTGGCCACATGTCACGTCAATGGTTAAATATTAGGAGGGGGGGCAATTTTATAGAGAAATCAGTATACTGGCCTTCAGTGATAAAAAAAGATGCCATTAAACAAATATTTAAAAATATACTGTCTTTATGTTGTTTGTACATTAATTTGAAGATTGAATGTGAAATTATTGCAATATAAAAGTATATTTAAAAACTTTAATGTTAGGTGAGATTAATCGATTAAAAAAATCAATTAACAACACTAATATATATATATTATATATATATCACACATCTTGCAAAAGCTTTTTAACTCTTCTAGAAATAGTATTTTTGCGTAGTACCTCTACACACAAACATAAAATAATTAGCCACATACACGCCAAACTACACACAGATGTGAAAAAAATATAACACTACTCTCATGTGTGTTTTTCAGAGTGCACAGGAGTATATGCACATATACACTGTATATGTATGTACAACTGATGAATGTTACACAGTTATGCAACTTAACAGAATCAATACTGAACTGACATGAGCTGTAGAATGACACTATTGACTTGCTTTACAGCAAAATTTGAATTTGATACTATTTATAGGTCAGAATTAGGTGGAATTCTCACATTAACTTCACGCAATAGGCCTCCCAGTCAACACGTGAGATCATGCGATGATCACAGTGACATCACACGATCCTCATACTGTGATCCTACCTCTGTGAGTAGTATATGAAATCATTGTGAGTTCACAC
>NW_015555761.1:475223-477694 GCF_001515605.1 Sinocyclocheilus anshuiensis
CATAATGCCCTTGAATCAAATTAAATGAATAGTTGTACATAAAATAACAGTAAATAAAACAATAATAAAACAAAACTTGACATGCATCTCTACTTTTTTTTTGGGGGGGGGTTACACAAGTTATAATCATGATTTCTATGTTTGCCACAAGAGGAGTCAGTGGAACATCTATGTGTTTGTCAAAAGTAGTGAGTGTGCAGTGACCTCACATTGTGACCACAGTATGAGCATACAGTGAGTGTGCAGTGACCTCACATTGGGAGCATAGTATGAGCACACAGTGAGTGCGCTGTGTGGTTACACTTTTAGCTCACTGTGACACACACATTGTGACCACACCATGAGAATCGTGTGAGCTCATGGTGACATCATTGTGAGATCAAATTGTTGACTGGGCTATAAACTGATTTTATTATCGTAATTTTGACTTTATTCTTAAAATATTATTACGTTAATCTTATTTTTCAACATGGTACTAAAATGCCTCCGTAGGCTATTTGTACTGCATGCAAACACAATCTTGGCACAGAAGCCCAAAAAACAAGATATTTGAATTATTTATTAATAAACTAGTATTTTCTGAGTCAGAGTGTCACAAGATGAAGTTGACGATCCTGACTCGCCATATCCTCAGGACGCGCCCCAGCAAGCAATTTTGCATTTAAAAGATGTCTATTAGCCATCTAAACACAGCCCAGACGTCTAGGCTAAAACAAGGCTAAATTTGGGCTGTCAGTGGAAATTTAATAGTCAAATAGTCAGCTAATGAATGCCTACATATATAAAAATGAAAAAATAAAATATTTTAAATAACTTAAGATATTTAAAAGAGCAGTGTACACGGACCCTCGCGTACGAGTAAAAACTGAAGTATGCTTTGACCTTAAAGCAAGCTAAACATACACAGCGCGTGGTGCAGAATGAGAGAGACACTTACAGCCTAGCGCATTTCACCCAGTCTGCTAGTTTCACTTCTGCTTTAATTAAATAAAGTTCCGATGCTTGACGTTTAAAATAAATGCTGTTTATAGTGAATGCCCCTATAATTTTTGTTTGTTTTATATTTATGATTTGTTTTAATCCAAATGCATGCGCTAATGGAGCGAACATCAATCAAGATCATGCAACAGAAGTGCGCGCTCTCGAACTCTCTCTCTCGCTCTCCTTACCGTCAAATAACTTTAGTAACTTGTGCATTGCTTTACTTACTTGCTTGCTTTTGACATATCCGACCAAACTACAAACTTTCCAATGATGTCTGTGAGATATTCACTCGACAAGCTCGCGCATCTGTGCAGCCGCGCGCTCAATCCACTCAGCGCGCTCTGCTTATCAGCTCGGGCACATCCGCTATTCAGGCCTGAATATTGAATGTTTAACATTATATTAATTACTTACATGTACTTCATAGACATCCTTAATCTCTAATAACTCCATTCTACTCTCTGTTGTTCTGTTTTCAGTGTTTCTTTTTCTGAACACAGCTCTATTCACATGCTGTTTGGTATTGGCTTTTGGTATCGGGGCATTATCACAGTATCTCACGCAGGGCAGTATCGGGCCCGATACCGAACGGTATCAGTGCATCCCTAATTACGGATAAATGACAACATTAAAAAAAAAAAAAACTTTTGTTAGTTTACTTATTTTACTTATTTTAACAAATAAAACAACCAACAGTGAACTTAAAGGAAATGATTAATTATTGGTTTTATTTCTTGTTTAAAATGCCTCCCAACTGCATTCCTCAAGTACAACTCTGTTGCTGCCAGGAAGATGGTCATCAAGCTTTTTGACATAATTTTTTACTTTAATTACACTAATTGTGACAGGGAGTCATTCTCTTTTGCTTGGATGCCTACTAAAAACAAAAACGAGATATATATAGTGTATATTCAGTGTGTTAAAAACGAGAGAAGCTCTCTGGTAAATGTTGTGTTTTATACACATACCTCTAATGACCGAGAACAGTGCAGTTTTTTCAAATGCCTCTTTCTGCAGCGGACCACCCCCCTTCAATTTGGACATGAGGGAATTTTTTTAAAACCCTATAATACAGATTGAGGTGGTTAACAATTGCGGACAAAGTTTGACATTTCAAAATAACCAGTAAAGGAATTATTTTTTTTAATTTATGATTAGCGTTGTAACTTATTGAGTATTGACACCAAAATGTTTGATTAATGTTGCACATTTTGTAGGCGTTACCTCTCCAGCATCCTTCTGGCACTATCTTTGAGGTTTCTTCCTTCAACTCTGCACAACTTTGAGACCTGAATAACACATGCCAGTGTCAGGCGGGTAGTATTATATGCGTCCGTATCATAACAACACATTGATAGCTGCTTTAACTACATAAGTTGCCCGGTACACTCATTAACCTCAAATGTACATGGAATAATAAATTCACCCCTACCGTTTTATTACATTATGTTTTCTGTTTGTACTGTTTAGGTTTTAATGCTGCATTG
>NW_015555761.1:477704-478347 GCF_001515605.1 Sinocyclocheilus anshuiensis
AAGCAATTGAGAAGCACTGTAATGCTGCATTGCACATCTGAGCTATTTGCACTTTTTTAATACTGCTGCAAACTTTTTATAATTGATAATTTTATGTTGCCATTTTAAATCATTTGTATTCTTAAGCTTTACTATCAATTTGGAAGTTTCAAAATAAATCTTATTGTACTTGTACAATGACAACGATAATCTATTCAATTAGCTCATGCTCTCTCTGTATCTAACAAGCCATTGTTCAGAAATAAATTCAATATAATAATTAAAATAAATGATGGACTAACTTGTGAGATGTATGATATTCCATCATGTAAGCAAAGTCAACAGCGTTTACCACCGTCTATTAGATGTATATGTAGTCGTTTAATAGCGGTCTAATTGATGACTAGTCTATTCTTGGGCTATGGTTAGACATCTATTAAATTTTCACTGACAGCCCAAATTTTGCCTTGTTTTAGCCTAGACGTCGGCTGCGTTTAGACAGCTAATAGACGTCTTTTAAACACAAAATTGCTTGCTGGGTATTTACACTAAGTGCAAATAGCATATTTTCTTAGCGATAGATGCTATTTACACTAAGTGCAAATAGCGATGGATTCTATTTACACTGTTAAAATAGCAGGATTTTCTGCTATTTATACTACTC
>NW_015555761.1:478523-480818 GCF_001515605.1 Sinocyclocheilus anshuiensis
TAGCAATAGATGCTATTTACACTAAGTGCAAATAGCGATAGATGCTATTTACACTAAGTGCAAATAGCGATAGAGGCTATTTACACCAAGTGCAAATAGCAATTGATTCTATTTACACTAAGTGAAAGTAGCAGTATTTTTAACAATATGCTATTTAAGTGCAGATAGCAATAGATTCTATTTACACTATGTTAAAATAGCAGGATTTTCTGCTATTTATACTACTTATTGCAAATAGTGGCAATTATCCGCACCTCATTATTATAGCACATTAGAAAACAGTATGTAGTAATAACGTATTGAGTGTAAATTATCATTTTAATTCAAATTATTAAATGGATGCCACCTTATTGGGACAATAAAGCCCTCCCTACACCTACCCTAACCCTACCAGATACTTTATTTTCAACTTTTTGATTATTTCCTTCATTTTTATTGAAAATAAATGCCTTTCCGATGTGACATGAGATTTGAAAAGGGAGAAAAAAAGTTCGGCAAAAGGTGGATCGAACCCAGGTCGATTGCGTCAAAAAGACTACGGTACACGCCTTACCATCTGCTCCGCTGAAGCTGACAATTATTTGCCGTCTTTTATATTGTTGACCACCCCTGTCACACGTTTGTGGGTGGAGATAGTGTAAATAGCCCCTGCAAACAAGGCAAGCTATTTGCACTTAGTGTAAATCAAGCGGCAACCTCCCCCTCTCTCTGGTGAAGCCAACAAGGAAGTGACTTAAACTAATTCATCAACTGGCCGCTAGAGGCTGGCTGCAAAAGGGAGTCAATCCCATAGACTCCCCATGTTAAAATGCCCAACTTTAGAGTGACAGGTGGATTGCCGCTGCTGACACCGGCATCAAGCAAGGTGGGCGTGGTTTCAGCAACCAGCTCCCGCCTCTTTGCCCATTTTCAATTATCCGGGAGTGACACGCGGTGACGCGCTGCCAAGATGGCGACGGCCATTTTTCAGATTCAAAAACGCTCTTTGGAAATCTACGGGTGACGTCACGGACACTACGTCCATGTTTTTATACAGTCTATGGTGTAAATAGACACTCCATTAATGAATATACCGAGTTTGTGCTTTTTAATTTATACTGCTGTCTTAGTCCATTGAGCCATGTATTTTCTTTAGGTTTTCAGTGGGGCACAAAACACTTAACGTGCAATTTAGCACAATTTGCTTTCATATTCTGGGCTATTCTGCTTGTTTGTAAATAGTAGCCTATATGTTTATTTTTAATAAGGTGTGTCCTCCAGTGTCACTGTTTTAGTAGGATACATTAAGCCACGTTAAGCGTTTGTGAAACAGTCCGCGGCCACACCCCCGCGCTAATGGTACAGCCCACATCGCAAATTTTAAGATTAAAAAAATGGAAAAATAGAAATTGTTTAGATTTTCTTTATTCAAAAGATCATTTCTGAAGTCACAATTTAGCAAAAGTAAAACTGAAAAAAGGAAAGAAAATGGCAATTGTTCATTTATGAAGTAGCTGAAAAAATTAATGTTTGGTTTCATTTTTAAATTTTTGCATTTGCTCCATATAGTCTGAAAATTGAATTGTGAAGCGTTACATGGACCGTTTTGTACATATTCCACCATATTCATGAACAGGAAAAACAAATCTGAGATATATTTTTGGTTTGTTTTCCTCAATATTTCTTTAAATGCATCAAATAAATATACAATAAAACCAAAACAAAAAATAAAGTCTTTTTTTGAACAAAGTGCGTTTTAGTCCACCGGAAGTTCAGCTGCAGCCTCTGGTGACCAGTGGTGGTATAGCACATTAAGGACATCTTAAAGGGGTCATATGATGCGATTTCAATTTTTCCTTTCTCTTTGGAGTGTTACAAGCTCTTGGTGCATAAAGAAGATCTGTAAAGTTGCAAAGACTAAAGTCTAAAGTTAAGAGTCAACCACGCCTACCTAAAATGGCTCGTTCTAACACGCCCCCACATGTCTAAGTCACGATGTGGGAAGATTTGCATACCGCTGCCCAAATGTTCACGAAAAGAAAGAAGGCATAACTTTAATTATTGCTGTTTCCGCCACTGCCATGTTGTGGAGTCGCTGTGTGTTTCGTTGTGAAAGCGAAACTACTTTGTTTGGCCTTCCAAAAGAGCACACAACTAGAAATCAGTGGTTATGTTGTATTTACAACACTGTTCCAGAACAGTTCAACCCAAATATTCAGATGTGTGCTGCCCATTTTATGGAGGATGAGGACTGTTTCCTGAACCAGTAGCCTACAATGCGTCTGTGGCACAAAGGCTGTTTCTATAAAGTTGGGC
>NW_015555761.1:481257-484510 GCF_001515605.1 Sinocyclocheilus anshuiensis
CAACGCGTAAAAAGACAGTATAAGTCATTATAATCAGTAATTATGTCCCCACTGGATGCAACAAGTGCCTCATTTGTAATTGGTTTTATTGGTTTTGTCTCATCCTGCTGGGAGACTCTAGCCTTGTCCAAATACCCACACTTGCGGTCTTTGCACTTGACCACTTGACTACTTCTATGACGTATTTTTGCATTACACCAAATACACCAAATAACGTTCTTTTTAGCAACGTCATATGACCCCTTTAAGCACAAGACCGCTATTTTTAATGACACATCAGTTTTCAGTGGCGTGTGCCATCCATATGTAAATATGCAGGTAGTAATTTCTGTGCAATGCAGCAGTATACAGTTACTGAAAGAATGGACCTATGTACGCGCGCGCGTCAGTGCTCGTGTCAGAGCATGCATCTGACAGCGGGAGAGGTTTAACCATAGCCTCCGGTTAAATTCATAGTGAGAGAAAAATGTGCCCTTTTGTTTGCACTGTTATAGAAATGTTAAACAAAAGACAAAACATTTCTACATACAACTCTACATACATGATAGCTGTGTTTACAAAGAAGCTGAGTTAATCGAAACCTGTACATTTCATTGCACATTACATTATAGCTGAGTTTGATAAAAAGTTAAAACTACTAAGATATTGTACACAAATAAGCAAAGTAAGTGTCTAAAATAAAGGTTTATTGTTAGGTATTCGAATGTAAATTTTAACCTGTCATGGTGACCCATGATAAAAAATTCTTCCGTGAAGAAATAGTTTTTTTATAATAGACAGTCTGCGTGATCAACATAATGTCTCATATTACTACACAAGACCACTCACAACTACATTTTATAATAAAAATAAATAAACAATAGAACCCTGCCCAAAACCCAACAGAAAATGTAATGGATTTATTCCCAGCTAACACATGACGTACCGGTTACGTAATGGATTGGTAGTTTTTGGTAATTTCACGATTTACCAGCTGGCAACGTAGCTGGCACGTCCTAGGCACGTAATGGTATTACCAATAAAAATTATGATTAATATTAATGATTTACATGCCGCTTATTATTTAAATATGCTTATTTAAACGTTTTTAGTCTGGACAGCTTAAATCTGTCGCTTAAATAACCCAAGAGAGATTTAATACGCTACATGCAGACAGTTCTGTGCTGTATGGGAATGTAACTGCGCGGCTGCGCGCCTCTCGCGCGCTCAAGTTCAGGACAGCGCGTTCACAGCAGAGCTGCGTCTGACAGGAGGACCGATCGTTCCTCCGAAGTGAGACATGTTTTAATTTCACAACTGTTGTTTAATGCTTGTGAAAATTGAATTTAAAATTAAATGTTTACTTATAGTCTGACAGAATGTCGTCTGACAGCAGTAACAACGCTTTTTTTCAGGGGCTTTTTTTCATCTGACAGGAAATTTCGTTTTATCAGGTAAGACTCGTTAGGCAACTTCTTAACAAATAAACGACTTTTACGAAAATAAATGAGCATAAAGTACAAGAAAAGGTTGTTTTAGGTTTTATTTAATTTAATTTTATTATTTGTACGGTTCACAGCACTGGTGGTATTTGGAGTAACCATAGCAACCTGGGGACATAAGGCGCCTGAAGAAGACATAACTCCGGCTCTCCAGTACGTTACTGAGTTGGGCTGCAACAAACTATTATTTTGATAATCGATTAATCTAACGATTACTAGAACGATTAAACGACTAATCGTCGATTGTTTCGCTGGATAATCAGTAGACATTTTTTGATTAGGCCTATTCATCTTTTGCAATTAGTTACAATATTGAGTTATACATATTCTAACAAATAAATTAAGGTAATCACTTCAGCTTTTGAAAGTCATATTATTTAATTGCAATTATACAATTAATTTATACAAATACATATTTTGGCACACAAAATGAGATGGCAGAGAAACTCTTATTCACCATTTAATTAGCTGTATGAGAAAGTATATGACACATCATTCTGCCTAAAATCTCTTTTTGTAAGTCATATGGATAAGAAACAAAATAAAGGTTAAGTGATAAGACGTTTATTTTTGCATAAACAATTTTATTCACAACAATCTCTCTTAAAATACCTTATAGGGTTATGATAATCAAAACAGTCCTGAGCTAGATCAAGCTTTGATCTCTGCAAACCAAACTATCACTTTAATTCAACTTTTTTCCCCCCACTAATAAAAATATTTTATCATTAGCTAGCTCCACACTGGAGAGCTGCTTTATAACAGAAAATCAAGTTGTAATTCTAACTGAAAGCGACACTGACTCTGGTTTTTCATGTTTAATAGTGTAAAGCTGCTTGATTTAAGGCTATCTATTGCATTAAGTACTAAATAAATAAACCGTGACATGACTGGACTGGACTTTACTGGAGTACTGAACTGCAGAGCTCGTGCAAACATCCACATTGCTGTAATCAGATGCGTTTTAAAATCTCACTAATTTTTGCTCACTCACTGTATTTTTGATTTTACAGTGGGGTAATTTTGCTGCAGTAGCACGAGATTTCAAACTTTGAATTGAATAAAAAATTACAAGTAAGCAGTCAGTAATAAAATAAGAACAAAAATAAATTACTAATGATAGCACAAATAAAAAAATAACGATAGGCCTAAAAATGAAATAAATTGCTTTTTAGTTTTTCAGGTAACAATAGGGCTATTAAGAGATTTTTTATTTTTTTTTACGAATTATCCAAATCAGTGTTCGAACTATACCGTGGACTTTGGGGGAGCACACTCGATTTTTTTTTTATAACGGACGGGGGGCGGGTTCGTGCGCTTGCGCGTGCCTCAAAACAGGGCTTACAATGTCTTACAAAGATACATAACAGCTACAAGTGTATGCACTACTTGCTTTATGCAAGCACTATATAGGATAAATCACTATACAGGATTTATCCTATTATACTTTATCGACACGACTTGATAGGTGAAACAACAAACAGCCACCCACAAATAGTATATAAACAAAGCATCCGGCTGTCTTTGAGTTCACATGAACAACGGTTAACGTAAAGCTACTCGTCGTCAGGCTACAGAAGAATACCATAATTCCTCCGTTCAATTAGGCCTAAGACATCAAGAGTCACGCAGACCTATAACAACCCAGCCACAACACATAATTGCAAATAACATGCCTTACCTTAACACAGAATCGACCGCAGAGTCCAACGTTTATATTTTTTCTACGAATCTTTGAGTTAACATGTACTAAACATGAGTGGAATTTGCAC
>NW_015555761.1:484550-488632 GCF_001515605.1 Sinocyclocheilus anshuiensis
ACCTATCAATTCGTGTCGATAAAGTATAATAGGGTAAATCCTGTATAGTGATTTATCCTATATAGTGCTTGCATAAAGCAAGTAGTGCATACACTTGTAGCTGTTATGTATCTTTGTAAGATATTGTAAGCCCTCTTTTGAGGCACGCGCAAGCGCACGACCCCCCCCCCATCCGTTATAAAAAAAAAAATCGAGTGGGCTCCCCCAAAGTCCACGGTATAGTTCGAACACTGGATATTATATAATAGATGCTTTTTTTTAACATTTTAGCAATTTCAAAATATTAAAAAGGGATTTTTTACACGGCACCCCGGTTGGGAAACACTGCATTAGGTCATATGAGATCAAACGACTACTCGACAACAAACATTTTTTATTGTCGACGTTGTCGATAATGTCGACTAATCGTTTCAGCCCTATTACTGAGAGTACTGTAACAATCACATTAATAATGTCTTTATCTGAAGTGTTTTTATAATATTTATGCTTCTGTAATTATTTAATATATGTCTTGATTCATGCGCGATATAGTTATATTTTAAATCAATTATATTTTAACTTTAATCAATTAAGTTAAGCGTCTGGAAAATATTTTGTTGTTCATTTGAATGTTTCTGTTTGTATACAGTTTTGAACGCGGTTTGATATGTTGCTGTTAATATGTTGCTTTTATCTATATAGTAAATGAAAAGTATTACAACTCAGTCTGTGTCATTCATATGTTATTAAACAGTTTCTAAAATAGTTATGGGCAAATAAGGATAAGTTAAATTGCTGCATGTACTGCATGTACATGTACTGCATGTCCGCCCAAAGAATATTAAAAAATATATATATTAACTGGTTACCAACCATGGTTTTAATGCAAAAAAAAAAAAACAATGGTTTATAATGGTATGGAAATTGGAAACCATTCAATTTTCTATTGTGTTTTGGGCAGAGTTCTATTGCTATGTAATAGAATGTAATGTGCAATGAAAAGTACAGGTTTTTATTAACTCTGCTTATTTTTATAAACACGCCTACTATCATGTATGTAGAGTTGTAGAAGCGTTTTATCTTCTATGTTTAACATTTTTACGAACAGTGCAAACAAAATGGCACATTTTTTTCACATTAAAGTGCAAAACGAGCTTCTCTCACTATGAATTTAACCGGAGACTATGGTTAAACCTCTCCCGCTGTCAGATGCATGCTCTGACACGAGCACTGACACGCGCGCGTAAATAGGTCCATTCTTTCAGTTACTGTACATACTGCTGCATTGCACAGAAATTACTACCTACATATTACTACAACATATGGTTGGCACACGCCACTGAAAACTGATGTGTCATTAAAGATAGCGGTCTTGTGCTTAAGATGTCCTTAATGTGCTATACCACCACTGGTCGCCAGAGGCTGCAGCTGAACTTCCGGTGGACTAAAACGCACTTTGTTCATAAAAAGACTTTATTTTTCGTTTTGGTTTTATTGTATATTTATTTGATGCATTTAAAGAAATATTGAGGAAAACAAACCAAAAATATGTCTCAGATTTGTATTTTATGTTCATGAATATGGTGGAATATGTACAAAACGAACGGTTTATTCGTTTTTCCTTTTGAAAACAAAAACGAATAAAGGAATTATCCGAAGGTACACGGAACTTGAACAGAAATTGAGTTATTACCACATTGATTTAAGGACAGTCCTGTTACACTGAGGCCTAACAAATGTAAAGCAAAGCATTTCTGAAGGTTCTGATACTTCTGTTTTACACATATTAATCATGTAAAGATGTTTCTTTACATTTAAATATATTATTCTACAAATACTTTAGCATTCAAATAAATTGATCGTAAATATGATGTACAACACTGACTTGACAATGAAATATGTACATTGGAATTGATTAGCATTGTTGCTGGAAAAACAGAAGGGATTGCAGAGATGAGGGAGAAACTATATTATAGCAGCAAGATAGAAAGAATTGAGCACACTTATTTATGAGAAAAAGATTGACAAAGAAGATGTGTAGGTCAACAGAAAGATGTCAGACTTGATGCTAAGAAGATAGAGTGGAAACCTTTACACTCTGACTACACACAGCACATTTCTGTCCCCGCCTTTTCTGTGTGTGTCTGTTTGACAAGGTGTCAGTCAAAGTCACTTCTCTTAGGAATAAGAACAAAAGCTCTCAATACAGCTAAAATTTGCTAGTTATAACATATAACTATACAACAATTTAATTTCAAAAACAGTATCATAGCTATTAAACTATTTCTTGTTATGATTTTAAATCTGTAATTAATCTCAGATTGATCTCAAAGTAAGTCTGGTTTTGTGGAGGCTGTGCTTTAAAGGGGGCATCGAATGCATTTTCCACGAGTTGGTATGATTCTTTAGGGTCTTCATGAAATGTCTGCAAAATACTTTGGTTAAAATTCCATTTAAATTCAATTTACATTGTCAAAAACAGCTCTGTTCACAGCGACCCGTTTCAGTGTATGCCTCTTTAAATGATAATGAGCTGCTGCTCACCCCACCCCTCTCTTCCTTGGAAGAGCAAAGGCGATTTGCAAGTAATCATAAAAAATATAAAGTGTGAGATTTAATTCTTCTGGAGGTGCAGCTGGATCATGAACAGTGGGTACTGATCTATCCTTGAGTTTTAACTTTTTTTGCGAAGCCTGCCTTGAATTGTCTCTCATTCAGAAAGCAGTTTGGAGTAAAATGATGTATTAGGTGGCCCATTACCATCAAAAACAGAACTAATCCATTGCTCTTCAGTGGCTCTGATGTCAGGATGTTCTTCTATATCCAACTACAAAACGCCTGCATTGCTTACGAGATTTTGTTGTCGCTACAGCTGCTTGAGCGCAGAGAAAATGACAGAAAGCGTACAACTGGCTGAGGGTGGAGATATGCACATACGCAGATATACACAGATATATACAGATATGCACAGTCCATCAGCGGTCATGGGTGGGCCCTGAGCAGTATGACATCATACTGCTCAGAAAATCAAAACAGCTTGATAACTGAGACTGTTTAGGTTTTTTGGGGATTAAAAAAAAGAAGTGAATGGATCTTTATCATTGTAGGGTGGTTATGTTTACACACTGCTAACACACATTTATATGCAAACACCATGTAAAAGTGAATTTTGCATCCGCTGTCCCCTTTAAAATTAAAGTATTATAATCTTAATTAATCTGATGAAGGATTTCGAAAGTCTGACAGTAATCAGTGTTGAGTACTACTGGGTTAACCCTGCCTGGTTTACATGTTTGAAAATGATTAACAGTTAAAAACTTTAGAAATTTAGAAAAGTAATCAAAAAGTAACCAAATGTAATCAGTTACATTACTTTAATAAATAATTGAAAACTTACACTACTTATTACATTTTAAATAGAGTAACTTGTAATCTGTAACCTATTACATTTCAAAAGTAACCTTCCCAACACGGGCCTTTACATAAATTACTAAATTACATTGCAGTTCATCACATGGCGATGGAGAGAGTTCCTTTTTGCTGGAATCTCTGCTGTTACGCATATGCTGATCAGCAGACTCAGTGCCACAAATGCAAGACAGTCGCTGCTTGTATCTTGGCACACACTTTTAACGCTAATGTTCATCTTTTATATGATCACCTTACTCAACACCAACTATATAACATTAACAATGATCCGTTCCTAACAGAAAGTCCAAATGTACAGGAGCTTTCGCAGTTCGCCAAGCTTTTTAATTCCGGATACTGCATTGCTCCGTTCCCGAACCAGATCCGCAGTCCACTTTTCCTGAAACAGCCCTAAAGCGCATTCACTCCCTCCCAGCATAATAATAAACACTTCCACGGTTTTAAGTTTCTTACCTTTATCTCCTTTATCCATGTCGTGCTGTGTTTTGCAGGAACCTCTTGATCTCTTGTGGTTGTGGTTGCTGTTGCGAGATGCGTCAATGCTTCTGGGAAAGGGCAGAGACAGAGTGCTGAACCTCGCTGTAGTCTAGAAGCAGAGAGCAGCCGTTACACAGCGCTGTTGATTAATGAGTATGAGAGAGTTTGTATCCCGGACACACGGGGGGGGGGGTTGG
>NW_015555761.1:488653-489082 GCF_001515605.1 Sinocyclocheilus anshuiensis
CAAATGTAATCAGTTACATTACTTTAATAAAGTAATTGAAAAGTTACACTACTTATTACATTTTAAATAGAGTAACTTGTAATCTGTAACCTATTACATTTCAAAAGTAACCTTCCCAACACGGGCCTTTACATAAATTACTAAATTACATTGCAGTTCATCACATGGCGATGGAGAGAGTTCCTTTTTGCTGGAATCTCTGCTGTTACGCATATGCTGATCAGCAGACTCAGTGCCACAAATGCAACATCACACACATTCCCTAAAAGTGGACAGCCAGCACTTTTTATAGTAGCACCTGGCCCAGCCCTTAGTTGGCAGAAATAATTTCCCACAAAAAGTCACACAAGCTCTAGTTGACAAAAAGAAGAAGAAGGAAAAAAAGTATATATATATATATATATATATATATATATATATATCAGCGTA
>NW_015555761.1:489205-501499 GCF_001515605.1 Sinocyclocheilus anshuiensis
GGGGGGGGGCGGTAGTATTAAATTGCTTTCGACGGATAAGTTTACTTATTGTGGTGCTGAAGAGTCTTTGCTTGTGTGGTTTGAGAGAAGACTTCTAAATAATCACTGCACATGCTACAGCACAATCAATACTTCTGGTAATATTTCCCTTGTATGACTGGCATAACCAAGCATAAGAATAAGTAAGATATTCAGACTCTGAATATCTAAACTCTGTAAGTAAGATATTCAGAGTTCAGAATTTATGAATTGGCAATTCATGTGTTGGTTGTTGAGATGGCATTTGTATTCAGCTCAATCACATAACTCAATTTTGGCCACAAAATTTGTTTCCTGTAAATTTGGCTAATGCGTATTTGTACTGTAACATAATACAACTGATATCAATAGATAACCACCCCAAATACCCAGACATAAAGAAATATTGACAATTGAATCCATGGATTCCTTCCATTTTACGTCCTTACATTCAAATTACAACTCTACATCCTATTTTCAACTTCAGTTCAACTTCAGAAATTTAATTCAAAAGACTTTCTCAGATCAATTCAGAATGGCAGACAACCCTGCACAATACTGTAATAGCCTCATTGATCAAAACATGAAGAATGGCAGCATCAGCAGTGTACAGGGACGGGAATAACAGCTTATGTTACATCTGCTGTTAAAAAAAAGAACTAGATACTGCTCTAAGATTTTCAGTTCAATGTTCTATTCTGATATGAGAGGTGCAGCAGAGTCATTTCAAATAGGCCTACAAAGGTCAATTTTAATGACCTCTCAAAGACTTTTTTCAGGATCTCTGGGTACATAATACTTTATTAGTACATGTCAGCATTAAATAACATGAAAACGGGTTACAGTGGATGTTGTCTATTTGTGTTGTAGATTAAATCATTTATTATCAGAAACTGGGGTGTTGTTGTTATGTGGAAAGGTGCAGGCTAGGATATTATGTCACAGAATACGCTGACTCAGTGTGTCTGTGGAGTCCACTGTATCTGCGAACAGCAGAATGAAACGAGCACAGTACAGTGCAGAGAATGTGGCAGTATCCTGTGGTGATAAATGCGAGGCAAAACTATCTTTCATTTTTAAATCAGTCTGGTTTTTGGAGGCTAAAGTTGTTGCTCCCTGCATTCATCTTCGGTGAATTTAGTGCCAAGTTCAATGGAAAATAGACAAGTAATAAGGCAAAAATGAACTTTGCTTTTTTGCTAAATAATAAGAGAACAGACAAACTTCTGGAGATTTGTAAGAACTGATTATGGAGAAATTGTTATTATGGAGATATTAAGATTATGGAGAAAATAATGGATACTAGGTTATCAAAGATTATTTCCACTGCATGTTCAGTATTCCTATATTTACAATGGTTCACTCAGATTGGTTGACAAACTTGCTAAGGTGTGTAATTATTCTTCAGCAAATGCACAGCTAAAATAGTTCCAGGCAGTTTCCATATCACTTTGCCAAATTATTTCAGTTATTTCAAAGGTCCTTACAGCCTACAACAGCAAAATAACCTAAGCACAACAGGATGAAAATGACGAATTTTTATCCCACAGAATTGTTTTATTATTGATGAAACGTGCGCTTTTGTTCTCCAGCTCTCTCCCTTATACAAGCATACACACACATACAATACAGACAAACACAGAAACATACACGCACACAGAAATTTGTTGCCAGTGCTGCCCTGTTGATTTACTAATAAAACAGTTTCACATCTGAAAGCTACATGACATCTCTCAGTAGCAACTCTCTAGTTATTTGGTAAAGTCACTGTTCTTGAAACAGTTAAAGTTACAGTTTTGCTAATAGCAGAGATGCTGATGCTGAACACAGTCACACAGACTCAGCTAGTTTTACAAGCTTCACAAAGCTACAGTTAATCTCTCTCTCCAATAACTGAATTAGACTCTATTTATAACTGCATTATCAATTGCCAAAGCCTCTTGTTACTAGCTCTAAAATGACATTTTGGAATTAGCATCAAAGGCTTGAGATGAAAAAGAAATTAGTCCTACATGCAAGAGTGTGTTAAGTACCAAAACCTAACAAGATAGTTTTGCCTCGCATTTATCACCACAGGATACTGCCACATTCTCTGTGGACTCCACAGACACACTGAGTCAGCGTATTCTGTGACATAATATCCTAGCCTGCACCTTTCCACATAACCACAACACCCCAGTTCCTGATAATAAATGATTTCATCTACAACACAAATAGACAACATCCACTGTAACCCGTTTTCATGTTATTTAATGCTGACATGTACTAATAAAGTATTATGTACCCAGAGATCCTGAAAAAAGTATTTGAGAGGTCATTAAAATTGACCTTTGTATTTGAAATTACTCTGCACCTCTCATATCAGAATAGAACATTGAACTGAAAATCTTAGAGCAGTATCTAGTTCCTCTGTCCTACTGTGTATTTTGTTAGAGACACCCTTAACATTGGTGATATGTGGGCTTATATTGGATAGCTGTTTGTCACTTTCATTCATTCATTTTCCAAAAAACAAAAATCAGAACAGCATCCTTTTAATCTCCAATAGCAGTGAAAGTTTTAGGGCTACAAGTCAAGCACCCCACACCCCTTTAAACGATTCTGCATTCTTATAACAACAATTGTTGTCAATACAAGAACCTCTCATTCTGACTGAACATTTTTTTAATTGCACTTAAGGGAATATGATTTCAATCCCTTATATATAGAAAAGGTTTGGCTTTCTCTGATATTATCTTCTGTAATTTTCTCTAAATAAATAATAAGGCAAGTTAACTGCGCAGGTTTAGAAACAGCATTATATGGATATAACACAACCAGGTTCCGGACGTGTGTAGTCAGCACAGATGCAAAACACACAAAAAAAACAATGTCTGAATCTATCATTTATTACATCAGATTTTTGTTCAAATCAACATACCACGGGAGGACATATACCAACCCTCTACATTGCGAGTAAATCACTCGCATATGCGACTAAATCTTCACTCTGAGCGACTACATTATGTCTAATATTAGCCAATGGCTAATAAATTCTCAGATTTTACTCGCCAGTGTGTGAGTTGGAGGCTGAGTATATGATTAGCACAGATATATTTTCACTCACAGAACACTCTGACTGAGCGCTTCAGAGTTTCACTCTCCGCTGGCGAGTAAACAAAAAAATTTACTAGCCAATGGCGATTCAATTGCCAAGGTGCCTGTAGAGGGTTGTATAATATATATTCTTCTGCTATGTAAATCATTGCCCACTTGCCCTGACTTTTATTCTCAGAGTCACTGTGAAACTCACTATGCTTTAACCCTTTGCAGGTGCAAGTGGTTTGGATTTGCCTCTCAGTAAGGCAGGTCCTATAGAGCTGTTGCAGAACATTTCCCCCAGAAAATCCTCTGCAGTCTGATGTATACAGGTATAGGGACACAGCTCCAGTTTCTAGACAGTGTCATGCATCAGGTTCCCATCAGGTTCAACCATTATAGCAGAGGAGAAGTGAAAATAGACCATTGTTTTCAGAAGAACTTGTCATCAATACGAAAGTGAGGTCGTGTGACGTCATCAGGGTTGATGAACACAGAGATAGACTTCCCTGGATTCTCGGTCACTAACTGCTGTAGCTTCTTGGCCAGCCGGTCATCTGACTGCTGGTGATCAGCCGAGGAGGGATTCGCAAGCGGAGAGAGCAGTCCTGAGGAACTCCCACGACGCTGCATCTCCTGCGTCAGTCTGTTGGCTGCCTTGGCCAGCTCAACAATGGATCGCAGGTGCTCGGCTGGATCCGAGCGTACCAGCGCTAGCTTACGAGCGTGAAACATAGTGGTCTCATCACACAGGTGCTCCAACATGTTACACTGTGGGATGAAATAGTTAGGGCAGGTCTTGTTGACAAGGCAGTGCTGCAGGTCATCTATGAGACCTAGCAGGAAATGCGCAACATAGTCTTCCTGTGTCAAATAGCTTGCAGGTAGTCGGTCACAAGCCCACAACATAATGCAACGTAAGTAATAGGGACTGATAGACGTAGGTTGGGCTAGTAACTTAATAACTATTGCCTTGCACACCTGGTAAGCTTGCATGAGGCCTGGTGAGATACACTTTTTCAATTGAACCTCGCTGCGGGCAAAAGAGAGACGCCACTCGTTCTTTCTGCAACCAGAGGCTGAGCAGGCAGGCAGCAGATAGAAACCGCTGATAACCTCCTCCTCTGTGATTTTGCCATCCCAGAAGTGGTTCTCCATCAACCAGCTTTGAGCAACTGCCGGCCAGCCTTTAAAAGACACCACAGGAACAATGTCATAAAGCATGCGGCTGCTGCCCACACCTAAAACTATAGTGAGCAGCGTGTTGTGACGCTCAACTTGCTCCACCCTCGGGGAGCCCCTTTGTGGCTTGCGCTGTAACTCTGCCAGTACTAGTCCAACAGCTTCTTGGAACCAGTTGGCTACCAGTGTAGGTGAGAAGAAGTAGTTGGTGGTGCCATTCAGATGATCAGTAAGCGTGCAGCAGTCCCGCCAACGTTTAATGGTACCATCGTCAAAAAGTCGCAAGCTGAGCCAAGAGTGACCAAGTGCTGAGTGGCGCATGTCCAGCGTTACAGGCTGGTTCCAGTCGTGCAATTTAAGTGCAGGAACCAACAGGGTGAAGGCCAAGTCATAGTTGGAGCCACGGTTGTAGATGCCAAGCTCATTGAGATCCATGTCCACCACACCTTCTCGCACACCACCAGACAACAACAAGTACTCATTTGCGACAGGCAGTTTTTGGTCCAGCTTTTGCACCATGCCTGAAACAGAGACAAAACAGAGTCAAGTTCAGTCACCTTTATTTATATAGCACTTTATACAATACAGATTATATCAAAGCAGCATAACAGTGTTAAACAGGAAAATAGTGTCAATAGTGGAAATAAAATCCTGCTGTAGAGCAGCTCTAAAAAGAGGACAATAGTAAACAGTCAATTTTTCAGTTAAAGTCAGTTTATCATTGATTCAGTGACATCATAGTCCAGCTCAGTTTAGTTCTCTTCAAATAGTTTCTGTGGAATAAAGTTGATAATATTGCTAAAAATTAAGTGTCCCCAACTAAGCAAGTCAAAGGTGACAGTGGTAAGGAACCCTAAGTCCGTCAGTGACAGAATGGAGAAAAACCAGGTCCAGTTGGGGGGCCAGTTCTGCTCTGGCCAGATGAACCAACATGATGTGGTTTAATTCCAGGCTTCAACAAAAGTCAGACTGTGCAAAGAAAGTCTGGTGCACTGAAACAAATATTCTTACAGCTGATAATTGTACAAAAATTAAAATATTTATTTTCAATTAATTTTAACTTTGAAAGATAATAATATATATATATATATATATACTGTATATAAATGTACACACATATGAAATGCATTAACTAATGGTTTCTCTACTGTAAATTATCAGTTTGCTTGTTGCTTGCATATATTGCAGTTTGTTGTTTACACATTTTTCAAACTGAATAAAATTGCATTACGATTCTAATTGAATTATTCTAAAGTTGCTAAAAGTCTAACCAAACATTATAAGATAATGCTGCGCCACCAATTTTTCGAACCACTGTGCTACTGCACACTTCCTGTCATGTGACCAAAGTTCTTCCACTTAACTGCAGACAGCAGAGCACTCTCCTTTGGCATCTATTTCCAGTGGATCAATAAGAGGACCTGAAATTCAACACCAGCACTTGAAAAAAGCGGCAGATCAATAACGGAGGAATGTGACGCTCTTTAGAGTTGTTTATATTCTATTGTGTGTCTATACTGGCTTTTAGAGCACAGATGGAGACATACAATCAGTTACTGAGTATAGATGCAGCCGGCAGTTTAATGTTCTTCAGCATCCAAGCCCACTCCAAGCTGAGATTTATCTGTCCCCTTTGAGGAATGGGATGCATTCAAATATTTATAGCTCTTCCCTGAATGAGACAGATTGACTCAGTGACCTTGGAATCACTTACTATGGTAAAGTTCTTTGCCTTCTTTTGCCACTTAATGTATATTTTTAATCTCTCTTCAACACTTCTTATGCCAGCTTCCACTAAAAAAAAGTAGGACTGCACTTTTTTCAAAAAACATTTTCACATAGGCTACTGATGAGTGTCAAGCTCACTTGATCATAGAAGCATAAATTGCTCTTTCAGGTCCTCCAACACCATCTTAATAGGATCCTTAATAAAGTCCTAATTTTGACTTTTTTCAGCCATTAATATTTTTACTTGATTTGGTGTTTTGGATCATTGGATCATTCATTTAAACTTCAGCTCTCACACAGATGGTCAGACATTCTCCTAAATAATTGTATCTTGTATATAACATAATATATGCGATAACCAATATATGACCACACTGTTACCTTCATGTTTCACTTTAACTATGTCGTTCTTATACTGGAACAGGAACACTGCATTCATTTTACAGAAATATGATTGTTTTAATAGTTTCCAGACTGTGGGGGCAATTACTTTCTTTTCTTTTTTTTTTTTTTTTTTACAAATAAAATTAAAGAAATAATGATTTTTTTTAAATAATGCTTTAAATTTCTTTGCTTTCCATATATAAAATTATCAAATGATTCGAAACTATTCTAATAATTCTAACTACTTCATGGCAGTATAAGTAAACAATTTAATAAACAACTGGAAGAAAATAATATAATTTAAGCATTTACACTCAGCAGTTCTTAATCCTGCTCCTCGCGACCACTCGCTCTGCATATTTTGTATGTTTCTCTTTATGTTTACCTGATTCAAATCACCAGCTTGTTAGAAGAGAGCTCCTTGAATGAACTTTGTTCCAATTGACATGGTCCCTACATAGTGTTCACTGCTCTCTACTCCCTGCACACGGGAAATCGGCTGAAGTTTACTGCACTTAAGAACACCACTACCTGCAGCATCTTCACACACAGACCAACCTTACTACAGAAGTGTGAAGGGTTATTTAACTGTAATCATGAAATTTGAATAGTAGTCACATCTCACACACTTTAATGTTCTTTGAACTGGAATTATGGCGGAATATCCTGTGATGTCCACTTCGCAGGGCACTTACGGTCAAATGGAACAAACCTCTGAAGCAATAAGAGAAACATACAAAATGTGCAGAACGGGGGTCAACAGCAGAAATTTTTATAAATGTGTGTGTGTGTATATATATATATATATATATTACACACACACATGTATACACACACATATATATATTAGTGGAGATGTTGGTTAGTAAACATGTCAGTGGTTCTTAAAACTGGTTAGTTAGTTAGTAAACTTTTTTTTAAATATAGCCTATATATATATACTGTATATATAAAGATCAGGATTAGTACTTTTCAAGTTGAATCTTTTTATGCTGTTCCCACACCCCTCCACCCCGTCATTCTTTAAATCTAGACTAGACTATTCTACAACTCTCAAAGATATTCAGTGTCACTTTTGTTCCATCTGTCTCATTTGCATACACAGACACTTTAGGCCAGTCAGCCTCCTGCTATCTGAACTGAGCCTTTGGTGAATGGCAGTGAATGAAAGTGTGAGAACAGAAAGAAAGAGAGAGCTGTACATTACTTCTGCCTCAATGGATATGAGGTTCCCACAATTGCCTGAATGCTGCCTTACACCCACTTCCGCCTAGTTTGGAAATAAAAACCTAGCTCTGGACAGTCCTATTGATTTTCTGCTGAAAACAGTCCCAATACTAAATCTGTCTTAGACCACCCGGTGTCAGAAAAATATGTTTAGACAATCAGTGAAAAAAAATGTAATGCCTAATAACAAATAGACCTAAACACACATATACTATGAACCAAAAGAGGGGTTCGATACTAAGAAAGGAATTACGGTCTAGAAATAAAAGTTATTGATATTACAGCCAGATGTACTGTAATTAGTCATTTTTCTAATTATTAGTGATACATTTTTTACCATGTTTAAATACTAACTGATCTCAAGTCATTCACTTTTTAATTAATTAATTAATGTATTTATTAATTTAAATTAACCTCAGTATGTCTGCAGGACTAGATCATTAACAGTTTTTATGCACCTATGTCTGCTCTGTCCATGGTCCTGATGATTTTTTTTTTTTTTTGCGGCCGGTAAACAATTGTTCTTTACAACCTTCACTTTTTTATTTAGTGGTTTGGGGGATCCAACGTGGACATAATCATTCTGATCCTGTCATGCATGCATTCATTCACCCAACTACGGCAGAATTATTATTCCACAAGAGATTAAACAAACCAGTTTAAGAGTTTGGATAATGTAAAATACTGAGATGTTGGCTAAAGCACAAAGCACACACCTGGGATTGTAACTACTTACCTTAAGCATGCAATAATTATTTTATAACTAGGCCTGTCGCAATAATCAATATATCGACTTATCGCGCAATATATGTACATTACCTCAATAATTTTTGATGACACAATATATCGCCCATTATATTTACTTAAAAATTAATGTCACCATGTTTTTTACATTCCACTTGCGCCTGTGTCTTTTGCAGCTTCTCGTACATAATGTGGTGTAGTCATGAGGTGCTAGTTCAATTGTGTTTTTCAGCAATAGTGTGCACCCTTAATGCACACTTAAGGGTGCAGGAATTGTGTTTTTCAGCAATAGTGTGCACCCTTAATTTACAGAGAAAAGGTCAGGGAAAAATCTGTAGATGGAAAAATCTCCATACAAGTTATTTGTGCATTTTTCTTTTTTCTGCTTGTTACTTTGCACTTTTTGTTAGAAAATGTTTATTTACTATTTATTCAAGTTTTTTAAGGTATCTAATATTTTGATACTTAATTTCCATTATCTACATATTCTTAAAAATTTAAAGTTTGTACAGTCTTCTTGCATTATTATGCTGTTACATTATGATTATATATTCAGTGGCATAAAATGGTCTTTAAAATGACAATAATATGGCTTATCGCAATTATTTCTCTGGCAATATATCGCACAACAAAAAGTTGTTATCGTGACAGGCCTATTTATAACCCAGATTAGTACATAAATCTATTTTATATTCTATATCTAAAACCTCAGATACAGAATTACGGGTAAAATAAAATATAGTAGCTATTAGTGCATATATCTGTCCATTTCTGACTGTCTGTAATTCTAAACAGATTCTACCATTTTCTACGTAATAAAACTGGATGATAATGGATGAATCGTGAAACATAGGTGAATAGCCTAATGAATAATAATAATGATTATTTAAAAAAATATCTTAAGAGTTTTAAATGCTACCGAGCATGGAGAAGATAAAATCCTTGGCGGTGTGTATTTCCAGTGCCCTCTGGTCATCATACTCTCGTTGGTCTTGTTTACTGAATTCATGGATGAGTCGGTTGAGCTCTTCGATCTTCATTCCGGACCTAAAATCAAGCTCATGACAGCACCACAGCTTGTGGGTGTTGTTTAAGCCGCCCGGTGTTGTGGTTGGACTGTTTCCCAGACTGGTAACGGATCCAGTCCGGCTGCTTTGAGTTGGGACCGCCATCTTCAATCCAGAGGAACCGTCAGGGATGCGACGTTTCTCTTGGTTTCCCCTCCTTTTTTAATACATCAGGTGGTCTGCTCTTTATATGGAGCCGTGATGTCATGCAATCTAGTCCATACTTTCTTAGATTACAGAACAGCCCACTGCAAAATAAACTTAATAAATAAGTTGTGAGAAACCTTGTATATTTGCTCAGACAGATGTATATCACGCGGTTATGAAACATTGTGTTCCATTCCATAGTAAAAAAGATCGGGGGCGCTACTGTCTACTGGTAACAGCGGTGATAAATGCGTTCCGCCAATAATAACAATAGTAAATATTCTAATTTAAATTGCTATATTATATATGCTATATAACAATAATAATAATAATAATAAACAGAACGTGTGAAAAATCATGTTTACTGTGAAAAATATTTGTAATAGTGACCATTTAAGATTGTCCACTACTTACAGTCTAAGGAAAGATAAGATAAGATAACATAAGATAAAATAAGATAAGATAAGATAATTGAAATCACTATAATTTTTAAAAACATTTATTTACATTATTTGCATTACATTCGTCAAAAAATACAGTAAATACAATTCTACAGTTACAATCAAACAAACAATTAGCAATAGGGCCTACATCTGTTACAATATTTATAAATCTTTGTTAACGTTAGTTAAGAAAAATACTACTGTTCATTGTTAGTTCGTGTTGGCTCAGGATCATTAAATCATATTTACAGATTAAACGTTTGATTTTAATAATGTATTACTAAATAATGAAATTACCATGAACTAAGAGTAATAAATGCTTTCTTTTTCATTGCTAGCTCATATTGTTAACTGATGTTAACCTTATTGTAAAGTGTTACCCAATCATTTTTTCTAAATATCTGATAATAAAAGATCCTTTACATGCAGAAATAACAGGGCCTTATGTTTATTTATTTATTTATTTTCTCAGTTCTACAAAGGGAAATCCTTACTTTATTCTTATTCACAGTGTCAGATGTGGCTATTTCTTTTTAAAGGGCCAACAGCTCTTCTCTTTACTAATGTAGATAATGCTGGTGTTTGTGTTATTCACTAAATCTGTCAGCTAGGCTATTTCCAGAAAATAGACTCTGGGGCCAGTTGCATAAATTAGCCTCTATGCTAAGTGTCTTGTCTGACCAACTAACAGTTATCCAAGGGGTAATTAGTCTTATTTTTTTGATTAAGCTCAGACTAAACTATGTTTTTATGTAACCAAATTAAAAAAAAAAAAAAGAAAAAGAAAGAAAATGACCAGTGTTAAAGAAAAAAATAGATTAACTTGTAAGACTATTCTAAACCTTTTAATGCAGCTGGCCTTTGAAGTATCTTTCCTGGTTAGAACCAGTTTCTGTCTGTTCTCTCTTCTGTCAAGATATGAATAGATGTCTTCATCTCTCAAAATAAGGCAGATAAGTTTGTAGAGAAGTGTGTTCGAATTACAATTAAATGTAAAGTGATTCTTATTATTCTTATTCTTATTATTATGTTCAATCAAAATATGCATATTTGCTAATTAGTTAGCAAGGAATATAAAAGTATCTCATCATCACATTATATTACTCATTTGGCTGCTGTATTAAAGTAAGGTAAGGGTTACATCTGGTCTGTCTAAATAGAGATTAGGGGCTGGGCTGGCAATGCGGATTCATGCCTTGTCCAAATATCCACACTTGCGGTCTTTGCACTCGACCACTTGACTGCTTATATGACGTATTTCCTGTATTTGGCCCAAGTGTTCAAGTGAGGACGAAGACCACAAGTGTGTGTAAAACATTTCATTACCTGATGGGACACACTTATACAGTAGTGTTGTAAAAATGCAAGTGTTTACATAGCTTAATTTTTATTTTAAATACATTGCATTTTAAAATCAACTTCTGTCTGTTCAATAGTACCTATAACATGACACAATTTAATTTGTGGTGCTTCTAATTAAGTCATAAAAATCAGTTGCAAATGTTGTACAAAATAAATGCAACAATAAAACGTTCAACACTTTGTTTTTTCTACCTAATTGTAATATCTAATTATTGTAGGGCCTATTAATATTTAACTTACATTGGAAAGGTTTCGTGACCTCTCGAGAGGTCTCGGCAAAAAGTCTCACGATTGATTCCAAAACATGATGGATGCATGATGGGATACACTAAGCATCGAATAGTGCTCCGGAGCTATGAATTTAGTGTTTGCACTTAGTGTGCCGTCGGTGCAGACAAATTAGCAAAACAAGTTATGGCAAAGGAAAATATAGATATGGAAATAATGTATAGCAAAGCAGAACTCAAATCAATAATAAAAATGGCGATAAATAAAAACTGGCAATCTTATTGGGATAATGAACAAAAGGGAAGGCATCTACATTTAATACAACCATTGGTAGGAAGAGGAAGGAATTAAAGTGGAAGAAGGAAAGAAGACTGTATTATTTCTAGATTAAGACTTGGACATACGGGTCTTAATTCAACAATGCATATAATAGGAAAACACCCTACTGTATAAATCCTACTATACAGGATTGTGTGATTGATGTGGTATTAAAGAAACAGTGGAACATGTACTCATTAAGTGTAATAGATATTCAGAGGAAAGAAGTAATCTGATAGAAGAATTTAAGAAGAAAGGTGTTCAACAATTAACATTAAAAAGCTTTTAAATCTTTTTATCCGAAGTGACTTACAGTTAGGGACGGGTATCGTTAAGGTTTTAACGGTATTACTACTCTTACCGATACT
>NW_015555761.1:501530-505030 GCF_001515605.1 Sinocyclocheilus anshuiensis
TGCCGCGCGCACACATTTCAGCCTGAGGAACAGCGTCTCTTGTGCGGATTGTGCTTTCAACATTTTATCAAACATGTCCCGCAGTTTAGCAACAGTAAAGACGGCATCTTACAACAATCACCGATTGAGCTGATTCTGACGTTACGTTTGGGTTTTAGGGAGGAACGAATGCTCACCGCTGTGAAGGGAAAGAAGTTGCGTAATACAAAACGCAGCTAGTTTTTATTAGCTTTACCTCGTCTTCTTTTGTATAATCCTTAGAAGCCAAAATCGAAATAAAAATAAGATTAGCTTAGTAAAACAGCCACAGGCCTAAAGTGTAAGCAGATGTTTGAATGTTTAGTTCTCTCTTCTATCATAATTAAACAGGGCTTTCATGTTGTGCGTGCAGAAGCTCCTCCGCGTGGGCGCGATATCGCTTCTGAATTGCGAATAGCAAAAATGCATCATAGACAAATGTTTGAAAAACAGCTGGCGACTCTGGTGAGATAGAATTTGCAAGATAATGTATATATAGCAATAATAAATGTATTTGTGTTTTATTAATTTCTCCAGTACCGATAGCCGAACCGTTAACGTCAGAGCTTATCGATACTCCGGTCTTTCATAATTTAGCCCTGGGACCGATTAAATAGGTCTGAATACTTTCCGTACCCACTGTATATGTAATATCTTCTTCTTCGGTGTTTATTGGCGGTTGGCAAACCAATGTGTAGGTGCATTACCGCCACCAACTGGACTGGAGTGTGGAACAGAATACGTGCTTATGGGATTGACAAAAAAAATTATAATCATCATATTATTAATAATAAAACACTAAAAAAAAAAAAAAAATTCTGTAATATCTTATTAATATTTCACTTAAAAGACCTGGGACAGTCTTGCGCACTTACTTCCTGTCGCGCGCACGCGCTCTCAAGTGGCCAAGACCGCAAGTGTGGGTATTTGGACAAGGGGTAAGCCTCGAAAAGCGCTCCAGAGCGGTGTGGGTGGGTTTAGTGTGCGTTAAGGGCACTGCGCTTTGGTATTTTTAAGACCTGGGACAGTCCAAGTAAGATTTTTAATGTTTAATGTTTCTTCTGCTCACCAAGCCTACATTTATTTGATCCAAAATACAGCAAAAACAGTAATATTGTGAAATATTTTTATATTTAAAATAACTGATTTCTATTTAAATATATTTTAAAATGCACTTTATTCCTGTGTGTAACACAGTTCGTAGTCACGGGAAGAAGGAGGCGGGAACCGGCGAACATCTAAATACTTGAATAAAATAAACACAAAATGAAAGTAAAGCGGCAGCCTGCCGCACACAAAATAAAATCCAGGCCTGGTCCTCTCTCGTCCAACACTGTCGTCACTCCTCCTTTTATCCTTCCGGAGCTTCTCCGTGGGACTCGAGACCGGGGAGTGGCGCAGGTGTCGCGCATTAGCATTTACTCCACCGGCCTCGATCCGTTCCCAGGGCTCTCGGCCCCGCCCCTCTTGTCACATACCCCCATCGCTCCTCGCAGGCCGGGGGGTACTCAGGAGACTGCGCTCTACTGCGGCAGCCATCCCTCCACATCCCAGGCGGCCGGCAGCGAGTTCGTCTGCCCTCACCCGGCAACTCACTCCAGCCCACCGCCTCGAGCGTCCATGGCGGCAGACTGCTCCGCCATGCTCGATGGCACCGCGGATTCACCACAGCGGCGAGAGATCTCTGGCAGCATGTCCCTCCTTCCTCCCGGGTTTCGGCACCAATGTAACACGGTTCGTAGTCACGGGAAGAAGGAGGCGGGAACCGGCGAACGTTAAAAGAAAACTTTAATAATAAAATAAACACAAAATAGCGCGACAGCCCCTCGCGGACGATTGTCGCGCACAAACAGAACCAGAACACAAAATAAAATTCAGGCCTGGTCCTCCCTCGTCCAACACTGTCGTCACTCCTCCTTTTATCCTTCCGGAGCTCCTCCGTGGGACTCGAGACTGGTGAGTGGTGCAGGTGTCGCGTTCCCACAGCTCTCGGCCCCGCCCCTCTAGTCACACTGTGATTTCAAAGCTGAATTTTAAGCGTCATTACACCAGTCACATGATCCTTCAGGAATCATTCTAATATGCTGATTTGCTGCTCAAAAAACATTTATAATTATTATTATTATTATTACTATTATTATTATTATTACTACATTGAAAACAAAGTAGATTTTTTTTCAGGTTTCTTTGATGAATAGAAAGTTCAGAAGAACGGCATTTATCTGAAATAGAAGTATTTTGTAACATTATAAATGTCCTTATCATCACTTTTGATAAATTTAAAGCATCCTTGCTAAATTAAAGTAATATTTAGCAAAGAGAAATATGCCCCCCCACCCAACAAAAAAATTATAGTAACTCGAAGCTTTTGGTATAGTGCATGTATAATGTTACAAAAGCTTTTTATTTCAGATAAATGCTGATCTTTGGATCTTTCTATTCATCAAAGAATCCTGATGTACTCAGCTGTTTTAAATATTCATAATAACAATAATTATAATAATAATAATAAATGTTTCTTGAACAACAAGTCAGCATATTAGAATGATTTCTGAAGGATCATGTGACACTGGAGACTGGAGTAATGATGCTGAAAATTCAGCTTTTTGATCACAGGAATAAATTACATTTTAAAATATATTCAAATCGAAAGCAGTTATTCTATAGTAAAATATTTCACAATATTACTGCTCTTGCTGTATTTTGGATCAAATAAATGCAGGCTTGGTGAGCAGAAGAGACTGCTTTAAAAACATAAAAAATCTTACTGTTCAAAAACTTTTGACTGGTAGTGTATATTTGTATGAAACATAGGTTTGTTAAATCTAGGGTATTTAAGTCATTTTAAGATAAATAACATTCTGTGCTAACAAATTTAAATTAGGTGGTTGTTTTCAACAAGGTGGACACAGTTGAACGTGGACACGATGAACATGGTTTTGCGCAGCTTGTCAGTGAACAACGGCTCTGTGTAGTAAATGCTGCTCCATGTGAAAGCACGCACGTGATGGAGATTTACCGCTGATTACAGAACCGGCTTTACTGACAAGATGCACATTAAATATCGCATGTGATTTATCGTGCAGCCCTACTTAGGGGTATGAATTACTACTCTAAGGTACTAATATGTACCTATTAGGGGTAAAAAAGGTAGAAAGATGTCCTTTTAAGAGTACTGCTCCAGTGACAAGCTGTTGTACCCTAAAAGGTACAATTGTGGCCCCTTTTTTTATGTGTGGCCTGTATGTGTGAGATTTCCCGGCCTGAAATTGCGTCCCAGTCCGGCCCTGCTGCACACTGGCGGTGGTTGAGGAGATTCCCCCCTTCTATGTAAAGCGCTTTGAGTGCCCAGAAAAGCACTATATAAATGTAAGGAATTTAAATTGATCAGAAAATGATGATAAAGACATAATTTTACAAAAGATTTCTATTTCAGATAAATGCTGTTCTTCTGAACTTTCTATTCATCAAAGAAATCTGAA
>NW_015555761.1:505197-513480 GCF_001515605.1 Sinocyclocheilus anshuiensis
AGAGAGAGCAGAAGAGAGCGCGTGAATATGAATTACTCGCATATGACCGGCTTTCCCAACTATTTTATTGATAAAGTCTTTGTGTGTTAGAGAGAGAACACGCTGTCCAACAATTAATGCCACGGATCCCCAAATATAATCCCTTAGTCACTATAGTTTTGTCTGCTAACTTAGCTGAGTATTAAACTGCTAGCAACTGTTAGGCTATCAGGAGCACCCCATTATTATCATGTCAGAATACTTTATGCTAAAGGACATCATACTGTAAAGTTACATTAATACATTTAGCAGACAGATATTCGCATGGATTTATAGTTTAGGTAAGGAGGGAGAGCAGACAGCAAAACAAAAATATGAGTCAATTCAATAGTGTGTTCAGTAGGCTATTAGGATTTTTCAATGAAGGTATTGCACTAATTTTTATAAATAGGCACTTAAACACAATTTTTTTTTTAAAATATATATGTATTAAAAATAGGTTTGTTCCATCTTGGGTATTTAAGTCATTTTAAGATAAATAACATTCTGTGCTAACAAATTTAAATTAGGTGGTTGTTTTCAACAAGGTGGACACAGTTGAACGTGGACACGATGAACATGGTTTTGCGCAGCTTGTCAGTGAACAACGGCTCTGTGTAGTAAATGCTGCTCCATGTGAAAGCACGCACGTGATGGAGATTTACCGCTGATTACAGAACCGGCTTTACTGACAAGATGCACATTAAATATCGCATGTGATTTATCGTGCAGCCCTACTTAGGGGTATGAATTACTACTCTAAGGTACTAATATGTACCTATTAGGGGTAAAAAAGGTAGAAAGATGTCCTTTTAAGAGTACTGCTCCAGTGACAAGCTGTTGTACCCTAAAAGGTACAATTGTGGCCCCTTTTTTTATGTGTGGCCTGTATGTGTGAGATTTCCCGGCCTGAAATTGCGTCCCAGTCCGGCCCTGCTGCACACTGGCGGTGGTTGAGGAGATTCCCCCCTTCTATGTAAAGCGCTTTGAGTGCCCAGAAAAGCACTATATAAATGTAAGGAATTATAATTATTATTGTTCTCTTTTTTAGCCATTATTTTTTTCCTAACCATGTAAAAACTGCCTTTTATGGCAATAAACTTCACACTAAACTTTATAAACTTTACAATTACATTGATTACAATATAAATTGTTTAAGTGGAAATAGGTGGGTATACAATAGAATGTTGAGAATTATAACAGATGAACATAATAATTCATTGCTCATGCATATTTAGCAGTTTTGAGTACCAATTTATACAGTATGTTCCAAATCCTGACACAAAATGTTAGGCTATTTTCAGCCTACAAGTACTATCTGATTGGCACATTGTTTGCTTTTTCATCCATAAATTGAAAAGTTGTGGAGATGATTAACATCCCTGAAGAAACAAAAAAGGAGGTTCCAGACATGCTCCATTTACAGTGCATTAAATATATAAAGAAATGATAAATAGCAATGTTTTATATATTTTATTTAATCAATTGTTTATTTAACATTATTGACAAGGGAAGGTCTGAGAAATAAAAACAAATAATAGTTAGAATCTGAGTAATGTGTTATTTATGAAAATATTTGGGTCAACAATATTGTGATTGGCCCAAATGTCATATCGCTTCGACATGATTGGCTGTGCAGTTCAACAAAGCTCAACTGTAACCCAAAGGTTGCGGGTTCCAATCTTGGTACCAGCAGGGACTGTAGGTGGGAGGGTAAATGTACTGCGCTCTCTTCCACCTGCAGTACAACAACTGTGGTGAGACCCTTGAGCAAGGCACCGAACCCACAACTGCTCCCCATGGTGCCACAGCAAAAAATGGCTGTCCACTGCTCCGTGTGTGTGTGTGTGTGTGTGTGTGTGTGTGTGCGCGCTTCTCTACTCACTGCTGTGTGTGTGCACTTGGATGAGTGAAATGCAGAGCACAAATTCCGAGTATGGGACACCATACATTTCCTTTCCTTTCCTATCTTCAGCTGTCCATCACTTAGTCGTTGTCGTTTTAAGGTGAGGGGGGAAACATGTAAAACAATCAAATATTACATATTCTGTGGCAAAAAATAAAAATAAAAACAAACAAATTAATAAATAAATAAAAACATCAAATGGAAGTAAAAATGATATCAAAGGACCACAAAGTGGGATCAGGGATTTTTAAATCTTTTAATGCTCAGAACTAAATTAGCATGAGAAATATTTAATGTTAAAGGAAGTCACTTTTTTGTAAACTGCATGCTATAATGAACATTCAAACACATTTATAGTTTATATGTGCATACTCAGATTGTTTGCTTCAGTCTGCACTTGGTTTCATGAGCGTACGTGCACAATAACTATGGCTGGAAATAATCCCGAATGAGATAACAATTACTTCATGTCTTTCATGGCGATAATCCCTCCTCAGCTTCCTTGGGTTTTACACTGCTGACACTGACAGTCTGGGATTATAACTGAAGCACTATCAATGATTAATATGCCTGAGAATCTTCTCCTTTTTATTAAATCTCTTTTTAATGATAAACATTCCTGCCCAATTGTATGTAAGTACTGTATATTATACTGTTACTAAGACTTTTAATTTTATTGTTTATTTGATTGATTATGCTGATTATTTATTAGTACTCCAGTTACAAATGTACAAATGCAATTGTTTTATAAACTCAATTATAATTATATTTTTGACTCTGATTTTGCTACATATGCTGAAATTTCTCACCCTGTAAATCTCAACCATTGTCTCAATTTATCTGGATTAGATAAATGAAACATGACTTGTTTATTCACAAGCCCCTCTAAATAGACCTCAGTTTTCAGCACGTGACTTGATCCTGACAAAAGTGTTGCTCCTCGTGTCCAAAGTGTCAGTGCCTAGTAATCTCCCCCAGTGCTGACCAAGGGAACCAACCCAATCCGCTCAGGCAGGTATAGCACCTGCATTAAGCATGGCTAGGTATCTGTTTGTATCCATCTGTCTATTTGGGAAATCTGGAGAATGGGTGAAGGGGATTTTAGCTATAACCCTGCTAACCTGATTAGTTGGGCAATACACATCCTGGGTACAAATACCAGCTCCTCCCCACTGCTCTTTCTATCCTCAAGCTTCAGACCTCACATATTATTCGAAATCATCACTATCAGGTATGAAATTCATAATGGGTGTAGAATTTAAAGGACCCACTGGTGGGTGTTATTTGGGACATAGGGTATAACAATGAGTGATTTAGATTTTATGTCACCGTTATGTATATTGGAAAGTCTTGATTAAGACTGCAGGTTTACTAGATGATATATGAAGAACATTATTGTAAAGTATAGCTTGAAGGACTTTTTATGTAATAAAAGCCAGTGATTAACATGCAATGATTGTTGAAGTTAGGTTTATATTACAAAATGGTATTACATTATTTAAGCATTCATCTTTTACTTTTTTATTATTGTGTTCAAGTTTCTAAACAACTATGAGCCCAAAACATATCGTCTTCAAGAAAATATCCAAGGACAAGTCGGTAAGTTAACATAACTACACAGGTGGATATATATATATAGTACATTAATATAGTAATTTAAAAAAGAAAATATCTGCCTTTTCTTCTTTTCTTCAAATGGTCATTGAAACAAGGACCTTAAATATTCATAGTCAACATCAGGAAGATGAACTAATTACTAGCCGCTTTATTCTCTGTTCATTTTCTGTAAAGTTTTTGCAAACCTGTTACCAAATTTGAGTTATGCGTAAATAGAGTTTATACCCTGATTTGTATGATTTAATGATTTTGAAGCAATAACAATTAAATACAATTGAATAGACCAAATTTGAAAAGTATATTTCAAAAGAAAAAAAAAAAAAACAGTTAAAGATGCTCCCTAGGCATTGCTAGCTTGGGACCTTTGTTGGTTTGTAGTTTAATAAACTACAAAAATAGATTAAAGGAAAAAAAAAAGTTTGTTTGTTTGTTTCATTTTTGTTATAGTAACATGAATAATAAGCTTTTACAAATTAGTTAATGTGATGATTTGAGAAAAAAGAGAGAAAATGAAAATAATTTATTCAGTTGTTTTTCTTCGGCAGAAAAGGTCCAAATGTTAAATCTTGTTTGTTACAATTTAAAGTAGTGCTGTCAAAAGATTAATCGCGATTAAGCGCATCCAAAATAAAAGTTTTTGTGTGCATAATATATGTGTGTACTGTGTATATTTATTATATATATATATAAATACACACGCATGCATGTGTATATTTAAGAATTTTTATGTTTTTATATTAAATATTTATATATAATATAAATTATATGAATATATATATATGCATGTAAATACATGTAAATATTTTCAAAATATATACTGTATGTGTGTGTATTTATATATACATAATAAATATACACAGTACACACGTGTATATTAAGTAAACAAAAACTTTTATTTTGGATGTGATTAATCGTGATTAATCGTTTGACAGCCTTAATTTAAAGGAATGTTAAGTTGGTCAAGCAAGCACGTTTGAGCTTCCATTACTTTCGTTATATAACCATATTTATTATGGTTATACTAAATTAAAATGTGACCATGTCTCTACAGACAACTTGTATGAAACTCCTTGATTCATATGGATTTATTTTACAATGTCTTTATGATTTTTTTTTCTTAAAGTTAAAGTTTTATCTGAATGCACTTGCAATGAGAGGACAGAAATCTCTCAGGTTTCGTTAAAAATATCCTCATCAAAGACGAGCGAATGTATTATTGGTTTAGAACAACATGAAGGTAAGTAAACGATGACACAATTTTCATTTTTGATTGAACTAATAATTTCAAGGGAGTTAACAAAGCAGACATCCAATGGACACAAGAAGCATTGATGTGTTCTTGTCTTTTATATCATTCTTAACGTCCTCACAGAACTCCAAATTAATAAAAGCATTCACATCATCACATAACTGTTTATAACATGTAAACTAAACTTTATGAAACCTCCAACTTTCATCCTGTAATTCTGACAATTCCAACATGGCGTGAACACACCGCTATTTTGTCATTTCTGAACCATTTGTGATCCTGAGTGGTGCATTCTCCAGACTCACTTTACTAATATTATATATATATATATATATATATATATATATTTTTTTTTTTGTTGTTTTTGTTTTTGTTTTTGTTTTGTTAAGTTCCTAATTTAACCAATTTAAACCTTAAATATGTTTTGCTGTGACATGTCTTCACTGCGTAATTTCCTTAAATAGTATGAACTTTGATGTTACTACCAAGATAACATTCTGATGAAAAAAAATGTGGCAGTGACATACAGGTGTGCTGTGCCTTAATGTAGGGTGTTCCATATGGTCACAAATGATATGTAATACCCAGCACCAGTCCTGACTTAGAGTGCTCTGCCCTTCAGTAGGACATATGATGCTCGTTTTCGGGTGTAAACAGGTTCCTAGAATGCTAATTCAACAGTTTGAGTCAATCATTTAGCATGAAATATCAATTAGACAAAAAGAATCAGACACTAGAATTGATTAACAGAGTTAGCTTTGATACAAGGATTTGACTCTTTTAAGCCCGAGACACACTGCACGAGTTTAGCAATCCTATAAGATCATTGCATATCACACTGTGCGACATGGATCTAATAAACATGGATAGCCTTCGACGTGCATGTAGACTGCATGATGTTGACACCTATTGACTCGTTGGCTATGATGCACGTTACTATAGAAGAATAAAACATTATCAGCATGCGCTAGTGGTAAACAAAGCATTAAGCCCGAAACACATGGTTTTCAGCTGTCCCAGACGAAAGATTGGCATCTTGAAACAATCACGGCGATTGTCATCGTGGCCCCTAATCGGGTTGTGTCATACCGTGAGAGAGGTTCAAAGACGACCATTGTCACGGTCTTGCGACCTAAGGCAGTTCATCACTGAATTCAGTGATGTCATCGTCCTGCTCAGTTCAGTTTAAATATTATCTGTGCAATCAAGCCGACGATATCGCTGAAAATGAAGTGTCCTCAACTAAGCAAGCCAGAGGCGACAGTGGCAAGGAACCAAAACTCCATCGGTGACAGAATGGAGAAAAAACCTTGGGAGAAACCAGGCTCAGTTGGGGGGCCAGTTCTCCTCTGGCCAGATGAACTAGCAGGTTGATCCATGCTGCAGCAAAGTTAAATTGTGCAGAGGGCTCATCTGGTTCCGTGGTCTTGTCCCGATGGCCGTCTAGGAGACAAGGTATTCACTGGAGATCCGTCTCTGGGGCTCATCTAGTTGTCCTGGTCTCCGCTGAAATTCAGGGCTGTAGAGGTCATCTCTAGGAGCTGATCCACCATCTGGGCTGGATATGGACTGGATCTGGTGGCTACGGTGACCTAATTAATGCAGCCTAACAATCCTTTAATGGATTTGAGTAATAGAAATGTGTAAGTGTGTTATGTGTAAACCAGATTAAAGAGATGGGTCTTTAATCTAGATTTAAACTGACAACGTGTGTCTGCCTCCCGAACAGTGTTAGGTAGATTATTCCAGAGTTTGGGTGAGAAATAGGAAAAGGATATGCCGCCCACAGTTGATTTTGATATTCTAGGTCTTATCAAATTGCCAGAGTTTTGAGAGCGCAGCGGACGTGGAGGACTATAATACGATAAGAGCTTGCTCAAGTACTGAGGTGCTAAACCATTCAGGGCTTTATAGGTAATTAACAGGATTTTAAAATCTATGCAATGTTTAATAGGGAGCCAGTGCAGTGTTGACAGAACCGGGCTAATATGGTCATAATTCCTGGTTCTAGTAAGAACTCTAGCTGCTGCATTTTGGACCAGCTGGAGTTTGTTTATTAAGCGTGCAGAACAACCACCCAATAAAGCATTACAATAATCTAACCTTGAGGTCATGAACGCATGAATTAACGTTTCTGAATTTGACATAGAGAGTATAGGTCGCAATTTGGATATATTTTTGAGATGGAAAAATGCAGTTTTACAAATGCTAGAAATGTGGCTTTCGAAGGAAAGATTGCTATCAAATAGCACACCTAAGTTCCTAACTGATGATGAAGAATTGACAGAGCAGTCATAAAGCGTAAGACAGTGTTCTAGGTTATTACATGTGGAGGTTTTAGGTCAGATAATTAACACCTGTTTTTTCAGAATTTACCAGTAAGAAATTACTCGTCATCCAGTTTTTAATATCGACTATGCATTCCGTTAGTTTTTCAAATTGGTATGTTTTGCCGGGCCGCAAAGAAATATAGAGCTGAGTGTCATCAACATAACAGTGAAAGCTAACTCCATGTTTCCTGATGATATCTCCCAAGGGTAACATGTAAAGCGTGAAAAGCAACGGTTCTAGTACTGAGCCTTGAGGTACTCCATACTGCTCTTGTGAACGATATGATACCTCTTCATTCACTGCTACGAACTGATGGCGGTCACTTCCCCGGAGGAGGACCGGGTGGAGAATCTGGAAAATCTCGACGAGAGAGCGGTTTTCTCTGTCCCTGGGTCCCGGGAGGGTACGAAGAGTCGTGGACGGACCAACACTGGACCACGCTCATCCTCCTCCTTCGCCAGCTGGCAGTAGCGGGCGGTTCGAGAGAGTCAACGAAGGCCCTACTCACGCACCCTCTGCCAAACTGTGGAACCAGGTAAGCATTGCACCGCACACTCAGACCCCTCTTCGGTCTGCTCACAAGCCGCCCGAGTTGGGTCCCTGCATTCCACCTGGCTGCCCCACTGCGGGTACGGCGGTGGTTCCGCTGGTCTCTGGGTGCCTTGCTAGCGCTACCCAACCTGACTCGTTGGCTTCTGCGGACCATCAGCCTCGGCTGTGCGATTCAGTTCACCCGGCATCCCCCCAAGTTCAGTGGCATCTGCTTCACGACAGTGAAGGCAGCCGATACTCCTGTCTTACGTGCGGAGATCGCAGTCTTACTGGCGAAGGATGCGATAGAGCCGGTCCCTCCAGCCGATATGACAGATAATAAGAGCAGGTCCTCACAGATACCATTTTTCTTTAAGAAGGAATATAATTGTGAGTATACTACCTTTTCTAGTATCTTTGACAGAAAAGGGAGATTCGAGGTCTGTAATTAACTAGATCTTTGGGGTCAAGTTGTGGTTTTTTAATGAGAGGCTTAATAACAGCCAATTTGAAGGTTTTGGGGACATATCCTAATGACAATGATGAATTAATAAAAGTCAGAAGAGGATCTATGACTTCTGGAAGCACTTCTTTTAGGAGCTTAGATGGAATAGGGTCTAACATACATGTT
>NW_015555761.1:513619-516222 GCF_001515605.1 Sinocyclocheilus anshuiensis
GTGGCGTCTCCCCAAATTCAGTGACATCCGCTTGAAGGCAGCCGATGCTCCTGTCTTGCGTGCGGAGATCACAGTCCTACTGGCGAAGGACGCGATAGAGCCGGTCCCTCCAGCCGATATGAGACGGGGTTTTACAGCCCCTACTTCATTGTACCAAAGAAAGGCGGTGGGTTACGACCAATCTTGGATCTGTGTGTCTTGAACCAGGCCCTTCGCCGGTTACCGTTCAAGATGTTGATGCAGAAACGCATCTTCGGGTGCATCCATCCCCGAGATTGGTTTGCAGCAATCGACCTGTAGGATGCGTACTTTCATGCGTCGATCCTTCCACGCCGCAGACCATTTCTGCAGTTCGCGTTCGAAGGACAAGCATATCAGTACGAGGTCCTGCCCTCTGGGCTGTCCCCGTCACCCCGTGTCTTCACGTAAGTTGCGGAGGCGTTCGCATTCCCAACTACCTCAACGACTGGCTCATACTAGCTCAGTCTCAGCATCAGTTTTGTGCACACATCAGCCGGTTGGGCTTTCAGGTCAACTGGGAAAAGCGCAAACTCTCCCCGACGCAGAGGATCTCGGTATGGAGTTGGATTCGGTCGAACAGACAGCACGCCTCACAGAGGAACGTGTGCGGTCGGTGCTGAACTGCTTGAATTCGTTCAAGGGCAGGACAGCAGTCCCACTGAAACTATTTCAGAGGCTCCTGGGGAATATGGCGGCTGCAGTGCCAGTTTCTTCAGTTACGCCAGCGAAGAGGATATATGACATCTGGAAGCACCTCTTTTAGGAGCTTAGATCGAATAGGATCTAGCATACATGTTGTTGGTTTAGATAATTTAACAAGTTTATAATATTCTTCCTCTCCTATAGTAGAGAATGAGTGGAATTGTTACTCAGGGGATCTATAGCACACTATCTGATGCGATACTGTAGCTGACGGATGCATGGTTACAATTTTATCTCTAATAGTATCAATCTTAATATGGCGGCTGCAGTGCCAGTTTCTTCAGTTACGCCAGCACTGGCTTCATGGCCGAGTCCCGAGGTGGGCGTGGCACCGCAGCACTCACCGGGTCCAAGTTACACCGGCCTGTCGCCAAACCTTCACCCCGTGGTCAGACCTTGTGTTTCTCCGGGCAGGAGTGCCCCTAGAACAGGTCTCCAGGCATGCTGTGGTTTTCACGGATGCCTCAACCACCGGCTGGGGGGCCACGTACAACGGGCTTGCAGTGTCAGGGGTTTGGACGGGGCCCCAACTGCAATGGCACATCAACTGCCTCGAGTTGCTGGCAGTGCACCTTGCCCTGAGCCGTCTCAAAGGGCGCTTACGAGGCAAGCATGCAAATTGGTATGTTTCGCCGGGTCGCGAAGATATATAGAGCTGAGTATCATCAGCATAACAGTGAAAGCTAACACCATGTTTCCTGATGATATCTCACAAGGGTAACATGTAAAGAGTGAAAAGTAACGGCCCTAGTACTGAGCCTCGAGGTACTCCACACTGCACTTGTGATCGATGTGATACCTCTTCATTCACTACTACGAACCGATGGCGGTCAGATAAGTACGATTTGAACCATGCTAATGCACTTCCACTAATGCCAACAAAGTTTTCTAGTCTATTCAAAAGAATGCTGTGGTCGATAGTGTCGAACGCAGCGCTAAGATCCAGTAGCACTAACAGAGAGATACAACCACGATCAGATGATCAGAGCAGGTCATTTGTAACTCTAATGAGAGCAGTCTCAGTACTGTGATGCGGTCTAAATCCTGACTGGAAATCCTCACAGATACCACAGATACCGTTGAAATGTCAACACCTGTTGATGCTTTATTTTTCGTTAATTTAGCCACTGTGTTGAATAAAAATGCCTGGGGTAATGTTTGTTTTCTTCTAAAAGAAACAAAAAGTAATCAGATTTAGCAGTATTTAATGCTTTTCTGTAGGATAGGGTACTTTCCCGCCATGCAGTACGAAATACCTCTAGTTTTGTTTTCCTCCAGCTGCGCTCCATTTTCCGGGCTGCTCTCTTTAGGGCGCGAGTGTGCTCGTTATACCACGGTGTCAAACTGTTTTCCTTAGTCTTCCTTAAGCATAAAGGAGCAAAGCTATTGGATATGCTAAGAAATTGAGATAAATCAGGAAGATTACTTACAAAGCAGTCTTTTGTGGTAGAAGTGATGGTTCTACCATACTTGTAACAAGGAGTAGAATTTACAGTTTTAGCTATATGGAGTTTGCACAAGACTAGATCATGATCTGAGATATCATTGCTTTGCTGCAGAATTTCAACACCATTAACATCAATTCCATGTGACGGTATTAAATCTAGAGTATGATTTCGACAATGAGTAGGTCCTGACACGTGTTGTCTAACCCCAGTGGAGTTCAGAATGTCTATAAATGCTGATCCCAATGCATCTTTTTCATTATCAACATGGATATTAAAATCACCAACAATTAAAACTTTACCTGCAGCCAGCACTAACTCAGATAGAAAAGCAGCAAATTCTTTAATAAAGTCTGTAGGGTGCCCTGGTGGCCTGTATACAGTAGCCAGTACAAACATCACAGGGGATTTATCATTAACACTTGTTTCTCTGGA
>NW_015555761.1:516328-516533 GCF_001515605.1 Sinocyclocheilus anshuiensis
GTTGGGTTCCATATGTAGAGACCTAAGTGGATCCCATATGTGTAAAGTCCACTGTATAGCCTCAGAGCCCGTGTTTCCCCGCAGACGTCTGCCATTTCCATGAGGGTTACAGTCACCTCTAATCTTCCGTATGCACCTAAACGGATGTCATATGTGTAAGTGCTTCCGAAACCTCCTTCGGGAAGGATGGGGCTTCCGCAACATT
>NW_015555761.1:516766-517426 GCF_001515605.1 Sinocyclocheilus anshuiensis
CTCGGGGGCCACGTACAACGGGCACGCAGTGTCGGAGGTGTGGATGGGCCCCCAACTGCACTGGCATATCAATTGCTTAGAGTTGTTAGCAGTGCGCCTTGCCTTGAACTGTCTCGAAGGGTGCTTTCGAGGCAAGTATGTGCTGGTCCGAATGGACAACACGGCGACCGTTGCGTACATCAACAGACAAGGTGGTCTTCGCTCCCGTCGCATGTCGCAACTCACCCGCCATCTCCTCCTTTGGAGTCAGAAGGTTCTGAGGTCAATTCGTGCCATTCACATTCCGGGTCTGCTCAACCGTACGGCCGACGAGCTGTCATGAGCTACGCTCCTGGGAGAATAGAGACTCCATCCCCAGATGGTCCAGCTGTTTTGGAGACGTTCCGGAGCCGCTCAGGTAGACCTGTTTGCCTCTCCAGAAACCTTTCACTGCCAGTTGTTCTTCTCCCTGGCCGAGGGAACACTCAGCATGGACGCACTAGCACACAGCTGGCCGCGGGGCCTTTGCAAGTATGCGTTTCCCCCAGTGAGCCTTCTTGCACAGTTGCTGTGCAAGGTCAGGGAGGACGAGGAGCAGGTCCTGTTGGTGGCACCCTATTGGCCTACCCGGACCTGGTTCCCAGAACTAATGCTCCTCGCGACAGCCCCTCCTTGGCCGAT
>NW_015555761.1:517438-519357 GCF_001515605.1 Sinocyclocheilus anshuiensis
TAAAATAATGTAATCATCAGGTTTTAGCCAGGTTTCTGTCAAACAGAGCACATCTAGTTTATGATCAGTGATCATATCATTTACAAAAAGCGCTTTCGTAGAAAGGGACCTGATATTCAATAAGCCAAGCTTTATAATTTGTTTCTCTGTATGTATTATATACATTTTTTATTTGCTGAACATCAATTAAATTGTTGTTCTTAAATTGGTTTGGACGTTTTTTTGTATTTTCTAGTTCAGGGAACAGACACAGTCTCTATAGTGTGATATCTAGGTGAAAGAGTCTCTAACTCAGAGACGGGGCACCCTGTGGCACCCGCATCCAGACCTCTGGAAACTTCATGTCTGGTCCCTGGACGGGACGCGGAGGTTCTTGGTGACCTACCCCAAGAGGTAGTTGACACCATCACTTCGGCGAGGGCACCATCTACGAGACACGCATACGACTTGAAGTGGAACCTGTTCCAGTGGTGTTCTTCTCATCAGGAAGACCCCCGGAAATACCAGATCGGGGTCATGCTTTCCTTTTTGCAGCAAGGGTTGGAGTGAATGCTGTCTCCCTCCACCCATAAAGTCTGTGTCGCTGCGATTGCTGCTAACCATGACCCTGTGGAAGGGAAGTCGGTAGGGAAGCATGATCTGGTCATCAGGTTCCTTAGGGGGGCGAGAAGGTTAAATCCTCCCCGGCCACCCTCTATACCCTCTTGGGACCTGTTTCTAGTGCTCAAAGCACTACAGCAGGGCCCATTTGAGCCTTTGCAGTCAGTCGAGCTAAAGTTTCTTTCAATGAAAACTCTGCTCCTGCTTGCACTGGCCTCCATCAAGAGGGTAGGGGACCTGCTATCTAGGTGAAAGAGTCTCTATGTGCTGAGAATTAACTGTGAAGTGAGGCGGCTAGCAGAGGGTTGGTTTAGCCCAGGGGGGCCCAAACTCGGTCCTGGAGGGCTGGTGTCCTGCAGAGTTTAGCTGAGGGTAGGGGACCTGCATACTTTTTCGGTCGACGATTCGTGCCCAGAGTTTGGGCCGGCTGTCTCCCAGGTAATCCTGAGGCCCCGGCCCGGCTATGTGCCCAAGGTTCCCACTACTCCCTTCAGGGATCAGGTGGGAGCTGAGAATTAACTGACTTCTGTGACGTGAGGCGACTAGCACACGGTCGGGTTAGCCAGTCGGTCTGCTTCCTGACCTGTGCCCCAGTTAGTCAAGTACAAACCCTAAAGACAATGTGCCATATTTCTAGAGAGAAGAGCGGCACTACCCCTGGAGGGATGAAGACCATCTCTTTTCAACAGGTCAGGTCTGCCCCAAAAACTTGTCCAATTGTCTATGAAACCTATGTTATTCTGCGGGCACCACTTAGACATCCAGACATTGAGTGACGACAGTCTGCTATGTATCTCATCACCACAGTAAGCAGGGAGGGGATCAGAGCATATTACAGTGTCTGAAATCGTACTTGCAAGTTCACACACCTCTTTAATGTTATTTTGAGTGATCTCCGACTGGTGAAGTCGAACATCATTAGCGCCGGTGTTCTGACGATTTGTGCTACCCGCTCAGATTGTGCTACGGTAGCACAAATCGATAGTGAAAAATGCTACCTATCAGATTGTGCTACCAGCATCTTATTCATGTGGTTTGAGGCTTTTTATAATGTCCATACCTACCCCTACCCTAAACTTACCCTTAAAACAATGCAACTATATTTTTGGTAGCACAACCTGATAGGTAGCATGTTTCGCTGTTACACCGGCGTGAATAACAATCTTACTGAATTTACATTTAGCATTAACCAGCACTTTTAAATTTGCCAAGATGTCAGGTGCTCTGGCTCCCGGTAAACATTGGACAATGGTGGCTGGTGTCTCTATTTTCACGTTCCGTACAATAGAATCGCCAATAACTAGAGCACTTTGATCAGG
>NW_015555761.1:519367-534969 GCF_001515605.1 Sinocyclocheilus anshuiensis
CTGCAAGCGCTGCCCCCGGAGGAGGCAGACCCAGCCCTAGCTTTTACTCTGTCCCGTCCGAGCCTTGAGATGCTACGTAGACCGGACTCAAAGCTTTAGCACCTCAGACCAGCTCTTTGTCTGTTACGGAGGCCGGCAGAAAGGGAATGCCATCTCTAAGCAGAGGATGGGCCACTGGACAGTGGATGCCATCACCCTGGCTTATCAGGCACAGGGTGTGCCCTGCCCGCTCAGATTGCCAGCTCACTCTACTAGGAGTGTTGCATCCTCCTGGGCGCTGGCTCGTGGCGTTTGGTAGCACAACCTGATAGGTAGCATGTTTCGCTGTTACACCGGCGTGAATAACAATCTTACTGAATTTACATTTAGCATTAACCAGCACTTTTAAATTTGCCAAGATGTCAGGTGCTCTGGCTCCCGGTAAACATTGGACAATGGTGGCTGGTATCTCTATTTTCACGTTCCGTGCAATAGAATCGCCAATAACTTGAGCACTTTCATCAGGTTTCTCAGTGGGTGCGTCACTGAGTGGGGAGAACCTGTTTGATGTCCCATTAAAAAGATAGGTAGCACAAATCGATAGTGAAAAATGCTACCTATCAGATTGTGCTACCAGCATCTTATTCATGTGGTTTGAGGCTTTTTATAATGTCCATACCTACCCCTACCCTAAACTTACCCTTAAAACAATGCAACTATATTTTTGGTAGCACAACCTGATAGGTAGCATGTTTCGCTGTTACACCGGCGTGAATAACAATCTTACTGAATTTACATTTAGCATTAACCAGCACTTTTAAATTTGCTAAGATGTCAGGCGCACTGGCTCCCGGTAAACATTGGATACAGGACTCCCTGAGCTAGTCGCATCCAAAGCCGTATCAACAGCCCTCACATTCTTACTATCCTCAATTTAAGTTTGGATGCGCGTCTCTAATTCTGAAATCTTCTCTGTCAGCCTAACTATTTCCCTGCATTTATCACATGTGAATCCCTCGCTGCCGACAGAGAGAGCTAAACTATGCATGTGGCAAGCAGTGCAAACAACAATAGCAGGAGAAGAAGCCATTACTCACCGTGATTGATGAATGATTCTGACTTACCACTGTTGTTTGATGAACTTGTGAAAAAAAAAACGGAGCGAGAAAAAAAAAAGAAAACAGCAATAGACGCGAATGACAAGCTAACCGGCAAACGAATGCTAACGCGCTGCAAGCACGCTGCACTCGAGGTTTTAGAATAAAAGCAAATGATCAAATTAATCAGATTAGTTTGATAGATAATATCAGAAATATGGTGGGAATGAAGTTATATTTTATCACTTTAAACAACAGAGAGTGATATAACTGCACTCGCGGTTTTAGAATAAAAGCAAACGATCAAATTAATCAGATTAGTTTGATAGATAATATCAGAAATATGGTGGGAGTTAAGTTATATTTTATCACTTTAAACAACAGAGAGTGATATAAGAGATTAATCAGAAAAGCGAAGCTACACGGATCTACAATCTATAGTAATGTGCATCATAGCGTACGAGTCAATAGATGTCAACATCGTACAGTCTACACACATGTCGTAGCCAAGTTTATTAGATCCATGTCTCACAGTGTGACATGCAGTGATCTTATAGGATTGCTAAAATCATGCAGTGTGTTTTGGGCTTTAGATTCCAGCTCTGAAATTCCAACCACCATAAGCTGCTACAAGGTGGTTTTAGGTGGCTGACCAGCTCAACTCCCAGCTGGTGGGGTTAACCTGGCTACCCTTGTAGACTATCTTGGACCAGCAACCAACCAGCTACCTTGTTCCAGTGACTAGTAAAACCAATTTAAATTGGTTTAAACTGTTTTCTCCATGTAGAGTCCTTGACTGAGATGGTAGTTCAGCAAGTCAACCAACAGAACCACAGTGTGTCTCGGGCTTTAGAGATGACAATATATGGAGTTAACTTTACATCCATCCATCAATTTATCAATTTTATAAACCCGTTGTCCTCAACTCCCGGACAATGGGAGACTCCCTGGGGACCCACCGATCTGCACATTTCTATCCCTGCAAACATGTCCCTGCGGGGCCCATGCTGGCTTTTTGCGGGCACAGTGGGCTAGGGCAAACCCACAACATCGTACAGTCTACACACATGTCGTAGCCAAGTTTATTAGATCCATGTCTCACAGTGTGACATGCAGTGATCTTATAGGATTGCTAAAATCATGCAGTGTGTCTCGGGCTTTAGAGATGACAATATATGGAGTTAACTTTACATCCATCCATCAATTTATCAATTTTATAAACCCGTTGTCCTCAACTCCCGGACAATGGGAGACTCCCTGGGGACCCACCGATCTGCACATTTCTATCCCTGCAAACATGTCCCTGCGGGGCCCATGCTGGCTTTTTGCGGGCACAGTGGGCTAGGGCCAACCCACACCAAACCTTAACAGGCCCAGTGCGGGCTTACCCAGGTGAGACCCACAGCTTTGTGCTCACCGCAGGGTCTCTGTGAGCAGGCCACACTAGCGGACTGTGCACATTAATCCTATGATGGCCCAGTGTGGGCCAGCCCGTTCGGGCCCAGAGCAACTTTTGTATCCTTTGGGCCCATGCAGGTTTTGTGTAGGCAGCCTTGTAATGCAAATAGCAGAATACAAACAACATTGACTGGCCATTCTTTAGCCACTCAATTGAAGTGGAATGGCACAAACCAAAAGAGACCTTTTCAGAATCTGTTGTTTCATATAGGCCAGGGATCCTCAAATCTGGCTCACGAGATCCACTTTCCTGCAGAGTTTAGTTCTGGGAAATGTGTCATTTCAAGCCCAGTCTAAAGGAGTTTTTTTTTCTTTTTTTCTATTTAAATATGCACATTGCTGATGTTTTTTGCAGATATGGTACATGTATGTATGGCCTATGTTTGAATTGATGCTAAGTTTAAATGTATTTGTATGCATTTTAGTAGGACTCTTTATTGGTGAGGTTACCACATCATGGTCCTCTTTGAATATGGATTTAACGTTCTTTTCGACATGAGACCATAGTCTACTCTGGACTATTTTTTGATTGTTCCAGTAATGGATTAGTAATGATTCTGACAATTAGGAATTGTATTAGTAATGATTCTCTGATTCTTCAAGATGGCGCCGTGTGTGTTGGCTGGCCGTCGTTCCGTGTTGTCTATTTTAGTGTTTTTTGCAGATATGGTACATGTATGTATGGCCTATGTTTGAATTGATGCTAAGTTTAAATGTATTTGTATGCATTTTAGTAGGACTCTTTGTTGGTGAGGTTACCACATCATGGTCCTGTTTGAATATGGATTTAACGTTCTTTTCGACATGAGACCATAGTCTGGACTATTTTTTGATTGTTCCAGTAATGGATTAGTAATAATTCTGACAATTAGGAATTGGATTAGTAATGATTCTCTGATTCTTCAAGATGGTGCTGTGTGTGTTGGCTGGCCGTCGTTCCGTGTTGTCTATTTTAATGTTTTTTGTTTTATTTGTATGTCTTATTAGCCCTAACTACTCTCTCTGGACTTATGACTGCAAAACTTTGCTTCACATTCGTGCAGTGATGGACGATCTCACTCGGAGTGGAAAGTGTTGTTTTCACCCGCGATTCATGCCATCTATTTCAGTGGAACCTTGGCTCGGCCTAGAGTGTGGGTAGTGGCGAACTCGGCGGATTCAGAGCAATCGCCGTCGGAAGCGTTGCAGATGGGCGGGTTTCGCTGTGAAAGCTAGAGCGTCATGGATGTCGGAGAGACACCTGTTGACCTCGGGAGACTTTTCGAGTGAGAGACTCTCCTGTTTGCATCCAGTTTGCCCAGACTTTTGGATACCATCGTCGCGGGCTGTGACTCAGCGACACAAAGTTTTGAGAGGAGTAAATATTAACAATTTGTGTTATATTGAGTCGGCTGTGGTCTCGGTTGGAGCGTCATTGTCTACGCTGGAGTCTGGTACAGTAAATATGGCATTGGTTAATGTAAGATCACTCTTAAACAAAACGTTTATTTTAAATTACTTTTTTGACATTAACATGATTTGGACTTTCTGTTTATTTCTGAAACATGGCTTAATGTTGGCGACACACACGCCCTGATTGAACTTTCTCCATATGACTGTACATTTTTTAGCACCCCTAGAACTACTGGCCGGGGTGGCGGACTTGCATGTGTTTTTAAGAAGGGATTTAAATGCCGTCTTTTGTCAAAGGTGAACTATCAGAGCTTTGAGGCTCAAGTGATGATGTATGACAGCTGGAAATCTGTTCTGTGTGTGTTGATCTACAGACCACCGAAATATAAAAAGGATTTCATTCAGCAGTTTTTATCACATATTGTGCCAAGTTGTGATAACATTTTAATTCTTGGGGACTTCAATATTCATGTGTGTTGTCCTAATAAGCCTATGGTCTCTGAGTTTTTACAGCTGGTGGACTCTTTTAATTTCACACAGTTTATTTCAAATCCAACCCATGAGCAAGGCCATATTTTGGACTTGGTCTTATCTCTGGGCCTTCCTATTTGTAATGTCGATGTTTTAAATTATGGTCTGTCTGATCACATGCCTGTAATTTTTAATGTTATTATGCCATGCAAATCAGTTTTGCCACAGTCAGGTGTGTTTTGTTCTCGTCTTATTACTTCATCCACGGTGGTAGAATTTTCTGAGGTATATAACTCCTCTTCATTTGTGAATGTGATTGAGTCTCCTTCTCCTTCTGTGGGCCCAGATGAGCTGTTGATATTGTTCAATTCTGTTTGCTCCGATATCTTAGATGTAGTGGCCCCATATAAAGTTAGGAAACCTAAACTTAATTCAACTCCATAGCTTAACAACTATACTTGTTCTCTGAGGCAGGAATGCATGAAGGCTGAACGGAAATGGAGAAAGGATAAGCTACAGGTTTCACTTCAATTTATGAGGCAGTGTTTTTCAGACTACCAGGCTGCTGTGAGAACTGCAAGGCAAAATTATTTCTCAAGTGTCATTGCACAGAATTATAATGCCCCTGCAGCCCTTTTCTCACCCATGAGCAAGGCCATATTTAATTTAGGATACATGTAATTTAGATGTTTTAAATTATGGTCTGTCTGATCACATGCCTCTAATTTTTTATATTATTATGCCATGCAAACCAGTTTTGCCAGTCAGGTGTGTTTTGTTCTCATCTTATTACTTCATCCACGGCGGTCTGCAGTTGTAAAGTACTCTATAAATAAAGTCAATGAATGAATGAATTGTTCCTGGTTAGGAAGAGTCTGGTGTTTGAGAGCTGTGGTGTGTTTTTATTACAAGAGGTTGGATTATTCATTTGCTATCAGCCAACTTCAGCTATGGACAGTGTTTGGACTACAGATAGTACTATAGATGAGACTTTCACACACATCAACTTTCACATGACGTTACAATGAGATTGTAAGATTGAAATCCTACAATCTTATATTGCTTTGTTTGCTTTCTTTTTTGTACTTTTGTGTATTTACATTTTTGTCTATATGTTGCTGTATTAACCTGAATTGAATCTTTTCTATTTTGTATTTAATAAATCCATTGATCTGAAATCCCTTTGACTACTGTACATTTTTGACAATATAGACATTAGTTATGTGGTTAGTTAGTTATCCGCTCTGCATCCATGTCAGATGTATAATAACTGATTTTCCCAAAGACTTAAGTTATAGTAGCTGAAAAGTATTTAAAGTGAAACAAATGTATTGTTATAGATCAGGGGTGCATCCTGTTCTTGGAGATCTACCTTCCTACAGAGTTCAGTTCCAACCCTGATTAAACAAACCTGTCTGTAATTATCAAATGCTCCTTCAGATCCTAATTAGTTGGTTCAGATATGTTTGATCAGGACCAGGGTTCTTCTTCTTCTTCTTGCTTTACAGCGGATCGCAGACTTATAAGTGCATTACCGCCACCTATCTCTCAAATGGGGTTGGGCACCCCTGTTGTAGATTAATAGTGTGGGCTAAGTGAGGGCTGCCCGTGCAGGGCCAGCACTAAGAGGCCAACGTTTTGCCAATGAGCAAAATCTCAGAGGCCCTGCGCTGGCAGCCCGCTGGGGGCCCTTAGGCTAGCCCTAAGTGGGCCCATAAAGGGCCAGTGCAGGCTTGTTTCTCTTATCTGACACACTCAGTTCAATTAATTGATCTCGCTCCTAATAAGCTGATGATCTGAATTTGGTGTGTTACTGTAAATAGGGTACACATAAAATGCACAGATCGGTGGGTCCCTAGGACAGGAGTTAAGGACAACGGCCATAGGCAGGGAAATATCCTGGATGGATGGCCCGCTTATCTCAGGGCTAAAGCACACAGACATACACACATTCCCATTGTCGCTCACACCTACTGACAATTCAGTGTCTGTATTAAATCTATCCTGCATGTTTTGGATTGTGGGAGAAACTAGAGCACAGAGGAAACATAGGGAGAAAACATAGGGAGAACATTCCAATTAAACTCCACACAAAACGGCCTCAGCCAGGACTTGAACCAGGGACCTTCTTTCTGGAGTTGACTATGTATGTGTGTGTGTGTGTGTGTATGTGTGTGTGCAGGGCGGTATTTAGCTGACGCAGGGCCCGGTGAGCTCCGTTCGCGATCGCGTTCCATGTTGGGTGGGGGGGGAGGTGGGGGAGTCGGGGTGCAACTAGTCCGTTCACCATGACCGCGACCACACCAGTTGCACCACCCAAAGGATGCCCTGCGTGTGTGTATGATAATGTCATGGTGATGATACTTTCTTTGATATCCTTTTGGTAGAAAATGTATTGGAGTCGTTCACAAGCTGGTGTGATCGGATGTATTTGTAGGGCTGGTTTCTTGCTGGATTGTATGTGGTTGTCTTATTGATTCTAAATGGCCAACAGAAAATAGGTGACAGAGGGAACACACAATATGAAATCTTGTTAAATGTGTCCGGTATGTACTGTTAGAGTTCAGTATATACACTTTCTCTTAGACATGTATTTATTAGTAAAATTTTACTAGGGGAATTTTATTAGGACTAGTACCTCGGGAAGAACAATTTAGAACAACCACAACAAAATGTGCGTTTTGAATTAAATTAAAGTTTGGCTATTTATCTGGATATTGTCAGACTCTGGTCCGTGTTTTGTGTGTGTTTCCTTATTTGGTCATTTTCCTGTCCTTGTTTAGTTTAATTATGATTCCGTTCAGCTATGTTCTATTAATTACCCTTGTATTCAAGTTCCTGCCTGTTCAGTTTCCCTTTTGTCTGGTCTACTCGTTACGTGGATGTGTTTCCTGCTGTCTCCTGTGTTTATGTACCCTGTGCTCCATGGATTGACTGTTTCGTATATTCCTCGTCTCCTCGCTCCTTAGTTCTGGTTATCCTCGTGTGTGTGTCGTGACAGAAGACCAGACCCAGACAGTAAGCGGCGCCCCTTCTCCCGAGTTTTTATTTCCATTTTTTGTTATATTTTGTTTTCCCTTTTCTTCTCCCCGCGGTATGAGGACCGCCCCGCTGTCAAGCGCACCAGCCGCGCTGTTGTCATGCCTGCCGGTCGCGGCTCACTCCAGCCCGCCGGCTGCTCAGAAGTCAAGTTCGCCGACCGCACCATTGTCATGCCCGCCGACCGCGCCGAAGACAAGCCCACCGGCCGCTCCGAAGACAAGCCCGCCAGCCGCGCCATTGTCAAGTCTGCCGGCCACGGCTCCCACAAGCCCGCTGGCCGCTCCAGAGTCAAGTTTGCCGGCCACTCCAAAGTCGAGCCCGCCGGCCGTGGCTCCCCCAAGTACGCCGGCTGCTCCCGAGTCAAACCCGCCGGCCGCCCCAGAGCTCGTTCCAGTGTCGGCTCCTGCCCCGGAGCTCGCTCCAGTGTCGGCTCCAGCCCCAGAGCTCGCTCCAGTGAGGGCTCCTGCTCCCGAGTATAGCCCACGGAGGGCTCCTGATTCCCCGTCAAGCCCAGGGAATGCTCCTGTTCCTGAGTATAGCCCATGGAGGGCTCTTGTTCCCGAGTATAGACCACGGAGGGCTCCTGTTCCCCAGTTAAGCCCAGGGAGGGCTCCAGATCCCCAGTTAAGCCCAGGGAGGGCTCCAGTCCCCTGTCATGGCTCACGGAGGGCCTCGGAACCCGTAAGCGTCCCCAAGTATTTTTTTTGGTGGGGGGGCGGGGGTAGTAGGGCTCCAGCCGTAGAGGCCAAGGCTGGGGCCGTGGCCTCGGAGGCTGCTTTGCCATGGCCTCCTGAACTAACTGCTCCGCCATGGCGCCTCAAACTGCCAGATCCGCCATGGCGCCCAGAGCTGCCAGATCTACCATGGCGCCCCAAACTGCCGGATCCGCCATGGATCCCGGAACGGGCGCCACCCTGGAGGCCTTCTGTCCGGTAACCCTGCTCATAGAGGCCTCCAGAGCGCCCACCCCCCCCACCCATTGGATGTTGTATGGCGCGGGACGTGCCTTCTGGGAGGGGGGAGTTATGTCAGACTCTGGTCCGTGTTTTGTTTGTGTTTTGCTCCTCATGTACCTTTCTGTGTTTCCTTATTTGGTAATTTTCCTGTTCTTGTTTAGTTTAATTATGATTCCGTTCAGCTGTGTTCTATTAATTACCCTTGTATTTAAGTTCCTGCCTGTTCAGTTTCCCTTTTGTCTGGTCTACTCGCTACGTGGATGTGTTTCCTGCTGTCTCCTGTGTTTATGTACCCTGTGTTCCATGGATTAAAATGTTATCCTTCGGTTATCCTCGTGTGTGTGTCGTGACAATATATTAGAGCGACCTGAAAAAAAACACACAACTGAATGAAGGCTTTTTCTGTTTTAGGCTCATCAAATAATATACTGTATGTTGTGTTTTTAAATCAGGTGGGTGTGTATATGGGGAAGAGAGACTTTGTTGACCATGTTGACTCTGTGGATCCAGTGGGTATGTGAGAGAATAGGCATAATTTTATTAACCTGCCTGTGATTTTAAGCACTTACTGTAATTTTTAAAACCTTCATTTCTGTTTACTTTTTAATATTATTGTGTTTTTCTTTTTCCATCAGATGGTGTCCTTCTCATTGACCCTGAACAGCTTAAGGGGAAAAAAGGTCAATAAATTCACTCAAAGTTTACATACTAAACAGGCAATAAATCAGATATATCTGATTACATACATGTATAACAGTGAGATTTGCTTTGTGATTCTGTCGCCCTCTAGCATATGTCACTTTATCCTGCACATTCAGATATGGAGGTGATGACATGGACGTGCTGGGCATCGCATTCAGACGAGAGATCTACATATCCATCCGGCAGATCTACCCCCCACTGCAGGACAAAGAGCAGGGCATTTTTACCAAGGTGCAGGATAAATTACTGCGTAAATTGGGTGTCAATGCCTACCCATTTTTCTTTGAAGTAAGTATCTTCGAGTTATTCATGTACTATGGTATTTACATGTAATTTACATGCTTTCAAGCCCACGTACTATGTTTAAAATCCATCTTAGTGCCATCATACTTTTTTGTTTGTATTCAGTACAAATTACTTCCGTCAATTTTCCAAACCACTTGAATGCCCTGGATGGATGGCCAGCCAGTCCATAGCAGGCTCACACACAAAGACAAATACACATTTACACTCTTACTCAGACCTATACGGGCAATGTAGTGTCTCCAATTCACCTATTCTGTATGTCACCTACTTTTCGATTGTGGGGGGAAACTCAGGACAAAACCCATTCCAACATAGTAAGAACATGCCAACCCCACAAAGAAAAGCCTCATGACTCAGCCAGGACTCAAACCAGGAGCACCTTCTTGCTGTGAGGTGACTGTGCCACCCTAATAATGAAATCATTTGAAACAGTTTTTGTGTGTGCATTTGTGCTCTTTCATATTGATATTAGAGGTTTAACATTACACATATTTTCAGAAAGGGTTTTCCACTATGGGTTTTTCAGTTCACACTTGTATACCGAACAAATACAGTGAACTTCATTTGAAACTCCCTAGAATTATTTATCTTCATTTCAACGAATCAATATTGATTCTTAAATTCCATCGATTTTTTTAAATCTATGCTGTTTAAGTGAATAAAACTTCGGTAAGTTTACTGGACGGTACTCTGTCCAGTAAACGCAATAAGCCCTGTATTGTTATATTCTATGTTTGTTAAGAATCAACATTCTGATGCTCTTTGATGTGGCAATGACAGATTGCTGTAGTGCCAGTTGAAACAGCAGCACATTGGAGGGAAGGAACACGTTCATCTGTTCCTCTTTACTACTATTTATAGCATTAAAACAACATAAAGGATCAGTGTTTCAACCACAGAAAGACTTCAATAAAACTGTTTGTAAACATTGCATAATGATACGTTTACCTCAGGTATATATATACAGTGGGGCAAAAAAGTATTTAGTCAGCCACCAATTGTGCAAGTTCTCCCACTTAAAAAGATGAGAGAGGCCTGTAAAGACAATGAAATAAAATTATGACAACAAATATGTACTTATTAGGTCTGCCCTCGACTAAGGATTTTTCTGGTCGACTAGTAGTCGTTCATTTTAAGCATTAGTCAACTAATCGCACGTTTATTAATAAACGTTTTAAATTATTATAATGAGCCTTTAATTTCCTACGTAGCCTAACAACTGCTCAAGCACATGCATAAAGCTTGCCACAGCGCACCGGCAGAAGTAATGATTATGAATGTGTCATGGAAAAACAGTAAGGAGACTGCATTAACATTTTATTAATTTGATAAACTAGTGCTTTCTTAGTTTTCGGTTTAAGAGATGACACCGACTCCTCATCTCTGCAGTAGTGATGAATGTGCCTGTTTGCATGTTTCATAAGGATTACATAATCTGAGAATTTGTTTTCCTTTTGAATTGGTTCATTTGAAAGTAGACATTTCACTCTCTATAGATATATTTTTTTATGTCTGTAAGGCATAGATATATTTTTTATGTCTGTAAGGCAAAGATATAGGCTACACAGAGTTTCGCGCTCAAGTTCACAGAGACCGAGACGGCAGAAAGTGCATCATGTTTGCTTTCATTATTTTACAAAAGCGCGTTTTGTTTTTATTGTGAGTGCACACAAATAAACGTTGAGTCTTTACAGATTCTAAAGATGTATTATTCTTATCTGTATGACCAAAAATGAGGGAGTATTTTAAGAGCAAGTGAGCACACCGGCACCTCCATCTGTCCAGTGAATGCTACTGTTCAGCTTCCACACTCCGCACACACATTTGAATAGCGCACATTTCTCTAGGTTACCATTCTCTAGGTTAACATTAGATTGAGCTGCCATGTAAAGTTGCTAATACTTACATATTTCAGATGATAAGTCATATTTGAGGTCGATGAATGATAGGCAAGCATTTGGATGTCCGGCCCGATGTACTGTATTTCCACATATAGCAGCTGTTAATGATCTGTTTGTCACGGACTGTGTGACTTTGCCTGTTTAGCGACTAATAACATTTTGGTTGACCAAGCCTCTCCTGGTCGACTAACGATTAGTCAACTATTAGGGGGCAGCCCTAGTACTTATGTAGTCAACAGTCAACAAGTACTCAGAATATGTTTTATACTTTCAATTCTTCAAAGTAGCCACCTTTTGCTTTGATGACAGCTTTGCACATTCCTGCCATTCTCTCAGTCAGCCTCATGAGATCACCTGAAATGGTTTTCCAACAACCTTGAGTATTTGTTGGCTGCTTTTCCTCCACTCTCCTGTCCAACTCATCCCAAACTATCAGGTGATTGTGGAGGTCAGGTCATCTGATTCAGCACTCCATCACTCTCCTTCCTGGACAAATAGCTTATACATAACTAAGAGGTGTGTTTGGAGTCATTGTCCTGTTGGAAAACAAATGATGACCCCACTAAGTGCAAACCAGATGGGATGGCATGTCACTGCAAAAAGCTGTAGCCATGCTTGTTAAGTGTGTCCTCAATCACCAACAGTGTCACCAACAAAGCACCCCCATACCATCACACCTCTTCCATGTTTCACTATGGCAACCATAGGAACTGTCCATTCACCCTCTCTATGTTTAACAAAGACACGGCAGTTAGAACCAAAAATCTAAAATTTGCACTCATCAGGCCAAAGGACAGTTTTCCACTGATCTAATGTCCATTTCTTATGTTTCTTGGCCCAAGCAAATCTCTTCTGCTTGTTGCTCTTCCGAAAGTTATGGTTCCTTTGCCGCAATTCAACCATGAAAGCCTGACTCACACACTCTCCTCTGAACAATGGATGTTGAAATATGTCTGCCACTTGAACTCCAAGAAGAATTTATGTAGGCTGTAATCTGGGGTGCTGTCAATAGGCTTTTTTCTGAGTCTGGTAGTTCTAATAAACTTATCCTCTGCAGTAGAGGTTGCTCTTGGTCTTCCTTTCCTAGGACGATCTCATGAGAGCCAGTTGCGTCATATCATCGTCCTACATCATCCGGCTGGAAAGCCACTCTCTCGTGTATGCACGTACCAGTTAGCGGAAGCTAGAGATTATGGTTTACTGAGTTTTAAATGTGGATATTTTTTGTACACAAATGCAAAAGTTTGCTTCAGGATGCATTTTCCCCCCACCCCGGAGTCATGTACAGCACTTTTTTATGACAGATTGGCACAGTTTATTGGACTTCTATTGGTCTATTAAATATCACCAATTCACTGCCATTATAAAGCTTGGAAGAGCCAGGACATTTAAATATAACTCTGATTGTATTTGTCTGAAAGAAGAAAGTCATATACACCTAGGATGGTTTAAGTGTGAGTAAATTGTGGTAATTTTCATTTTTGGGTGAACTATACCTTTAACTGAGTGTTTCTTGCCATAATATGAATTTGTAGAGTAGTCGTAGTAGCACTATAGGGCTATTGACTCTGTACCCACCCTTCCTCTGCACAAGACAACTGATGTCTAAAGCACATTAAGAAGGCAAGAAATGTCACAAGTTAACTCTTGACAAGGCACACCTGTGAATTGAAAACCATTCCAGGTGACCACCTCATGAATCTGATAAGAGAATGCCATGATTATGCCAAGCTGTCATCAAAGCTAAATGTACCTACTTTAAACAATTTAAAATATAAAACATATTCTTGGTTGTTTAACATTTTTTTTGTAATTTCATGCCTGTTCTTTCATAGTTTGGATGTCTTCAGTATTAATGTACAGTGTTGAAAATAATAATAAAAAAAGGCAGTGGCTATTTGCACTAAGTGTAATAGTAATAGATGCTATTTACAAAGTGTAAATAGCAATTAGATGCTATTTACACTAAGTGAAAATAGCAGTATTTTCTTAGCTATGCTATTTACAATAAATGCAAATAGCTATAGATTCTATTTACACTATGTTAAAGGGGTGGTTGACTGTTTTTTTTCTAGGCTTGATTGTGCTTATGGGGTGCAGTCTAACATGTTAATGCTTCGTTTTTTTTAAAAACGCATTATTTTTCACATAATTTACCTTTATTCTACACCGCTCTGTCCCTTCTCCTTTGAACGCTCTGATGATTTCCTGTTTTTATGAAACCCCTCCCTCAGAAATATGCAAAGGGCTCGGATTGGTTAGATGGCACAGTGTGTTGTGATTCGCTAAAATGCCTAGTGTGCATCTAAATGTCACGCCCCTCAGCTCAGTGGCATGTGCTCCGGTTGTATTGTAAACAATGGCGTTGTCAATATTGCTTATGAATTTGAGTTCGATTGAGACCCAGAGAATATTAGTGAAGAGGATCGCACAGAACCTGTGCAAGCACACACTCAAGCTCTTAATGGTATGTTTTTGTTTGTCGTTGTCTCATACTTTTAGATACGCTGTTATTTGTAAATGCTACTGCTTATGTTAGCTTTTAATATATGGTTTTATTCTTATTAAAGCTTTAAAGGTTACATACTGTATCATGAAAATCTGACTTTTCCAGGTTTTAAGTGCTATAATCAGGTCCCCTGTGCATCTACCAACCAAGGACACGTGAAAAAGATTAACCCAGTAACTTTGTTTAGGTAAGCCTTTTTCTGCAAGCGTCTGAAAAAAACGAGCGTGTCTGATTTCTCTCCCCTTGTGATGTTTCAAAGGGATCTCACTATAATATTACCAGCCCTTAATCTGCACATTTCCATCCACGGCTCCGTCATTTTGATTTTGTTAGCGCCAACAGTGTACCAGTTCTAATGCCATGGCGAAAGTTTGAGCAAAACATGCAAACTGTTCTGCCTTTGGCTGCACTGACGAGCACAGAACACTATTTACAGTCCCAGCCTCAGAGGAGACAAGAGAGCAGTGGATTTATTGATTTATTTACTGTATATGATGTTTTTTTTTAACAAAGTTCGGGAGGAGCACGTTCAGATAATTAATTTAATTAACACGAGGAGCACAATCAGCAATCAACCCAGTTAACAAGATAAGAGGTGTGTATATATACACAGCAGACTTACCTCTGTTCCTTGACATTTTTCCAGCATCCGTCCGCCACCCCTTCTCCGCAGGGGGGGGTACTCTGGGTTCGGGCCAAAATTCCAAGCTCGGAGCCCTCTCCTCGGACAGCATGCCAAATAAACTTAAAGGGTTAGTTCACCCAAAAATGAAAATTCTGTCATTAATTACTCACCCTCTTTTGCCCCAATGTAAAGCATATTTACACTGTCTGAATCGTTCCCTATCCCCTATATATTGCACTACGTTCCATTCACTGTACAGTAAATACAAATCCTGTGAACAAGTGACCGATCTCAGCCGGCGCTTCAGCATCTATTTATAGTGTAGAGGGCAGGCGCTTTGGATTCTAGAGAGCATTTGATTGGTCAGAAGATTTGATGAGAAGCTGAAGTATGAGGTGAAAGTACTAGAGCCCGACCGATATATCGTTTTGCCGATATTATCGGTCGGTCGGGCTCTAGAAAGTACGTCAAAAAAATCGTTGATCCATTTTGGTGGAAGTGATGAACTGCAAGCTTTGAATGCTTATATCTTCTAAATGCAAATTTTGTCACTGTTTTGGAGCACACTGGCTTATAGATAACCTTAAGACCTAAACCTTAAGTATATTGATACCAACACCCAAAAAACTTTAATTTTGATTTGACAGGGACTTCAATTCAAATTATTAAATGGATGCCACCTTATGGGACAATAAAGCCCTCTCTTCACCTATCCTAACCCTACCCAATACTTTATTTTCAACTTTTCAATTATTTCCTTCATTTTTATTGAAAATAAATGCCTTTCCGATCTGATATGTTATGGGAAAAGAAAGAAGAACGATTTTGGCAAAAGGCGGATTCGAACTCGGACAATCGCGTTAAAATGTACTGCCACGCGCATTACTCTGTATGCAATCATTGCTGTTCATTGACTGGCAGCTTCTGTAGTATTGTCTAGCCCAACCATTGCACTTAGTGACACTCCGAAAAAGGCAACACTGAAGGAGAAGGTGTGTCCAAACTTTTGATTGGTAGTGGGTAGTGTGTAAAGCACCAGTGTGTTCATTTTTAATGGAAAGTTTACATAGATGAGTGAGAGGAAGAGAGAGAGTGAAGGATTACTGAGAGAGGAAACACAGGGAGGGTCATTCTCATGAGAGAAAGCTCTTCTTTGTGGCATGT
>NW_015555761.1:537018-540038 GCF_001515605.1 Sinocyclocheilus anshuiensis
CGTTTTTTAAGAATTAAAAATAATCTGATTTTGGAGTTTTACAATGAACACATTGCTTGGGACGGCCCACATAAACGAGCAAAAATGCTTTACATGTCTTGAAATAATAATTTCTAAACATTAAACATTGACTGTCAGTCTTTATTCACCTGTTTCTCGTTGTTTCTCATTAAAATTAATTAAAGTGAATATTGTAAATTACATCGCTAATGTCATAGAATAGCACATTGTAACGCAGTGTTACAACTTGCCCCATCTGCGCAACTGGAATTTAAAGCTGGTTAGTGTCTTCTGCTAGTAATCAAAGCATTAAAAAACTATCTGAACTGATAAATAACAGATTGGAGATTAAAATAATAGTAGATTTGTCTCATTTTAAATGAATAATAAAAACTGAGATAAAAAATTTACTTAAGCCAGAATTTAAATGTTACTATGGTAAAATAAATATTCAAACCATGTGTGTTACAACTAACACCCTGTTACTTTGTGCATCGCACTCATCGCAAGTTTATTGTTAAATTGTTAAATGCCCTTACATATCTCTGTCACCATTATAAGTGTTTGATCACCACATTTGAGTGATCATTGCAAAAAATGTGTTTATGTATATATATTCTGTTTATGTATATACTGTATTCTATATATAGTACCAGTCAAATGTTTGGACACACGAGTGGGAAAGTGTCCAAACTTTTGACTGGTACTGTACTATAATATACACAAAGAATATCGGCCGATATATCGGTATCGGCCTTTTTTTTACTCCCTAATATCGGTATCGGCCCCATCGGTCGGGCTCTAGAAAGTACGTCAAAAAAATCGTTGATCCATTTTGGTGGAAGTGATGAACTGCAAGCTTTGAATGCTTATATCTTCTAAATGCAAATTTTGTCACTGTTTTGGAGCACACTGGCTTATAGATAACCTTAAGACCTAAACCTTAAGTATATTGATACCAACACCCAAAAAACTTTAATTTTGATTTGACAGGGACTTCAATTCAAATTATTAAATGGATGCCACCTTATGGGACAATAAAGCCCTCTCTTCACCTATCCTAACCCTACCCAATACTTTATTTTCAACTTTTCAATTATTTCCTTCATTTTTATTGAAAATAAATGCCTTTCCGATGTGATATGAGATTTGAAATGGGAGAAAAAAATGTTTATCAAAAGGCGGATTCGAACTCTGGTCGATTGCGTCAAAATGACTGCAGCACGTGCTTTACCATTTACGCCACTGGAGCTCTTTTTAACGGTCTCTTTTGTAGTGTTGACTAGCCCAATCACACGTTGGTGGATGGAGTTAGTGTAAATAGCCTCTGCCAACAAGGCGGCCTGTTTGCACTTAGTGTAAATAGACACTCCGAAAAAGGCAACACTGAAGGAGAAGGTGTGTCCAAACTTTTGATTGGTAGTGTGTGTATATATATATATATATATATATATATTTATACATTTATATGTACTGTATGTATAGTATACATTTATTTATTTTTTGGTCTGTTATTGGACCTGATAATAAAGAGCATTTCTCAATTCTGTTTTTAGTTCCCTGACAACTTACCCTGTTCAGTAGGACTACAGCCAGCCCCAAAAGATGTTGGAAAGGTATCCATTAACATCAAACCATTCTTCTAAACTGTGAACCAATTTTTCTACCTAATTTTGACATATTGTTTCTTTTGTATGTACATGATATATAGCCTCTTTGTAGTATCTATTTTTTCACAGAACTGTCTAATGTTTTTCACAGCACTGTGCTGTTGAGTTTGAGGTGAAAGCTTTCTGTGCTGAAAGCCAGGATGCCAAAGTTCGCAAACGGTTAGTCCAAGCTACAACTCTTTGTTCTTATTTTCTATACAGGGGAAACATAGTGGATACTGTTGTATACAAGCCTGCCATGATTTACTTGCCTATTGTCCTACCATTATCCTAATTCCTTCATGTTGTCTATGGAGCAATGTAGACCATTTTGGGGTATCTCAACAATGACATATGTCGTCTTCTCCTCTTCCTCAATCAGGAGCTCAGTACGTTTGATGATTCGTAAGGTCCAGTATGCTCCAGAGAATCTAGGACCAGCTCCCTGTGTGGAGACCACTCGTGACTTTCTCATGTCTGATAAACCATTGCACATGGAGGCAAGCTTACAGAAGCAGGTGGGTTTTAAACAGACCACTAGATGAGCATGCATGTATCATAATTTGTGTCTTTCTTTGGTGTTATTAGCAATGTTTCATGTTATTTTTTTAAATGTAAAATGTTTATTGGAATATAATAAATCAATGTGGAATATTGCACGCACCATAGTTTTTATTAAATTAGATAATTACAATTTTCTCTTGTAGACTTACTATCATGGGGAACCCATCAACGTAAGGGTCAAAATTAGTAATGACTCCAACAAAAATGTGAGGAACATCATAATTTCTGGTAAGATCAGATTTGAAAGCATTGACAAGTCGATTAGAAATAAGAGTTAAGAAACAAGAAATAAGAGTGGTCATAAATAAGGTTTTCTTTTCAAGAATTGTGTTCTTTTAAAGGGGTCATATGATGCGATTTCAAGTTTTCCTTTCTCTTTGGAGTGTTACAAGCTCTTGGTGCATAAAGAAGATCTGTAAAGTTGGAAAGACTAAAGTCTCAAATCCAAAGAGATATTCTTTATAAAAGTTAAGAGTCAGCCACACCTACCTAAAACGGCTCATTTTAACACGCCCCCACATGTCTACATCACTATGTGGGAAGATTTGCATAACGCCGCCCAAATGTTCACGCAAAGAAAGAAGGCGTGGTTTCAGGAGCAGCAGTAGTGTTGATGCAGCCATGTAAGGGAGACGCTGTGTTTCGATGCGAAACAAAAAGCACTTTATTTGGCCTTCCAGAAGTAGATGCAATTAGGAATCATTGGTTAAGATTTATTTACAACAGAACAGCACAACCCAGATGTTCGAATTTGTGCAAAGCATTTTATGGACGACAGTTTTTTGAACCTAGAAGAGTACAAGGCTG
>NW_015555761.1:546946-572226 GCF_001515605.1 Sinocyclocheilus anshuiensis
GTTTGAGAGAGGCGGGTCACAGAGGACCTACAATAATGTCCAGTATTTGAAAAATCATGTGTTTTTTTAACATTAAAGCATGTCAACATATTCTGTTACACCAAATACACAAAATAATGATCTTTAAAATAGCATCATATGACCCCTTTGATGATATCAGCATGGTTGTTCTACCCTAATATTTTTTACCCCTACCCCAATTCAAAACATGTCAGTAGAGTTGCATGTGTGTGTGACTGTGTATGTAATAATGTAAATTAATAGATTATCTGCATTATCTGATTGAAATCTGAATGAACTAATTTATTGAAAAAATGTTGGTCTATTAAAGTCCTACTTTAAGTGGATTGCTTTAAATATAAAATAACACACTTGTGGATGTCTGTCTTTTAGTGGAACAAATTGCCAGTGTGGTGCTGTACTCCAATGACAGTTATATGAAGGCAGTGGCCACAGAGGACTCTGGGTAATAGTTTTATTCAGAAATTTTGATGTAATTCCATTTTAAAAAATGAATGTTAATCTGATTAAAGGTTGCTATTTGGTGCAGGGACTCTGTTGATTCTGGTGCCAAACTGGATAAAGTCTACACTTTGCTCCCCCTACTGGCCAATAACAGAGAAAGGCTAGGCATTGCACTAGATGGAAAATTGAAGCATGAAGACACCAATTTAGCCTCTTCAAGCATGTGAGTCCCCATGGAAAACATTGGCGTGTATATAATGAGAGCTGTTTTAGTTTACTGGGCTTTGAGTACATTATAGAATGTTTATATAGGCCTGCTTAAACAACAATGTTTACAATGTTCAAATGCTTTATTGCAGCATCAAAGAAGGTGTTCTGAAGGAAGTTTTGGGGATCTTGGTGTCTTACAGAATTGTTGTGAAGCTTATTGTTGGAGGGTTAGCATCCCATGACACAATATACTACTACAGTATATAGCATAAAACCATACATGCCTAATATATACATCCTAATATTTTGTGCTTCTCTTTCATAGAATTATGGGATCCAGGTAAATGTTATTTCTTTAATCTTGGATTCAGAAGGGCCTGCGGTTGAAATCGTCACCACCTTTCTCCCTGTTACCGATGGCCCTGCATATCAATGAAGCTTTTTTTATGTCTTATGTTTTAAATAGGGCTGTCATTAATTACATAATGTGCCGATTCATTAATCAAATCAATCTCAAATTAATGAGATTAATGAATTAACATGCGCATCATGTGCCTATTAAAGATAGTTATTATTAAAGATAATAGTTATCATTGTGATAATTTAGAAAAAAACACTGAATAGACATTACAAAAAAGTAGCTGAAATATAAGTAGCTTTAGAAATAAATATTTCAATTCAACACACAAAAATACAAATAAATAGTGAAATATTAACTTATTTTTAAAAAGAAACTATACTCTAAATATAAAACTAAAAGCGCCAATAGGTGGTGGCAAATCCCTGTCATTCATTCAATTGATTCGTTCAAATGGCTGATTCATTCAAAAGCAAAGCAAGTGACTGACTTAATGAATGGTTCACTGAATCATTGATTCCGTCGATTCATTTAAAAACGTGGATTCATTAATGAAACAGATCAGAGATGCACAACAGTTCTCCTAGGACTTTATTTTTATTGGTGGAATTACTGACAATGGGCCTCATTCATGAAACACGAGCAGAACGAATTTTTGTGTAAACCGTTCGTAAAGCTGTTCTGACGTAAATCTTCGAATTCATGAAAATGTTCGTATTTTCAAAATGTTAGTTGGTACGAAAGAAATGTACACCTGCTCCTTACCAGGTGTAAATGGTGCGTAAAACGTGTTCTTTTTGGCAAACTAAGGACACTGAATTTTGATGCACTGCCATAATAATTACAAGTTAATTTGCCATTGCCCTCTTTTTGAAATTTTTTTGGAAATATTTTTTTGGAGCTGATAACTAAAACGCAGCGCTCGTCACTGTCACTATTTACCCAGCCGTAAATAGAGGACGGGTGGAACAAATAGTGACCAACCATCCTGCTTGTACAACGACTGCCTACAACAATGAAGAATTATAACCAACAATATTACTGGTTACTGCTTTTTTATATTTAGTAAAATTCTTAAAAATGATATACTAGTAGTAATATGTTGTCGCCGCCGTGGATATTCCAAATCATAGCAACTGAAGCGTCTCAGCTGGAAAAACGCTGTGCCACCAAAGTGTTCTCAAGCGCCACCAGCTGGTCGTTTTAAGAAGAGCACCTGACATTTTTTCAGCTGGCTAAAAACTCTTTGGTGGACACACTTTATTGAATATTTATTGTTAAGCATATGGCCTATTAGTCTTTTTTGCATTTATGCAATATACTGGGGCCAAACCTGAGAAAGAAGACCAGAATATTACACTGCGTTCCTAGACACGCAATTTACGTAGCTGTAATTCATAGGCGGGATTATGCTAATTGTTAATGAGCGTGCACGTGCGCCCCTTTTACGAAAGATTGGAATTAATTAACATACGCATGTTTAACTATTAAATCGGACGTTTACTAAGCGTTTGTGAATCCGGAGGAGAGTTTTCGGGAAGGTCCGTTCGCGAATCAGTCTGAATAAACAATCAAATTGTGATAATGGGAAGACTAATTTAAAAAAGTAAATAAACAGCTCACACACTTAGATATAACCATGTTGTTTATGTGAAAATAAGACTTCAAATGGGCTGAAAACATGATCTGTGGGAGTTTTTGTGTTCTGCAGTCCTCACTGCAGAACACAAGATCCAGGGGGCGTGGTTGGATCCAGATCCAATTCCTCCCACCTTACATATACCTAAACTCCACCCCCTGATCCCTAAACCCACCCATCTCCACCCCTAAACCTACCCATTTCCACCCCTAAACCTACCAATCTCCACCCCCTAGATGCGGATCCAACCACGACCCCTGGATCTTTTGTTCTGCAGTGAGGGGCTACTGGAGTTTTTGAGTAATCAGCTTGGTTAAATTTGAAGTAGGCTAAATCTCCGTGTCTGTGACCAATATTTAACGAGCTTGATGATCCAAACAATTAAAACATAGTTAAAAGTTAATTATTAAAAAGAATGACTGAACATAAGTTCACAGATAAAATATATTGCTTAAATTATTACTGCCTTGAGTTATTATTTTGGAATAAATGTAAAATGCCTAAAAACACTAACTTGATGAGATTCATACATGTCTTTAATAAATAGAATTTTCATTGCATTGTTAATGTAAAAATATAGAAAAAAAAATTCTGATAGTGTAAGTAATATTTATTTAACTAAGAAAATGTGACTACACTTTTAAAACTTTTTGCCTCCTCATTTCAGAACACCACTGCACACCACTGATCTACATATATAGTATCCAAAAGTCTGAGACCAAATTGAAAGTCTGAGATTAAAATCTAATTTAAATCTAATAAATATATTTTTGCTAGTAGCCTCAGACTTGTGGACTCAGCTATAGTATATATATGTTTTGTGTTTTTACATATCAGTGAAGTTGGGGTGGAGCTCCCTTTCCAGCTTATGCACCCGAAGCCTGACACAGGTATTAGACTATATACCTTATGCCTATTATATATTATCTGTCTCTTAAATATTTTCTGGTTCACATACAATTTTGTATAAACTCTTTTAAAATGTTTCCTCTTTAATGCCTCTTGAAGTGAAAGAAAGGTCAGTCAGCATTTTAAAAGTTAATAGTAATGTATTTTTCCATCATGCCTTGCTTCTCTATCTTTGCTTAAATTAACAGCTTAAAGGGGTCATATGATGCTGCTAAAAATAACATTATTTTGTGTATTTGGTGTAATGAAATGTGTTTATGTGGTTTAAGGTTAAAAAAACACAGTATTTTCCACATACTGTACATTATTATTTCTCCTCTATGCCCCGCCTTTCTGAAACGCGTCGATTTTTACAAAGCTCATCAGTCTGAAAAGTGAGGTGTGCTCTGATTGGCCAGCTATCCAGAGCGTTGGGATTGGCCGAATACCTCAAACATGTGACGGAAATGTTACGCCCCTTACCATATTGTGATGCCCTGTCCGGCCGGAGCGACGAAACATAAACATTAAACCCCATTATAAATGAGGCATTTGCTGCATCAGGTGGGGACATAATTACGGATTATAATGACTTATACTGTCTTTTTACACGTTGCGTTGTATTGTGCCGCGTAAACATAAAACCATGTCTGCATTTGTGATCAGAGAAATGACAAACAACAAGTGCTACTCTACACTGCCCAAAACACATTAAAACCCATTATAAACGAGGCATTTGTTGCATCCAGTGGGGACATAATTATGGATTATAATGACTTATATGGTCTTTTTACGCGTTGCGTTGCATCGCGCAGCGTAAACATAAAATCATGTTTGCATTTGTGATCGGAGAAATGACAAACAACAAGTGCTACTCTACACTGCTCAAAACTCGCATTTAAATCGTCAGTGGCAAATTCTTCAAATATAAAAAACTTACTTACAGTCTGTGAGTCAGAACAGCCGGCATTGTAGTCTACTCTACCAGGATCAGGAAACAAACAAGCCGTTTTAGGTAGGCGTGGTTGACTCTTAACTTTTATAAAGAATATCTCTTTGGATTTGAGACTTTAGTCTTTGCAACTTTACAGATCTTCTTTATGCACCAAGAGCTTGTAACACTCCAAAGAGAAAGGAAAAAATGAAATCGCATCATATGACCCCTTTAAATCTGCATAAGATGATGATTTAGCTTATCTCCCTTCAAGTGTCCAAAACCTCTCTAAAACCATCACAACAAGCCAGCTTGATGAACTAAGAATAGCAAACTTCAGACAAGATTTACCCTGGTGCTGCTTGTATAGTAGTCAAAAAAATGACAGATTTTTTTGTTTAGTGAAATTAATGTACTATATTTTATTTTGATAATGTTTTTTATCTAACATTTTGCCTTTTAGTGGATTTTATAGTATGAAATTATATTAATGCAATAGTTATTATCCATTTATTACCTGTAAACCATTTTTTGAGCGTAGATGTGAAAACTTAAATTGTTGTAAATCTGGAATGTTTTGGAGCACAGACTTACGTTTGATCTCTTTTTAAAGGAGGCACTTGGCAGCTGCTGAAGTGAAAAAAGAAAAATACATTAAAGTTAAAAGCTAAAAAAGTACAACTAAAAAAAGTTATAGAAGTTTAAGTTTATTATTATGAAAAATGCACAGAAATACGTTTACATATATATATATATAAACCAAAGCCATGAATCTAAGTTGTGTTCCAAATTTGAGGTTGATACATATTTTTTACTGCAAACAGTACAAGTGTGGCTTTTTTGCATGTTCAAAAATTTAGTTTCTACATTTTACATCTCTTTTATTTTAGATTTTTATATTTATTTTTTTATGTAGCCTCAAGAATATATGTGCAATTTATCTGCTTCTTGTCCTTTTATGTGAATGTGTGTCTGCATGTAGTGAACTGGAGGATGAAGTGGTTTTCGAGGAGTTTAAGCGCACCAACTTGAAGGGCATGGCCGAGGATGAAGATGAGGGAAACGTATCACCTGGCGAACACTGAGGAATGCTTGTAGAATTTAGCCAGTTCTTAAAGCATCCCTCTATACAGCAGGACTTATTTAAGGATGCCCAAAACAGACAATTATATATAGAGCATTATCACAATATTGCACTGCTTTGAACAATTATTAGCAGATCAAGTTGTAATTTGTATTGAATTCCATATTTCTCTGCAGACCAGCCAGACCATGCTGTTACCATTCTTCAGCTGCCTGACCTCCATGAGATTTTCTGGAGTTGTAACTGAAATTAATAGAGAGCTTTGTTTTCCTATTTTATGGTAGTGGGAGTGATGCTCTTTTGATACTGCTGTATCATTTTGGTGTATATCTTTAGAAATTTGGAAGAAACTGCTGTGCTGGAGTTTGGTGACTACAGAATAGTCCATAAAAAGTAAAAGTATAGTAAAATCCTACCTGTGTTTTTAGTTGTAACAGTTTATTTAGTTATAATGCAACATTCTTTGTTGTAATAAAACACTCAGATAAATGTATTATTACAAAATACTGTAATATAATAAAAATCTGTACTGTCGCAGTATGTTCAGTTTATGAACACATGATAAGGAAGTTAAATACTATTTTACAAGCAGTACAAAGGTTTGGACATAAGTTCTTGATCTTTTGTTAATTGATAAAATAACAGTATTGATACAGATTCAGTTTCTGGAAGTGGATCTGTTTTCCAAGTGCATCCATATGAATGTTTTTACATTACAGACTTTTCATATACATATTTTTTATATTGTCCTATACAGATCAAAGTTATTAAATAGGTCATTTTTATATAAATCTCAATAATGATATGTAATATCACAATTTCTCAAGTGAGATTGATTGTCAACTGATTGTCCTAAAAGTTAGGAGAATTATATATCATATCAAAAATATCTTTAATATATTCTCTACTTACAATGATTAAAGATAAATCTGTAAATATTTTATTTATAACAGTACTAACAATAGTTAGCTTGCTTGCTGTTGCTCATCATGACACTTTTGTACTACTACTAGTGTTAGCTTTAATCAACTGCAGCTGAGTAGCTAGCTAATACACTAGAAATTTGTTAATATTACTGTCTACCTTGCAGATAAAGCACATTGAGCATTGGGCTTTAATCCTCTGTCACTCATACATTACGTAAACAAAAATGTAACTAATAGTTAATACAATTTTTAATAATTATCTCAATTACACACATTAAATAAAGTTAATTAAAAAAGAAGCATCTGCTCATGCATGCTTACAAAACAATTTGCAATTATTCCACAATGATATGTTGATAAAGTGAGGTAGCACAGGCAGTGCCCTCATATAATCCACAAATTTTCTTGGATTTTCCAGAGTATAATGTTAGCTGATGCTGCACAAATGTACCTAGTGTCCATGCTATATTATTATTCTATATTCACATGTTATGTGCATTGTTTTAATATATACAGGAAGGTTAGGCTACATTTCAAAAGGTTTACTAAAAATGTGACTGTCCTGTTCAGAAAATGGGCTTAAAAGGGCTAGCAAGATATTATTAATTGACTTCAAGTAAATTAGCATACTCAAACAACATTAACTGTGTGACATGTATGAAAGTCACATCATGAGGCACCTTTTTATTGAATTAACAAAAAGTAATAGGCCCATTAACAAGGAGATGTCTTACCCTAAACAAATGGGCATAAAAAATAACAGCTTATTTCTCTTAATATATTCAGTTTACTTAGATGACTCCAGGGCCGGACTGGGACGCAATTTCAGGCTGGGAAATCTAACACTCATCCCGGCCACACAGAAAAAAAGAGGCCAAAATGGAACCTTTTGGGATACAACATTGTCACTGGAGCAGTACCCTTAAAAGAACATCTTTGTACCTACCCTAGTACCTTATAGTAATTCGTACACATAAGGTAATATTTACCTATTAGGGGTAAAAGGCAAAAATACGTCCTTTTTAAGGGTACTGCTCCAGTGACAAGCTGTTGTACCCCAAAAGTACAATTTTGGCCTCTTTTTTTCTGTATATAGCCTATTGACCCACTACAAATTCTGAAACCAGACATAACCCTATTATTTAAATGGCCATCACATAAAAAAGTCTAAATCCTTGGTCTACAATGTTGAAGTCTTTTATACAAGATATTCATTTTACTTGCCACAATACAAGTCCTGTTTGGACTTCAAAACAATGATACATACTGAAGTACAAGATATCTGAGGCTCGTCAGTTTCCAGGCTGTTTGAAGAAAAATTTAATATAAATTAAGATAAGGATTTTAAGCTTGGTTGGCATACATTTTTTAAATATTTAACAACAATGTTCAATATTTAACAACACTTTTTAAAATTAAGCTTCTTTATAAATGTCACCAGATGTTTCATTACAGGAAAAGTCTTTCCACCATCCTTTCTGTGAGACCCAGCAGAGTCTCCCCATCAATATGCTGCTCTGTAAGAAATAAAAAATAAAATAAAAAGTTCATATTCCAAAGAATAAATAATTGATAAATAAGAGAGAGACATACCACAGACGTACAATATATTTACCTAGAAGACTGCACTCTGTAATATAAAATATCTCTCAATGTTACAGGTAACACAAAAATCTGCTTGGTGTTAATGTTTAATGTTGCACTTGCAGGTGAGATTAGATACTTCGTGAGTTGAAACTTCTCAACATCACAAAATGAACATTTATACATTTTCATGTGTGCCTCTGAAACTTTATTTTGCATCAATGAAGTTTATATTTTGAAGCCAGTGGCAAAAGTAAGGTTGATCAGGGTTGGAGCTAAAACTGCACGAAAGTGGACCTAGCGGGCCAAAGTTAAGAACTTCTACTCCTGTTAACTGGGGAAAATACTCACGCAAACTGAATATGTGTGAAACTGCGACAAAACATGCACATTACCATACCCTTCCGCCTTCCACCCGGTTCGCTTTTATTTGAATCGGCGCCTATCGTTAAAATACCGTTAACAAACAACAGCGCGCGCTTAATTGAAATTAAAATTCACACTTATGTCGCGAAGCTCGTCTTCTTATAACACAGCTGTCTTATTGTTATTGACAATTTTATTAACACTGACAATAAAAATAAAGGGAGACTGTAACTTAATTAATTTAAAAACCGGAGCAAAATCTATTTAACAGGGTTTACTACGGAGCCCGGGAAGTCACCTGTAGGACAAAAAAAAAAACAATCCGTGGCGACGGTTTTGCAATCCGTCCCCTCAGTTTATTAACCGTACTCACGAATTCTTAAACTGTTCCCTCGGTTTAACAAATCGTGCCCGTGGATTAATAAACCGTACTCACCAATTTCCAATCCGTGCGCTCAGATTTTGTAAACCGTACCTTCGGTTTTTGAATCCGTACCCACAAATTCATAATCCGTGCGCACTAGGGATGGGCGGATCGATCCTTAAGTATTGATACTTTCGATACTGATGTTCTATCGAAAGGTTCGATCCTCACATAAAAATATCGATTCTAAAGTGCATTTTTAAAACATTAATTTTATTTACTTATCAAGAAATTCGGTGCATAAAATAAGCTTCTAGGTGGAAAAATAGACTATATTAGCGAATAATTGTGTTGGATAGAACCATTTCTCCTGCCCATCGGAACACACGCAAATACTGAAAGACAGAACTAATCAATCACAGACAGCGTTCGCTGCTGACGCATGGCTCACAGTGCTTGTTTTTAGGGCTGCGTTTCCCAAAAGCATCAGAAGCATAAGTAGATCTTAAGAAACCATTGCCACATTATTACATTAGCCTACATAACATTGTTACTATACATAAAATTAATTCTGAAAAATGCATAACGGTTTCCACACAAATATGAAGCAGCAATAATAATAAATGTTTCTTGAGCAGCAAATGATATTAGAATGACTTCTGAAGGATCATGTGACACTGAAGACTGGAGTAATGATGCTGAAAATTCAGCTTTGATCACAGATACATTTTAAATTACATTTACATTTACATTACATTACATAAATTACATGACATAAAATATATTAAAATAGAAAATAGTTATTTTTATATTTCTCAATATTGCTGCTTTTACTGTCCCCCCCCCTTCTTCAAATAAGTGCAGACTTGGTGAGCATGAGACTTAAAAAAATACTACAAAATCTTACTGACCCCAAACTTTTGTGTACATGTAATATTTATTTTAAATTGGCTAGTTTGTGCAAGTAAATTTATTTAAACTGGTTGTTAAAAGTTCAAATGGAAAATTTACTGTATGCAAAGTTTTTTTGTAGGTTGTAGTACATTTGCAGTTACAAGACTGACTTGTGATTTGTGAAATTTTGCTCATACCTCCTTTACTGTATGTACAGTACACAATATATATATATTTTTAAATATAGTAATTTATCAATAGGTTTTTTCCAAAGGTTGTAGTACATTCCTAGTTATGAGACTGGCTTACTACAGGTGATATTTTGCCAATATCTCCTTTACTGTATATGCAGTACACAAATATTTTTAGAAAAAAATTACTGTAATTTATCAAAAGGGTTTGTTTATTTTCCAAAGGTTGTAGTACACTCTTAGTTACAAGACTGACTTACTACAAGTGAGATTTTGCTAATACCTCCCTTACTGTATGTACAGTACACAAATATTTTTTTTTTTAAACCTACAGTCATTCACAGTGAGTTTTGCCCACTAGTAATTTACCAATAGGTTTTTTTGTTTTGTTTCATGTTCCAAAGGTTGTACTACAGTAATTTTTATGAAAATAATTGTGTACTGTACATATATGACGGGAGGTATTGGCAAAATCTCACACGTAGTAAGTCAGTCTTGTATCTAGGAACATACTACAACCTTTGGAACATGAAAAAGCCTTTTTGGTGAATTACAGTAGTTTTTTTTCTAAACATATTTGTGCACTGTACATCCAGTAAAGCAGGTATTGGCAAAATTTCACCTGTAATAAGTCAGTCTTCTACAACCTACAACCTTTGTAACATGAAGACAAAAAATACAGTAGCCTAATTTTTTCATGAAAATATTTGTGTACTGTACAGACTGTAAGGGAGATGTTGGAAGTATTGTCTAAGGCGAGACATTGGCAAAATATATTTAGTCAGTTTGCCACTAGGCATTTACTATAGTCCTGTGAACATTAATTTGAATGAATTATTGTACTTCGTTTTGTACTGTGAGGTAAATTTGCAGACGGTTCCTAAAGCAGCCTAGTCAACTATGAAATGTGAAACTAACTTTACTGTGCTGATTAACGTTATAATGACAGAACAAGACGACAGTACAGACGGCAGAATAAGATGACAGTTAGAACGACAGAACAGGACGACAGTTAGGACGACACAACAGGATGACAGTTAGGACGACACAACAGGATGACAGTTAGGACGACGGAATAAGATGACAGTTAGGACGACAGAACAAGACAACAGTTAGGACGACAGAACAAGACGACAGAACAAAACGACAATAAGGACGACAGTAATTAAACGACAGAGAAAAAGATGACAAATATCATCTCTTTTCTACTACAACTGGTTATAACGCGAAATAAACATGCTCATGTCATGTAATATCAGCATTAAAACAGCATTACCTTTACTGCGGGCAAGTCATTCAGTGTCCGCAGCTTGTTGCTAGAAAATTGCAATGTGCAAATGTGCAGTTTATATGTTTGCATACATTTTTTTTTTTTTTTTTTTTGGTTTCTAAAAATAAATAGAAATTGAATTTAATAGATTGGGCTCTGTTGTTAAATGCAGCCTTTAATATTTCAGAAATGTGCTCTAATAGGGCTCCCTATTGTATAGCATTAGCTAAGATAGATTTTTTATCCTTAAGAAAATTGTAATTATAATTGAGTTTATTTAAAGGCAGCGCCATAAATTGTTCATTAAACCACTGTTTATTAAAAAAAAAAAGCAATTGTATGTTTTCTCCCCCTTCTGTAAAATGTATAAAACTGTGACTTCAAAACTGAGGTACAATTACACTAATGTTTTCATTAATATTATGTATATAATTAAGTATTATGTCTAAAAATAGCCTGTTATTAAAGTAGCTAAAATTTTCCTAATTTAAAAAGGCACTCATGTCTTGGGTGATAGAAAAGACTGTGTGCGAACACAAACTAATCTGGGCCACACTTTAGCTGTTAATATGGGCCAGATCCGCGCCAAAGGAAATTTGCTGACTGGGACGCCTACATATACTGATTTACCTGAACAAGTAGGCAATGACTGTAGACAAAGACAAATGTATAGTACAAAGCACAAAGCAGTAGACTCATTTTTGACACGACAGATTAAGATGACGTCAACAGACAACATACACGCCTACATATACTGATTTACCTGAACAAGTAGGCAATGACTGTAGACAAAGACAAATGTATAGTACAAAGCACAAAGCAGTCGACTCATTTTTGACACAAATGGAACCTCATAAAATGGAACCTCATAATAGTTAGCTGCTGGTAGAAATCTGTGTCCATATTCGCGTTTATTTGTTCTCAGTTGTCATCCCACAACCCAAACTCGCTCAAAATATGAATTAAACAGACGTAAAATAATCCATGTAAAAGCCATTACTAGTGAACCGACCGAAGCAGACTGCTGCAGAAGCCGATCGGCGGCACACACTGCAACAGTGTATTTTCAAATTTAACCGGGATTCCGGAAAACGGCGCGCTCACTAGTCATTGGGCAGATTCCTGAGTGATGGTCAGATTAACCAATCACGCTCAAAGCAACACTGCGAGACAGCAAATAGCGTTGCAACTATGAAAAAAATAAATAATAACTTGTTTTAAGTGAAAGATTACAAATGTGTCTATTTATTTTTATTTGTAGGCTGTTACATTTATTTAATTGTTCAAATGGTGATTTCACATTATGCTAGGGTGCATCTGTGCTATTCACTGTTCACCACCCGTCATTTCCCTCTGATTTTAGGGTTAAATTAGGTTTAGGGCCAGAGGGACTATGTTTTCAGACAGGATCAATAAAATATGCTGATTAAGGAACAGGTCTTACTTGGCAAAATCATTGCAGTCGTGTGTGTGTGTGTGTGTGTACCTGGTATTTATCACATGATGGGGACCAAATCTCCCCACAAGGATAGGTGCCCATGAGGAAACAAGCTTATAAATCATAAAGAATTAAGTTTTTTGAAAATCTAAAAATGCATAAAGTTTCCTGTGACGGGTAGGTTTAGGTGAAGGGTTGGTGTAGGGCGATAGAAAATACAGTTTGTACAGTATAAAAACCATTACGCCTATGGAATGTCCCCATAAAGCTGGATGTTGACATCACTGAATTCAATGATGAACTGTCTTTAACTGAAAAATTTGTGTTTACTATTGTCATTTTGCATTATTGACACTATTTTCCTAATTAATGCTGTTCAGTTGCTTTGACACAATCTGTATTGTTAAAAGCGCTATATAAATAAAGGTGACTTGACTTGACTTGACATTTAATTAATTGTTCAAATGGTGATTTCACATTATGCTAGGGTTAGCTGCATCTGTGATACATGTTCACCACCCATCATTTCCCTCTGATTGTAGGGTTAAATTAGGTTTAGGGCCAGAGGGACTATGTTTTCAGACAGGATCAATAAAATATGCTGATGCAGGAACAGGTCTTACTTGACAAAATCATGCCAGTCGTGTGTGTGTGCGTGTGTGTGTGTGTGTGTGTGCACCTGGTATTTATCACATGATGGGGACCAAATGTCCCCACAAAGATAGGTCCCCATGAGGAAACAAGCTTATAAATCATAAAGTTTTTTGAAAATCTAAAAATGCATAAAGTTTCCTGTGACGGGTAGGTTTAGGTGTAGGGTGTAGGGAGGGCGATAGAAAATACAGTTTGTACAGTATAAAAACCATTACGCCTATGGAATGTCCCCATAAAACATGGAAACACAACATGTGTGTGTGTGTGTGTGTGTGTGTGTGTGTGTGCGTGTTTGGCTACTTGTGCAGTTATATTGACATGACCAATAAGCACCCTTTTTGTATTTTAACAAATCCATGACCTTTCCTTTAGAAGCACCAGTTGTGCGTATTTGGCCCTTCAGTGTTACACAGCCCGTTGGTTAATCCTCTGTCCACCATAACACTTATTTAAAAATAATGCCATAATTGCATGCAAGTTACAAAATTTGTCAACATACTTTTATTTAATAGCATATATATTGCAAGATATATATCGCCTGCAGTAGGACTTTATAGCATTTGTGATATGAGACATTGTAAACAGAAAATGTTGAACTTCTCTCCATAGAAAGTGAAAGTCTTTTGTTTTTAGTTATTCAAAAGTAAAGACAATGTATAGGTTGGCCCTAAGAGCAATGTTCCATCATGAACATTCTTGTTCTTCCCACATAGCAAGCGATCTTGGCCCAAATGTGTTATCCTTCCTCTGTAGCTATAGTAACAATTTCAAAATTTGCCATTAAGATGTTTTACAACAAGTTTTACGGCAGCGATATCAAGCGCTCATTGGCTCTCGTCGGTTTCGTCATAGATTGCGACATGCCGTGTTTCCGGTGTTTTGAAACGAGAAACGCGCGCCTTTACGGAGTGAATCGGGATAGTATTTGCAGCGTTTAACAACTTAAATTATGCCCTGCTCCTCACACTATACTGTTATATTCCGCCAGAGAGGACTGCGACTGCAACTGCAACGCGTCGTCATTTGGACTACTGTGCTACTGCTTTTTGACATTTCTGCAATAAATTCTTGTGATTACACGTGTCTGTATGTTGCGTTTCTCTTATTGACTGTATACTTTATACACTCACTCTTTATTGGTTGATTTTTTCTTTATAAAAATAAAACATTTTTAATGCAATACATTTTTTATTGCACGGTTACATGATGTGGATTTTAAGGCAGAATGAGAAATACTGTAATTTGTCAATGATATAATCCTTAAAATAATGGTCAAGTTGTTAATTTACAGATATTGTTCGTAATTTTACATGAATTTGTATGTAATTTATGAAAACAGGAAAAATACTGTATAAATAATACAGTAAATTTCCCTATAAAAAACGAGAATTACTGTAATTTGTCATTAATAATATAATCCGTAAAATAAGTCAAGTTGTTAATTTACAGATATTGTTATTAATTTTACATAGTTTTAAACAATTTAAAATTACAGATAAATACTGTAATTTTTAGAGTTATTTTCTGTAAAATTAGGATTTTTTTTTTTTTTACAGTGCACTGCCATAGAAGAAACTTTTTGTCTAAATGGTTCCATAAATAACCTTTAACATCTGTAGAACCTTTCTGTTTCACAAAAGGTTCTTTGTGGCGAAAGAAGGCTCTTCAGATTATAAAAAGGTAAGAAAGACATGGTTCTTTAAAGAACCTTTAACTGAATGTTTTTTGTGAAACCAAAAATGGTTCTTCTATGGCATCGCTGTGAAGAACCTTTTAAGCACCTTTATTTTTGAGAGTGTATTAAGTAAACTGTACGAGTAAGAGTTGGTTTAATGGGTTTTTAGAATAAAAGTTATACCCTTTGGTCCCTGCTGACCATTAAACCCTGGGCGACCTTGAAATCCTGGCAAGCCTGTTATTCCTGGACTACCTGGAAAACCTATAACAAGGAAACAAAAGAAAACCTACAATGCAATTACTGCGGTATTATATGTATACAATGGGAGTGTCTAAGAACTGGTGTCGTTTGTCCCCCTTTGGACCACTGGGACCCCCTTTACATTGTGAGCAAACACAGAACCAAGACATTTGATCCATGGGTGGAGGCACTGGCGCCTCAAGGAGCAGGTTACAGTACGAAAGGTCTGGTTGTTGTCCAGTAGGCACTGTGCGAGATCCTTGAGTCGTGTTCCTGGACGGAGGTTTCGGTAGAATGGGATATCTGTCAGGCGGGATTGGAAACGTGGGTAAAAGGTGTCCTTTTAATGAGTCATCATATGGCATCAGTGGACCTCCTCTGGCCATGGGATTGGCTGCTTTTGCTATGGGATAATTATCATAGGCATACAGTATATAGGTATGTAGTTGTTATGTGCAGCAGAACCCTCAAAGTAGTCAGGAGGAATTGGACTATCAGGTGAGCCTGGGGATGGGGGTACTAGGAACCCCCTTCCCAGGAGGATCATCCCAGATTAGAGGGCTGATGAGACCAGTACTCCTGCAATTATTCTTATCATCTGAGAGGAAATAAAGGAGGATGGAAGAAACAGGAAATAAGATTTGAACACTAAGGAGGTATTGCTGTTGAGCAGTTCTGGAAAACATGTAAGCAATGCGAAAAACAATTTTTTTTAATAATAAATAATTTAAATAATAATGAGTAAATTATTGAGTTTAACCATCTTACATCTAAATAATGAGTTTGACCATCTTACAGAACAATTTTGCTGGTGATCCATTTGGATTTACAGACACCAAACCTTTAAAAATAAAAATAAGTTAATGGGAACAGATTATTTTTGCACTGTAAAATTAGTTACTGTAAAGCTGCTTGGTACAGTGTGTACATTGCATGCATGTGTGTCCCATTGTGATGCTAAGCCTTGTTTATGTCTCCAAAAATAGGTGTGTGCTGACAGCTTTTATTTCACTATCAATATCATATAGCTATGTTGTATGCAGATTATAGTAGGTATTCCTATGTTAGCAAAAGAGAGTGCAAGAACGTGTGACCCATTATGCAGCAGAAATTGAGATGAGTTTAAATGCTTTTGCTAATCAAAATGTAGGCTATGCGTATATTGAGGAAAAAAGATCAATGTGGGGCAATTTGTACTATTACCTATCAACATGTACATTTGAAGTGGATCTAAAAAGTTCATCAAAGTTGTCCTAAGACAAGAACGCATTTTGGTTTTAGGACAACTTGATGAAAGGTTTTGATCCACTTCAAATGATGACTACTGTATATATAATAGTTAAAATGGAATTCTATTTATTTTTTTAATGCCATAAGAACATGTTTCACCAATCTTAAGTAATTAAACCTCAAATGTAATTGTCTGGTCATTTAACTATAAGTTGTACAGTTCAGCACAAGTAGGTGTAAGTGGACAGACAGCAGATGAGAATGCAGGAGCATTCAGACTGTGGACTCTTAGTAAACAGAGTTGGTTAGTCATTAACACACTCTAAACACCACGTTCTCCATTTCTGTTCCTTTCTTATTTTTCAAAATGTAAGTAAACATTTTTAATAATTATTGAGGGTTAGTTAAGTAGTGCAACTGAAGTACTGTCTCACTGTGTTACCTAATGGATGATATTAATGTACTCGCAAAATTCCTGATATGATTGATCTCGGCAACTATTATTTGCTCAGTGAAAGGTTTGGAGTTCAGTTAACTTACTAAAGGCTGTTCATGCTGTGCTGTCCTGTTGGGTTAAAGACAAAGCAAAGACCAATTGATGTTAAGACATATTAAGGTTTTTGATTCATGTGTCTTCCAATATAGTTTTTTTCTGAGGACAAATCTGGCCTCTAACTACCCTGTTGAAATTTTGGAATACGGTAAGAATGATTTTTGTGTGTTAGTATTTTATACAGCGAACTTTCATGCTTTGAATGAAAGTAATTATCCATGTATCTCAAACCAAACCATTACTTTAAATTCTATGAAATCTTCAAATCTAAAAGATGCTCAATATTCAGGTATAATTCAAGATTTCTGTCTTGCTGTATTTACAGAGTCTGTTGCCATAATGAGGAGTCTCTTCTTCTGTATCTCGGTACTGGTTGTATTTTGGTCTGATAAGGCTCTCTGCAAGTCAGGTATGAGGTCAATAGCCCTGTAGAATTTATAAACAGTTGCAAAGTGTATGTATTATACTTGTCTGAATTTGTCTGAAGCTAGTGTTCTTTTGGAAATATAAAGATTCAGAGCATTTGTACCACATTAGAACATGTAGCTAATTTAGACTTATTATAGATTGTGTCTTATTAAATCAGTGCAATATGCATGTCACCATTAATGTTACTTTTGATTGATTGATTGATTGATTCATTGATTGATTCATTGATATTTGGCAGCATTAGTTTATCAAATAATGATAAACAACAGAAGCTGGCAAAACATTTTTGAAAGTACTCAAAAACAACAGCAGCGGTGGAGTGAATTTTCAGCAGACACAATTCATTCTTAATGAATTATCCCTTTAGTTTTTGTAGTACGCAATAGGCTTAAAAGCAATTTTGAAATCTACCCTGTGTGCATTGTTCTGCCTTATCAACCCTGTGTCTATTTTGGTCAGCATTTTCTAGCAGCCCAAAAGCACACATGCTCCTGCGTTCAAGAAGAGCCAACACTTTTATGGAGGAAATAAAGCCTCCATCGTTGGAGCGGGAGTGTAGGGAGGAACTGTGCGATTTTGAAGAAGCAAGGGAAATCTTTAATACAAGGGAAGCCACGGTTGGTCATGTCAGCTTTTTACTGTATTAGCATTTTTTTCCCCCTTAAATTATGATCCACTGATCTTTTTTTCTTGCAGTTGGAATTCTGGACGGCATATAAAGGTTAGTTATGTCTGTCTTTGAAGCCTGAGACACACTGCACAGTTTCCGGTTGTCCCAGAAAAAGATTGGCATCATGAAACAATCGTGGCGATTTCTGTGTTCGTGGCTTCTAATCGGGGGTCCTATGTCGTACAGTGAGAGAGGTTCAAAGACGGCTGTTGTTATGGTCTTGCGACCAAAGATAGCCTACAATAATTTTCTGACAGTGTCAGAAATTCAGCATTGTCATCGCACAGTGTGTTTGCTGCTACGACCCACGTTCGCTGACCAACCAATAAAAATGCGACATGAAATCAACGCGACATGGCGCTAAAACATAACACTGTTTATCTCAAGCTCTTATTCCTTCCTCTTTCGCCGCTTTCACTTTTTTCTGCACACATAAAAACTACAACTGCCAAAGTGTGATTCATCATACTATTTTTGTTTACCAATGGCACATTCTGATCATGTTTTATTATTCTATAGTAACCTTCTTCGTAGCGTACGAATCAATAGGTGTCATCAGCATACAGTCTGCATACATGTCGTTCCCAAGTTTATCAGATCCATTATCCCACAGTGTGATTTTTAATTATCTTATAGGATTGCTGAAATCATGCAGTGTGTAGAAGGCTTAAAGCATAATAAGCACTGGTACTCATTAGTTGTTTTGCACCCTCAGATGGAAACCAGTGCAACTCCAATCCATGTGTTCATGGGAAGTGTGTGGACCTGTTACAAGATTACTCCTGCACCTGCAACACTGGATTTGAAGGGAAACGCTGTGACCTGCGTGAGCCTCTTGTTTTTTATACAATTTAAATGTTCAAAAGTATGTGTTTTAAGTTGTTAAAATGCTATTTACATTTACATAATTTGGTCAGTGAAATATATATATATATATATATATATATATACACAGTATATATTATATCTTATATATATATATATATATATATAGTAGAATCTCAAATATTTCTTAGCATTATTATAAATGTATTATAATTGTTAGTATTATAATTAGGGCAGGCACAAAGCCCTATTGTTTTTTGAAGGACTTTTTTTAATCCCACTATCTGGGGCATTTTGGGCCCCTTAACGTGCTCAAAAACTTATGAAACTTTGCACATACATTGGAATCTGCGGTCATCAGGGACGGGCAGAAGGTCATGTGGGGGGTCCACCAGAGTGGGTCCATGTTACACCCTTTAATAAGGCCATTTTCAACAAGCTCTGTAGCACACACCGCTTCACCTACAGTCATCAAAATTCATATACATATGGATCTCATCAGTCTGAACCACTAACAGTCAGTGCTCTGCCCAACAGGAAATTGGCTTTGTGGAATGTTTGACAAATGCATGCTCTGGAATGTGATATACTCATCCTAGGGTTTTCATTCAATCCCTACCAAACTCAAAGACATTGAGGATGCAAAATTGTGAAGGGATTTTTGATATCTCGAACGGTTTGGCAGTGTCGAGGCGAAAAATGTATGGTGGAAAAGGGAAACAGGAAGTGTGTTATAACTTCAGCATACATTGTCTGATTTTGATCAGACTTCAGCTGTTTCTTCAATGTATGAGGCCGATCACATACACTAAAAAAATCCTGGGTTATTTTTTTAACCCAAATGCTGGGTTGAGCCTTTTGTGTCTCTTTTTGGGGTTATTTTTTCAGTGTTTGGGTAGTTTTTGTGTTACCCAGCTCCTGGGTCAAATGTAACAACCCAATGTTTGGGTAGTTTTAGTGTTACTCAAATCCAGGGTCAGACATAACCCAGCGGTTGAGTTATTTATCTCGGGGATTTTGCGTCTTCACTTCATGAGAGAGCAGTTCTAAGCGCCATCGAATTGATGCATTCTTCGGTAAAATACAGGTTTGTGTACATTTTATTTTATCTATAAAATCGTTACTGTGCTGTATATAGTTTCATTTTATGCAGAGCAACATACAGGCGCGCGGTGTGAATCACATTTAATGAGTGCGTGATGGAAAAGCCTGATGCTTTGAATACAATAAACGATTTTGTTCATAAAGATACAGAATATAATACTTTGTTTGGATGTTAAAACATGTCCTCAGCGCTGTTTATTGTTTGTTTATTGGCAGGTTATGGAGTCACAGCATGTTTCGGCTAGAGTGAAACGCTGGGCGGCGGTCCGTTAGCATTTCGCCGCCGAACACGACTCCAGCTCGGTCACGAGAACCAGCGCCGTTACGGTGGAAACAGAATAACAGAGACTGGTCGATTACATGTGAATTACTTCTGTTTAATGTTGATTTTTTTGTTCTAATGTTTGTTAAACGAGTTTAAATCTAGGCAATATGTATAGCCTATTAAAAACGATATAATCAACGCTGTAAATGACAAATAAAGGAAAATAAAGGAAGTTATCATGCAAACCAGTGGTTGTGTGGAGTATTTTAGAAAAGCGTAGATTATTTAAGTTAATCTGTAAACCTTACTTAATGTATGAAGTAAAAAATAAGCTAGTAATATAGTAAAAATGAATAAATCCATTAGCTGTGTTAAATCAACCCATTATGCTGGGTTAAATAAAGAACCCAATTTGCTGGGTAAATTTAACCCAAGATGGGTTCGGTCCAACCCAAATTGGGTTGTTTTTAACCCAGTGTTTTTTAGAGTGTAGATGTGACTATATTATTAAGTCAAAGTTATAGTGCCACCAACTGGCAGCAGGAAGTTTTTCGTTTTCAAAATTTGTTTATTTTTACCTGATTTGCTTCAAACTTCATCAAAATAATGTCATGACCCCGCAGATGGGAAACTGTCATGGGATTCTTGATATCTTAAATACTGTTGCCATGGCAATGCTTCAAACTTTAAAATTCTTCTTTATACTCCACCAAATTCTGTCATACGATTTACAACAAATTTTGGCAAGATGATGCTAAAACATGGAGGAACCTAAATTGCAAAGAGTTTTTGAATATCTCAAACTGTATTGCTATGGTGATTTATTAAAGAAACGGCAAAAAAATAAACAGGATTTGTCTTTTAGCCTATCTTTAAAGTGCATTGTTCAAACTCCTCAAAACTTTTTACATATGAAGAATAAGTCATTATGAGAAAACGTGCTTAGTTTCTTAAATTGCTGATGCTATGGGGCCTAACAGCAAATTATAAATTATCAGACATTTCAGCTGACAGATGAAGGCTGTAATACAAAGGTTGTACAAAAAGTTTTATATATCCTATTAATTTTGAAAACATATTTGTCAAGTTGCCAAACACAATTAAATATGTTGCTGTCCATTGAAAATTAAGAGACAATTTTATAGGTCTATTTTGTCAAATGTTTCTATAAAGACACCCTATTATGTTTATGTGCTAGCAGCTAGACTGTAACCATATAATTAATTCATAAGGACAGCACAGACTCATATAACCTCACACCAGCTCAAAAGCACCCACAGCCCAAAACTTTTTGATTTATTTACTTTTTCTAATATGTTGTCTTTTCTAACATGTTGACAGTTGTGCTATTAGATGGAAAGGAATAAATAATATAAAATGTAATACCATTGATTAACTACTAAATGGCTGTATAGCCCTATTTATAAATATTTAAAAAGGTTGTGGAATTTCTGTTTTTTAAGAACTGTGTTTCCAGACAATTATATGCAGTTATACATGTTGCATTTGGATATATATTTGTTTGTTTGTTCATTTATTTTTAAAGTTTAGATTTCTTGTTGTTTGGAATGTTACAAGCTTTATAAGATCTGTATCTTTCTCGCTATCTGATTTCATCCTCTTAGTTTAGTCTTTGGGCTCAACTCACTAGTAACAGTCTCAAATGTAACCTTTGATCCCTCCCTGTCCCTATTATGTGTGTGTGTGTGTGTGTGTGTGTGTGTGTGTGTGTGTGTCTGTGTGTGTGTGTGTGTCTGTTTCACACTCTTGGTATTCTAGAGTAACCCTTTCATTGAAAAGGGGGTTTCACTGAAAGAGGGTTAAATGCATGTTCCCACTCTGCACCGTTTTCTTGAAGCCACCTGGGTGGCATAGCCACCGGGGCTTAGGCTCGTCATCACTGCTTGCAGCTATATTTATTATTATTATTATTATTATTATTATTATTAAGTATTATAAGTCATAATGTTACCTTGTTAGACCTGATTGAAACCTAAACCTTTCTGCTGATGTTTTCTGAAATGTTTAAATATGAATTATCTAATTAAATATGCATTACTTATCATAAATTCCCAGCACGAATATCTGAATATTAGTTGAAGCTAATAAAACTGTTTCACTTTGCGTACATATTAAAAGTAAAATGTTTTCACAAAGGGGATTTTGGATACGTATTATCATAAATCCATTAATTCCACTGTTTTTAGGAATAAAATGTAATATAAATCAGGTGAATGAAAAATGAACCAAATAAAAAATCTAATTTACAGATAGCAATACAACTGGAAAGGTGTATGTAAGTGCTACTAATAAGATTTCTGGCTCAGTGTATGAGAAACAATCAGGCATAGCTAGATAGTGATAGATAGATAGATAGATAGATAGATAGATAGATAGATAGATAGATAGATAGATGAGTTATAATGTATTTAACCTCAAATGACTGGTGTTAATGAATCCCTTTGCCCTTCCTGCATTTTGTCTGCTTGGTCAGTGTTTTTAGGTAAGCTGTGTCACAGCTGATTTGGGGCATTTAATATTGGATGTCTTGAGTTACAGAGCAGTGGTGTGTGTTGTATAGAATGCCAGTTCTGCCATAATTAGAGATAAATAAATAAATAAATATACAAAGAAAAGTAAAAAAGCAAATATAAATAAATAAATATATAAATAAATATACAAAGAAAAGTAAAAAAGAAAAAATAAATAATTATTTATAATTGTATTTCCTTATTGTATTTTTTCTTTTATTTATTTATACATTTATTTATTTTCACATTTATGTATTTATTTACGTATTTCTTTATTTCCACATTTATTTATTTTTACATTTATTTATTTTCGCATTTATTTATTTCTACATTTCTTTGTCCGTAGGGTAATGAGGAGGGCGTGTTTTACCTCAGGAATAGCAATCGAGCCAGAGTAGGCGAGGGGTAAACTTTGAGGCCACAGTGACACCTTGTGGTGCTCAAACGAAGTACAAGAAGTGTACGCCTACATGACGCGCCTGTTGATAGTGTGGGATGTATGATTTAGATGGGCAATATGACCAAAATCTTAACATTTTAAGTGGGGGGTTGTTTCGGCTGGGAAGCGTGCAATCTGTGATCGCGTGCATTTGCTGAAGCTCCTGAAAGCATGCAATCGCTTTCTTAGGCGCGCTGTTTTTTAGGTTTCACTTTCAACGTATACAATGCATGTTTCCAAGATTCGGGATAGAAGGAGGCATCAGTTACTGTAGAAGATTTGTCCCCTCGCGCCACTTCCCGTAATGGGTTCTGTTGGTGTAGACACGGCTTTAGATACGGATTAATCGGCTGATTAATCACACGTTTTAGGCTGGAAATAGCTATCCAGAATTAGAACAAAAGGTGTCCATGGGAACGGAGCTAGTGAAACACACACGCCATGCACCGTAGCCTAAAACATGTTTAATATTTGCGACTGACAACAACGATTGTATGCGGCTATGCAGTGGAGATGCGTTCACTGTCAAATAGCCTATGATTCAGCATTCATTTGGAAATTGTCAAATATTTTTTCTTGATTACAAGAAAAAAAAACTATTTTTCTTGTTGTGATTTATTTCTTGTTTTTCATTTAATTCATTAGTTAACACTGCAAATTAAATGGTTTCGTTTTTTTCCGCAGTCGAAGAAAGTGGCCTAAATTATGTCAGTGATTTTCTCTCATTTTAAAGATTATCAAGAATTATTTTTTTCCGATCTGCAGTCTAATAAAAGTTAAGAAAATTAGCCTATAGATCTATAGCCTACAGGCTAATTGAATTATTTCTTAACTTTTAACGTCTTCTTAAATTTTGTTATGAATAATTTTAAATGAATTTTCGTCATAAGCAATATACGAACCTAACGAATACCCTAGCTATTCTATAAAACGAAATTTTCATTAAAAAATCATAAATCACGAATATGACGAAATAAAATTATATATCTTTCCGTACCCACTGTATATATATATAGGCTATATATGAATGAAGAGTTTGGTTCCAAAACCCTATAAATCCATTTTGATTAATTTTAGTAAAAATGTGTTTTCTTTACAAAGTGGCCAGATGAAAACCACTATTTTCGCATTCAAACTTTCACATAGCATCTTTAGGTTATAATAACATTAAAAATTCAAATCCAGATGTTGATTTTCAAAGATTTATTATAAAATGTTATTTTTTTCCCAAAATCCAATAAATACATGACACTTTTTTTTTCTTCAAAATGCAATAAATCCATTGAATCAATATAAAAGTTATTTTTCATATTGAAACTGTTGAAAATACACAACATAGTAAGTTGATCCACATATGACAGCCTCTGAACTTGGTCAATACTAATCTTATATACAGGCACTGGACTAAACATACATTCAATCAGTCATCGCTCCCAAAATGAATTCAACGGGTCATCTTGTTAATGCTAGAAATTAATTACAACAATAAAATAAAATTTCATCACGAACATACATGAACAACAATATCACATTAAACCACAGAAATTCCAAAATGACATTTCCCTTACATTCAACTTCCAAAAGTGCATTAATCTTTGCCATGTTTCATTCATTTAGTTGACTAGTGCTATACAGCTGTATTAACAAAAACATTAATGGCATAAATAAAAACACTAACACTGACAAGCTACGCAATATCGCATTCATAATCGAATGTGACTCATCTGCGATTATAGCAGTGATCTATGGCTCTGTGTATTAAATGCCGCTCCATCTGAAAGCACGTGATGGAGATTTACTATTATACAGCTGTATTAACAAAAACATTAATGGCATAAATAAAAACACTAACACTGACAAGCTACGCAATATCGCATTCATAATCGAATGTGACTCATCTGCGATTATGAACGCGATATTGCATCACTATATAGCAATATAATATGGCTCTGTGTATTAAACGCCGCTCCATCTGAAAGCACGTGATGGAAATTTACTATTCACAGAACCGGCTTTACTGACGAGATGCGCATGACAATCACATGCGATTT
>NW_015555761.1:572302-575047 GCF_001515605.1 Sinocyclocheilus anshuiensis
GTATTCGAAGCGCCGCCATTACTGTCTACATGGTGCGCTGTGGTTGCGCGGATATATCGCATTGATTCTGCAGAGAAGGGAGACTGACGTTTGTCGCGGTTTGGACAAAAAGGGAGAAAACGTGACAGAATAGACTTGTTCGGCATTGCTGGGAACGCCCACAAAAACGTCAAAACTGTTTATGCCGTGGGGGAAAACCGGGGGAAACAATTTCGAATTAACGCGCGGAGACCTTGTTAGGCCTTTGATCTTTACTTTGTGTGATGATTTCGATTGATTTTTGCTTGGTGCAATGCCGAAAAGTTGCTGTGTGGCGTTCTGTACCTCTAATACGTAAAAAAAAACTGACCTGAACATGTATATGACTAATAAACAGACGGACTACCGGAGGTAGCACTGAGCGGGTCGCACAGACATACACTACTTAGCCTGCAATGATCTGTCATTCGTCCCGTCCCCCTGCACCGCAACCCTTTTCTGATGGGGCTTACAGTAACCCTCCTTCGCATCACAATCAAATAAATCTCACTCCCTGATATTTTGTGATGTCATAATCTATTAAAACATTTATTTCATATTATTATACACAATCCCTTACGAAAATTAGAAATGGTATTACTAAAAGTATAGGAGGCTAACTACGTTTTTTTTTTTTTTTTACCAATTGTAGCCTATAACCACAGTTTTGCTACAACCATGGTTAAACTATGGTTAGTGTAACAAAACATGTTTTTTTTTTTTTTTACGATGGTTTAACTAGTAACCAATAACCATGTTTTTTGGTATTGACTGATGAGCAATGGGCCTCAAAGTGGACCTTAATGTTACCTGTTTTGTCAATGTTAAAAATCTTTTTAATATATCAATAAGTACGACAGGCTTTTACTCAAGTCTTTATCACTTTATTACAATTAAGCAAAACGACAAAGCTAAGCTGTCTCTTGCTCAATTAGGTAACAAATAATGTCGGGAAACGACACCTCTGGCCATTCCGTTGGGTCGTTTGTCCAGTCACAGATACCGTACGGACAGTCCGACTCAATACGGCTCAGTTTCTATGCGTATGTTGCTCTGTCGAGTGGCAGAAATGATTTTGTAGGCCATTCTGAGTCAACACCACGCTTTTCCAATGAGGGGGAAAGGACTGTTTTCCCCCACATCGACTCCGCCCACACAGCTATGACGCGACACCGAACAAGTCTATAACTCGGCGGATATCGCATTTTGCGTAAAATTAAAAATGGACTTTTCAATACCGACCAGATACAATACTGATTTTGGCGGAAACTCAATTAAAAAAAAAAAAGGGGCATTTATCGCGTTTTGGTAATTAAGTAATGTTTTATTTCGTTCTAACCTGTAACTCGGGAAATGTAACGAGAAAAAAAGTCTATCGTTTTCACTTAAAATTTATTTTAAACCCTGATTTTAGACACATGAGATAATATATTATTGTTTGACTAAACGTTTAAAAAATAACGCTAGAAATGTTATAATTAAGGGAATTAAACATAGGCCTAGACATTTGAAAATACATAATGAAATGTGTCTTTTTCAAGCAATAATTCCAAAAAGAAAGAGAAGCATCGGACTTAATGCAAAACATATTCAAGACACATTGCTGTGACATTTATTAGGAACACCAGCATAACAGGAAAGCTAATGTTTTGTTATATAATGTTTCTGCTAGTCCTGTAGTGTGGTCCCAGCCAGTGGCATAGCGGCTGTGTATGCAGCAGTGTTGGGGAGTAACTACATGTAACGGCGTTACATAATTTAATTACAAAATAAATGTAACTGTAATCTAGGGGTGTGACGATATACCGGTATTGATGATAACCATGATATTTAAAATGAACAGGACACTTATGATAACACGACACGCAAATAGCCTACTCCAGCGCCAGCACCTGGTTGACCTCCCAGGTGGCAGTATTGTGACGTGACATGACATGTGGCCAAGTATGGTGACCCATACTCGGAATTAGTGCTCTGCATTTACCCATAAATAAAGGGGTGATTCTTTTAATAAGTACCGCGTTTTCTTTACTCGTCTAATTTTTGCATTTGTATTTGCAATCAAGTCATGGTCAATACTGCCTTTGTGTAGCAATTGATTTCTTTGTTTAAATCTATTACACGATTAAAACTGATCAAGAAAAACTGAGCGACCACATTAAACTCTGTAAAATGTAAAGTTGGTCACAGTGCCATGCACTTAATGCCTCATCTGCTGTCGTTCTGGGTGCACATTAATACTGAATTAGAACTGTAGAGACGGTCCCTAGATTTGCGAATATCGAGTGCCGGGAAATGACACCTCTGGCCATTCCGTTGGGTCGTTTGTAAAGTCACGGATAATGTACGGACAATACGGCTCAGTTTTTCTATGTATCTTGCTCTGTTGAATGGCAAAAGTGACTTTAGATATACGCCATGCATTTCCTGTCAGCGGGAAAGCCACGCCCCCAGCTATCACATAACTAAATGATTTTATAGGTAATTTACTACCTACACATTGTCATACAAATGACATGAAAATACTGTGATTTATTAAGGCTAAATCTTACGATTACAATTACGATCTAATTTCTGAGGTGTTCCGAGTAAACGATTTAGAACCATGATTACATAAGTAACCTGAGACGTTCCCTTTCATGGGAACTTCGAACTGCGTCAGTCTTGGGTCTGCCACATACTAGTCACACAGGGGCTACCGCACGTTTCTCTTTGTATGTGCTGAAG
>NW_015555762.1:0-2935 GCF_001515605.1 Sinocyclocheilus anshuiensis
CACACACACACACACACACACACACACACACACACACATATTCAGGAACCTGTTTCTAACTGACTCATCCCAGAATTTCTCAGATTTTGCTGTTCCTCCCAAAATTCCTTATGAGCAGTAAAAATATGCATATTGTTGACTAGTCTATCTATCTATCTATCTATCTATCTATCTATCTATCTATCTATCTATCTATCTGTCTGTCTGTCTGTCTGTCTGTCTGTCGTTTTATCTCAGCTGAGTTGTTTGTTTGTTTGTCTCTAGCAGGAAACAGTTGAGTGTGTTAATCTTTGTTTGTGTCTGAGCAACAGTGTTTCCGTCATGAAACTTTCCAAAAGCGAGGGAGAGGAAGCGCACTGCATACATCTTTAATGATAGCAGCAATCCAATATTTTGTTGCCCTTGTGAGTCCAGAAACCTGCTGGTGGTTTTATAAGAGACTTTCTCGAAATCTCAGCCAAATGATAAGCTCAGCAAACAGTTAATAGTTTCTCACATTCTCTTGGCAATAAATACGTTTTCAATGCTGGTCTACAAAGTATGTGACGTGTGAACGGTTTTGTGAAATCCAACTCTATATGTTAAATGAGTCACTGACAAGGATTTGCTGAACAACAAATCCGATATGTTTGTCACTTAAGGCCCATATTTATTAGATATTTAACCAACATACAGAATGTTTGATTACCATAGAGAAAAAAATGCCCCTCAATATTCAGAATAGAGGTCAACATATATAAGTTTCTCAAAGGTTGATTATTAAAATATGTGGTTACAGGCTACCCCTAGGTGTTGCTATTTCAACTTCACACTATAAGTCACAGCTTGGTAGATAAATGACAGGGTAAATTGTGGTAATTGTGCTATTTATTTAAATGAATATATAAATAAATAAATTGATTAATTAATTAATGTTTTGTGGGAAATTTGTTACATTCAAAATGTTTTGGGGTTGAATATCAGTACCAAATTATCTAATAACATGCACTGCTTTTTAGAGTGTGATAAGATTATAAAGTAATCTGCTATCATTAATTAGCAAATATCATTGCACCACATTGTATTATTTACAGTATACACACTATTCTAGGATTTTGTGTTGAGCAATATTATTTTAATATTTTTTGCAAAAATAATATTATAATCTGATTATTGAGTAACTAACAGCTATTTTTCTGCTTTTTGAATCACTCTAAACAGTGCTGTTAATCCCAAATCATTTTGAAATAAAGCTGAAATAAAGTAAAAGATAACTATTAGATGAATATATATATATATTTTGAATCACAGTGCTGTTAATCCCAAATCATTTTGAAATAAAGCTGAAATAAAGTAAAAGATAACTATTAACTATTAAACTTAAACTAAATGAAAATAAAATTACTGGAAATAAATTAAACCCAAGTAGTATTTTTTTTTCTCTTTTTTTTAATCAAAAACTAATACAAATCACACAAAAGTACATAACAAAATTACTAAAAATTAAACTAAAATGAACATGAAAACAGAAAATAAAAACCAAAATAGCATATGAATAACACTAAAGTAACTGATCAAAAGTAAGATTTTCCTAAAAAATATTCTATTTTGAATTACACCCATTTAAAAAGTTTTCATTACACATTTCTATCTGCATTATATATGATAATAATATACATTGTTCATTTTTTATTTGATTCGTTTTGTAAACAATTTGAGTGAAAATTTCACTAAAAACTGTGAGACCAGGACTAGTTGTTACACTTTCTCTGGTGTATATTTTTCAGTGCAGGTTTATTTGTGAAAGCCACAAACCTAAAACTTGAATAGACACAAACCATAAATTCTTGACTGCAAAAAAGAAGCAAGATTAATAACTAGAAAAAAGATACTGTTTGTTGAATACACATTACTTTTTGTGACTCTATATGGGGTCAGTTGTCTCTACAATAGACCTGTCATTAAACAGCTTTTTATACTTTTCAGCTAAATTTGAAGTTTCTGAATGACAACAAGGTGGACCATAAATCTTCTTTTGACATTAATTGTGTGGCACGTATGGTATACTTTACCTCCAGACACTGTTATTTTACATTGTTTCAGAAATAAACCATCATCACACTCCATGTTTCTTTCAACATTTACAAATCAATAAAAAAATCTCAAAAATATTTAGCTTGTGCACCCTGTCAATGTATGTGGAATCCATTCTAGACTGTGTACATAATGTATCTTCAGTCAACAACCCAAGGATTGTTCAGATAATCCCAATAACTCATCGCAGTTTTTCCCTGAGGTTTGCCCCCATCTCAGACCTGCTTTAAATTTTTTCAATCACCTTTTCAAGTAAGAATATTAATCTTTCTCTGTTTTTTTCGTGAGGACAGTCCAGCCCATTGCATCCTAAACTGCTTTTCACGTGATTAGTGATATGCGCCGACCTTCTGTCTCTTTCAAGGGCCGCTCTGTCCCTAGCCAAAACTTCTCTGTCTTTCTGCAGTCGGGCTCTGTCCTGTTCCAAAGACGCCTTGTCTCTGTTAACCGCAGCTTTGTCCTTCTCTACCTGGGCTCTGTCCCGCTGAAGCGCTGCTCTTTCCCGATCGGCAAGGGCCCTTTCCCGCTCTAGAAGGGCTTGTTCTCTGTCCAGGCCTCCAAGCTCCTTTTCTAGAAGCTGTCTTTCTCTTCGAAGTTTGGTTCTCATGATGTCCAGCGAGTGACTTTCTGTCGTCTGCTTGCCTTTTTGTCTTCCCCGCTTAACCAGATGCGGACTGGAGGCCGGGGGCACGTTCACCAAAGTTCCTTCCTCTTCCAGGAATTCCAATATTTCCCCTCCGACTTTAATCTGGCGTAGCCGCTTACTTGGATGAGGTGCATTATCATTGTCAGCTTCTGATGTGATCACTTGCTGGCTGATCTTTTCATCAAACTCTTCACCCAGAGCATCGTCCATGAGATT
>NW_015555762.1:7657-8998 GCF_001515605.1 Sinocyclocheilus anshuiensis
TTTTTTTTTTTATGTAATATATAATTAAAGCAGCCTTCAAATGATTTAAATACATTATTAAGTATGCGGCATGAAGTTGAGCAACAAGGAAGTGCTGCAGAAACTGTAAAGCGTGACACAAGTTCTACACATCTCCACCCTGTGCATGTTTGCTTATTAAATATTTCAGGTAACTTAATAATACATTCAGCTGCTAATAAGACACACCACTTCACGGTCGGCACAGATGCATTTTTCAAAAACGCTTGTTGCGTGTGATCTTTAACCACGCGTTCATGTTGTTCACCTTTGCAATGAGTAATGTCTTTAACATAACAGAGAGAACACAACAAAACAACAGGCTCAATGCCTTTTACCAAATAACAGAGAGAACACAACAACACAACAGGCTCAATGCCTTTGACCAAGCTGCCATCTCATGCCAGAGAATTCCTCCCTGATCATTTTGATAAGCAGCATGTGATTATCCATTGCAGTAGCTGTTTAAACATGTTGGAACGCATTTTGTGGCATTTGTTGACAGCTCAGGTAATGTTTGCATTGCATGCGTGCCTCTGGTGACAACCTGCCCTCGAATCTCCCTCACAAGCGGAACACAGTCCAGTCCCAAACAAAACAGACTATATATATGCACCATTTCCTCAGTATGACATGGATATGGTTATTATTTATTGTAAACTTCCTTATCTTGTAAGGGATTTGGGTGACATTTGCTGTCCTGTTCAGCATGGGGTTTTCTGCAATACCTCTGACTTTGCATGCTGTGGCAAACACAAACCCTTTCTTCAGAACTGTTCTGAACTTATGTAATCAAAGCTTTGCATATTTTGGGACTTAGTGTATAGGGCTAGTGTTACATTAGGTAAGATACACAAGAAAGAAATAAGAGTCTTATAAATCATAATCAGAACAATGCATTTACTTGAGGCATCATATGATATGAAAATGTTATATTGCTTCCTGCATCCAAAACTAAAACTTGCTTGTCTGATGAAGAGCTTTTAGGCTCGAAACGTCACCTGTGGTGAGAGCATGAATAAATATTTTCTACTTTTGAAGCTGTGGTGTGCCAACTTTGCTTTTCTTGTTTGAAACTAAAATGTGAAACATATAATATTTACATTACAAAACAAAACAAACAAACAAACAAAAAAACTTAAACCTATTGTATTTCAACTACAGTTGCAAAATAAACATTTTTAATTTTAGTTTAGAATCTTGTTCTAAAATAACTATAACTTAAATAAAGAAATAAAGAAATACTTATTTAAAAAAATATATATAAAATGGCTAATTACTATACTTTAACTAAAATAAAAATGACAACCAAAAATACAAATT
>NW_015555762.1:9879-11224 GCF_001515605.1 Sinocyclocheilus anshuiensis
ACACACACACACACACACACACACACACATGTGCATTCATATGCATTCATAATTATGACTACTTTCCGCATTTTACAATAATAGAAACTTATATGATATAAATAATAGAAAATCAATAAATAAAAATAACTTCACAGCTGAAGGCATAGGGATAGCATATATAAAATGACACCACTGCCCTTTTTGCTCTGCAGAGAGATCATTTGCATAAGCAGCAGCAGGTGCTATATTAGTTTTCGTATGCATTCTTCTCATTGTTCACCTCAGGCAAATAACCAAACCATCATGGCCTGCTCTTTTGTTCTGAATGTTTAATCAAACACATGTTCAAATAATTCAACAGGTTAATCAAACCCATAGGGTCAGTTATGAAAGCCCTCATACAACAGCTCTGTGTTTGTCCTCTTATAATCCAATGCACACGCAAACAACCGTTTCTTTGTTTGTCTATTCGGTGAGCTATTGCTTTCATTTCCGATCATGCATTTGTTTGTTCGTTTAAGCTCTATGTCCTTTTTCTGTGTATATTCCTCTTCTTATTTTATTATTTCATGCTTCAGGTGTGCCTGTGTGAGGAAGAATATTTCCACCTGGACACAGTGCTTAAACATTACGAGAGCAGGTAGGGGTGCTAATCAGAGATGGTACACTACAAGCCCCAGGTTAGAAACAATCTCTGTGAGTATTCAACATGTATGGCTTCAGTTTGTTTTCCACTTCAAAGCCATAGAAGAATTGTGGATTTATTTGGATTGAGAGGTCGACCATGTTTAAGCTGCATTGTCACAAATGTCAAAAGATGGTATTTTGGTTTTCTAATAGCATTGAATGGAAACTACAATTACTCAAGTGAAAACTCTACAGTACTGTCTACATAGTCAGCTGCCTTTTAAGGAGCATCCTATGAAATCTTTTTGGATGATATGGAACAATCTACAAGAAGAAATGTCATACATATAGCACTTGAGAACAACTGATTTCAATATAGTTTGATACAATAATCTAATATGCACAAATACATAGCACACACAGATTCATTAGATTAAATTATTTGTGTTGATACATTTTGGTATTTAATGGAGTTTATATATTGTATACACTACAAGAAATTGATACTTTTATTCAGCAAGGATGCATTTAATTAATCAAAAATGACAGTAAGGACATTAATAATGTTAGAAAAGATTTATATTTGAACTTTCTAGCCAGCTACCAGGGAACATTCTCTTGAACTTTCTAGCCAGCTACAAGGGAACATTCTCAGAACTTTGGCTTTAAAAATGTTCTCAAAAAACAATCAAACAACATTAAGCAACATTTATACATTGTTCATGATTTATATATA
>NW_015555762.1:11245-12240 GCF_001515605.1 Sinocyclocheilus anshuiensis
AATATGTTTTTTTGTATTTTACAAAAGCATGTCAGAATGCTCTATTGATTTATGTCAGAAGCTGAAGAACATGTGAAAGTTGACTCTTGCCTCTCACGTGGGTGTTCTCACCTTACGTAATGTGAATAGAAAAGGTGTGGGCTGCTCGGGGTGTTTGCGCAACACTACCTGCAAACACATGACAGCAGATAAAAAATAATTTAAAAAATCAGTGTGCTTTCCAACTCTATTCCACTCAGGTATAGGAGTGCAATGCACCTAATATTAAATATTAAACAGATTACAGCTAATAATTAAATGCAGTGTGATCTCTATTATGGTTGGTTTCAGTTACATGTAATAGTTTGAAGACAGGAACTTGCACATTATGACTCATGATGAGCTTTACAGGATCTTGTCAGTCTTGCTGATGGGTTAGTCATGATGCGAAAAATGAGACTAACAAGAAAGGGAGAGAAAAAAAAGTGTGTGTGGCTGGATGGATTTACTTCATACTCTTGCCAGATCAGACAAAACCTCCCATTTTAAGTAAATATGTATTTTTTAATCTTCAAAATGCTTTTAATTAAATTCTTTTTTCATTTTGATATCAGTTAGTGTGCATACCTTTAATTCATATTAAGGTTAAAACATACAAAAAGGTTAAAACCTACTTTAAGTTAATATTAAATAGAAATACAATATTAATAGTATTATTCTTCATTTAATGTTTTACTTTATTTGCACTGGGGTGAGCAGCATGTCAAACAGTGACATACTTTAAACATGTTAAACTTCAGATTATTATATATTTATCATACATAGAAGTTTTAACATGTCAACTTCATAATAGAGCCAGTTTTTAAACAAACGGCTGAACTGAAGTTCTCAGAACAATACTAGTTTTCATTAATGTCAGGTTGGGGCAAGTTGTTGTTGTTATATATATATATATATATAGTGGGTACGGAAAGTATTCAGACCCCCTTAAATTTTTCACTCTTTGTTATATTGCA
>NW_015555762.1:14131-15401 GCF_001515605.1 Sinocyclocheilus anshuiensis
TATATATATATATATATCATCTATCCATCTATCAATCCATCCTTTTATTTATTTATTTTAAATAATTTCTAAATAATCTTATTTAACTTTGTTTTTATTTTACTTAATGACATATTTAATTGTGACAGTTTACCCCAAATAGTCACAATGTGCCTCAATTGTTTAAATTACTGTATAAAATCCATATTTTAAAATAGTTAGGGTTTTAAACCAATGGAAACTTCTACCGTATAGTGTGACAACATACCCCACTATAGAGCAGTGTGTGTGCAGTTAACAGTTTCTTTTCCGTAAGCAATAATTTGTAGTCAAACCTTTAATGAGTGATTCAGAAATGCATGTTTAAATAAACCTCAGACACATTCACTACAGTAAAGAGTGTGACAACTTCCCTCGGTTTTTCAGAAGGTAACCTAACATATCTAATGGCCGAGCAGGTTAACACACCCGCAGAAGTCCTGCGCAAGGATGCGTTCAGGTCTCGTCTCTCTCTCTCTCTCTCCTCTCCATATGGAGTCACGATAGCCCCTTTGACTGTACGGAGGGAGGAGCTCTAGTCAAGTGAAGCTCCAGCACAAGCTCATTCACTGGGCAGATCGAGAGGCTGGAGAATCTGTGCCTCCTCCACACCTTCAGTAAGAAACCGCGGGGGTCAGGCGCTCTCCGAAGCGACGCGGACAGCTGAATGTTAATTGCGGACTTTTATTCTCGGCCACTGGACTAGCTGAACACTGAAACGTGGAGCCCAAGAAACGCGGGCGCAAAATATCTGAACATCGCGACTGGACACGTAAATGAATAATTAAACAACCCACTGCGCGATGGAGGGCTGAGGGCAAGTTGGATCTGGACTTGTTCCGTGCGTCTTTTTGCGCGGTGGTCTCTTCCGTGCTAAGAAAGCCTTTTGAGAAGTCCAGGCGTCCGGTTTGTGCTGCAAAACTGGGTGGTTTTGTTTGATCCACAAAGCACAGATAACTTGGCCAAGTGGAGCTACAAAGACTCCTGCGCTGCGTAATTTGGGTAAGAGTGGTTTACTAATGACACATCCAAAGTCAAAGCAGTGTGATTATTTTAGTGTTTAGTGTTTAGGGTGAATGCTAGGTGGTAGCCTGTATACAGCAGATGCGATGGATTTTGTATCATTAAACATTTGTTTTAGGACATACGGGTTGGCACGATGCCTAGACCGCAAAATGCACATCACTTGTTTCAGTTATTTTCTGCAGTTATTTTCTAATGCACCTCCTGTTACCATATATATATATATATA
>NW_015555762.1:15411-16681 GCF_001515605.1 Sinocyclocheilus anshuiensis
TATATATATATATATATCATCTATCCATCTATCAATCCATCCTTTTATTTATTTATTTTAAATAATTTCTAAATAATCTTATTTAACTTTGTTTTTATTTTACTTAATGACATATTTAATTGTGACAGTTTACCCCAAATAGTCACAATGTGCCTCAATTGTTTAAATTACTGTATAAAATCCATATTTTAAAATAGTTAGGGTTTTAAACCAATGGAAACTTCTACCGTATAGTGTGACAACATACCCCACTATAGAGCAGTGTGTGTGCAGTTAACAGTTTCTTTTCCGTAAGCAATAATTTGTAGTCAAACCTTTAATGAGTGATTCAGAAATGCATGTTTAAATAAACCTCAGACACATTCACTACAGTAAAGAGTGTGACAACTTCCCTCGGTTTTTCAGAAGGTAACCTAACATATCTAATGGCCGAGCAGGTTAACACACCCGCAGAAGTCCTGCGCAAGGATGCGTTCAGGTCTCGTCTCTCTCTCTCTCTCTCCTCTCCATATGGAGTCACGATAGCCCCTTTGACTGTACGGAGGGAGGAGCTCTAGTCAAGTGAAGCTCCAGCACAAGCTCATTCACTGGGCAGATCGAGAGGCTGGAGAATCTGTGCCTCCTCCACACCTTCAGTAAGAAACCGCGGGGGTCAGGCGCTCTCCGAAGCGACGCGGACAGCTGAATGTTAATTGCGGACTTTTATTCTCGGCCACTGGACTAGCTGAACACTGAAACGTGGAGCCCAAGAAACGCGGGCGCAAAATATCTGAACATCGCGACTGGACACGTAAATGAATAATTAAACAACCCACTGCGCGATGGAGGGCTGAGGGCAAGTTGGATCTGGACTTGTTCCGTGCGTCTTTTTGCGCGGTGGTCTCTTCCGTGCTAAGAAAGCCTTTTGAGAAGTCCAGGCGTCCGGTTTGTGCTGCAAAACTGGGTGGTTTTGTTTGATCCACAAAGCACAGATAACTTGGCCAAGTGGAGCTACAAAGACTCCTGCGCTGCGTAATTTGGGTAAGAGTGGTTTACTAATGACACATCCAAAGTCAAAGCAGTGTGATTATTTTAGTGTTTAGTGTTTAGGGTGAATGCTAGGTGGTAGCCTGTATACAGCAGATGCGATGGATTTTGTATCATTAAACATTTGTTTTAGGACATACGGGTTGGCACGATGCCTAGACCGCAAAATGCACATCACTTGTTTCAGTTATTTTCTGCAGTTATTTTCTAATGCACCTCCTGTTACCATATATATATATATATA
>NW_015555762.1:16963-18568 GCF_001515605.1 Sinocyclocheilus anshuiensis
TATATATATATATATATATATATATATATATATATATTAATCCGAACACATTGCAAAAGTACAATAGACAGTGCTAATGTAACACTGACTCCTGTGATCTCAAGGACACCTTATAAGGTTGATTTCACTTATTCATTCCCTGCAAATTCAATCCCTGTAAATGAAACTCAGGTGACTTCATTGTGATGTAGCCATCTGCAGCACAGATGCTCGCCTTCAAAGTCACATTTACAAACAGGCATAGACACACACTCACAAGTGCTCAGGCAGACATACCTATACACACAGAAGTCTTCATTTAATGTCTGGAGAGACAGAGTTTGCAGCACACTCTCTACAAGCCCACGAGAGATAGATGTACAGTCCACATTAAATCTGTTGTGATGTTTAGAGAGGTTTCAAACATAAGATAACAATTGTTTAGTGCACATCTAAACGTTTGTTTTCTTTTAGTAAATGTAACACATCGTGCAAATGCACAGACAGATAGGATTAATGTGAAGAATTAATGTGTCTGAACTTTTTATATTAAACATACTTAACATTTCGGTATCACGTTTAGCTTAACTGGCAGAGCGTGACGCTAGCGACATCAAGGTCTTGGGTTTGATTCCCAGGGAACATACACTGAATACCTATTAAATGTAAATTAAAAGTGCATAAATGTATGTACAAAGCTGATATTGAATGCATTCTCCTTTAAAATAACTGATTATGAATACAATTTCAACTTGATGATGACATACATATTTGTATTTCTTTTTGAGGTCTATAGGAGACCACAGGTATTCAACATGAACAAATGCAATGCTTTTTCATATGCGAACATATTCTTTTCTGACACACCTGCCAATTTGGATGTTTTATTGCAATTTTAATTGCACGGTATGTTTTGCATGTGTCAAATAACTCCAAACTGAAACAAATTTGTGATCTTAAACTGTTAAAAATGATAGTTTTTCTTATGCATTAGAAAAGCCATTTATGTTAATAGTTCTTAAAATAACCTTTTTTTTTTTCTTAGTGTGAACTGTGAAGAATATTTCAATAATCTGAGGATCCTTTTTTTCCATTATAAATAACCTTTTGTGCAATATAAATGTTCTATGGATGCTAAAGTTTCTTCATTTCAATAAGTAACCTTTATTTTTTTAAGAGTGTGGAAAACAGTCACATCTGCACTATAAGAGATGATTAAATCATCAATATTATCAGTCTAATGGCTTTTGACTATCTTAGAAGTACACAAAAAACGAGCAAAATGAGAGATTGTACATGTGCAATTGTAAAATCAACCAAACATGAGGGTAAAACTGTATACTTTTATTAATAGTGAAGGCTAAACCCACTATGACACTTCATATCGAGTGGGCGAGTTTATTAGCTTCACGGGACTGTGGGCCTTTTCTTTTGCCTCTGTTCTTATATGTGGGTGTTGTGGCGTCTCCCTGGGGCGAGCACATCATTTCCTCCATAGTGCCACAGACACAATGAAGGGGCCATCTGCGCTAGCCCACTGATTTGCGCAGGGTACAATGGAGCGTCACTGATTTGCTCATCCCTTTGCCCCAAGCCCATATACGCTCTTCCTCTTCATCAGTCCAT
>NW_015555762.1:19174-23021 GCF_001515605.1 Sinocyclocheilus anshuiensis
TTCCCCTGCGCTGGATGTTAAGGTCCCCCAGTGGCATGCTGCGGATGCAACCTGCAACAATCTGTTGGAGGTTGCTTCCCTTTATTGAGAGCTGTGAGCTTACTTGCTCAACATGGACACAAACAACACTAGTGTGTCAAAACAAGCTAGGAATCCTGCATCAGATACTGGTACCTGGCTACATCTTATCCAAAGTGCTCAATTTAATCAAGTTACCTTTATTTATATAGCGCTTTATACAATACAGAGTGTTTCAATGCAGCTTCACAGTAATAAACAAGCAAATAACGATCACTGATGCAAACGTGATCAAATATGAGACAAATTCTGCTAAGGCATCCCTACAGAAGACAGTAGTGTCATTATTCTCAATTCAGATCAGTGTGGATTCAGGTGAACTGAATCAACACTGAATTGAATTGAGCTGAATAATGACACTGAATTGAATCAACACTGTGTGAAGTTCATCAATTAGGAAATAAGTTCAATTTAGCTATAAACAACTCTAAAGAATGCAATAGTGTTGTGATTCAGCTCAATATTGATTCAGTATCAGAAGACAATATTGTCAGCTCAGTTCAGTTCAATGCTGAGTCAGTTCATTCCGCTGATTCATTGGAACTGAATCAGTTAATTTTGTTGTTTCAGTTGAACTTAATCAACTCTGAACTGAATTGAGCTGAATAATGACACTGAACTGAATCCACACTGTGCAAAGTTCATGAATTACGAAACAAGTTCAACTCAGCCATAAGCAGTTCAACAGTAGACAGTACTGTCATTATTCAGCCTGAGTCAGTTCAATGTTGAATCATTTCAGTTCAGTAACTTTGTAAATTCATCAATTATGAAACAAGTTCAATTCAGCTGTATGCAGCTCTACAGAAGGCAATAATGCTGTTATTCAGCTCGAGTCAGTTGATTCAGTTTAGTTCAATAATAGTGTCGATACTGCAGAATTAGTCAATTACTAAATAAATTTAAGTCAACTATAAAGCAGCCCTACAGAAGACATAGTGTTATTATTCAGCTCAATTCGGTTCAAGTTTGGTTCCCATCATGACAGCAGCAAGGAACGCAAACTCTGTCAGGTGACATAAATGGAGGGGGAAAAAATACAAAGCATTCAGACCTCACTTTAATAAATCTACACTTGGTTAAAACTGTACCAAGTAATTTCATTATAATGAGAACTAGATTTTTAGTGCTGCTCATCTGATCAAATGTTTTAAAGTGCTGAGGGTGGTTGCAGGGACCTTGCTTTGGTCGCTAAGTTCAGAGTGGTTTTTACTGCATTGCTCTGTGGTTGCTAAGGTGTTCTGAATGGTTGCTAGGTGGTTGCTTACTTGCCAAAGTTTAAAGAGCCCTTCTTCATATCTCTTGAAATGGCTCAGGTCCTTCCCTCAATGTCAGTCTGGGATTTTTTTTGGCAGTTTTATCGACCACCTGGTGAAAAGCATAAGTCTAATTGCTTCGAAAAAGTAACTGCATCCAACTTGAATCCTTCATGTTTGTAACTGGTGCTGGATGAGTTATATGCCATATTTTAGTACTTAGAGTTTAAACAAACCCCTAACCCATGTATGAGCAATAGTAGTAATAATGCTTTCTATGCTACTAACAACTATTTTTAACTTTGTTTGGAAGAAATGCATCTGTAGTGTCAAAGGCTCTTTGCTTTTTTAAGACAGTGTCTGTTGATGAAAACGACACTGAGAAAATTAAATCATCGATCTTCTTTCCCTGCATTGAGATAATGGTTGCCCTTGTAAATACATGTGGGTCTCTAGAGGATTCCCGTTGTGCAGTTCAGATTTATTTGAGTCTGGATAACATTGAAATCCCTTTTTTTCTTGGCCAAATTGAGGAAAACACTGGAGGAAGGATCAACTGCAGATATACAGACTTGTCAACGCTTCTATCTGTGCAAGATCTGTTTCACACATTGTTGCATTTAGAAATGTATCACATGGCAATTCATTATGCAACACATTATTAGTATTGCCACAAGGGACGCTGTAGTTTTGGTAACACTTTACATTAGGTTTTATTTGTTTACTGTATGGCTGCTATCTTCGCCAGGTCTCTCTTGTAAAAGAGATTTTAAAACTCAATAAGACTTCCTTGTTAAATAAAGGTAAAATAAAAAAATAAAATAAACATTAGTTAACTATATTTGTTAACATGAACTAACCATGCATACTAATTCTACAGCATTTTTAAGTAGTTGTTAGTTAATTTCGTGGATTTTTAAAATTAAAAGTTATATTTGTTAAAATTAGTTTTGCAAATTATTATTTTTTTTTCAAAAATCATTGGATTATGTTACACAATAAAATATTATTTCAATCGTTCTACTGTTCAATTAAATGTATTCTTGTTTATTTGTAATTGTGAAATGTATACATAGTATAATTTAAATATTGCTTATTGTTAATGTTAGTTAATCTATTAATGCTAACAATAGAGACCTTATTGTAAAGCATTACTGCATTTTCTCTTTAGAAATAGCCTTTTTTTTTTCTTTCAAGTAAACTAGTGTAATAGCAGAGCAAAAGTTTGAAGATAATCCTGCTAAGCAAGTTAGTTAAAGTAAACATGTTTATAGCTTCCAGAATAACTACAGAATAATATCACACGTTTAATGGCACACAATGTGCAAAATAATCTTCTGACCTAAGAATAAATCTAGCTTTAAATGCAATAAAAGAAAAACGGTTGAAAAGCTGTTAAAAGTGATGCTTATTTTATTAAATGATTACATCTCTGTAATATCTTCTGCATTTATCTCATTAGCCGCAGTCGTTTTCATAAGCTTCAGGCAAAACTGAATTCACAGAGCTGAACGATGTGAACACTCACATGATTCATCTAGAAGTGCAGTGCTATATCATTTTAATGTCAACTCTGTGTCAGACCCACTGCTGTCATTTTTTCCACATCATTTGCTTTAGTGACCAAAGAAATTATATAAAGTTTTGAACAAGCCACGCATTTTCTTGAATGCATATAATCTAACACCATTTTAGACAGACTGAGACTTTTTTTTTCTTGAGAAAATAGGAATGGTGCTTGTTTATGCAATATGATATTCTGGTCTGCTCTTCAGTATTGCTTGTTAAGTTGGCCAGACAAAATCATTCAATCACTTATCGTGCACTTGTCAATTAGAGTTTTTTTTTTATTTTTTTTTTTAGCACAATTTGATGTTCAATTTATGTCCATTACACAAATGGCATGGATTTTGCACCAAATTATAATACTTTTGGTCAAGGGTTGGTTGAATTCACTAACCCGAAGTATGAGCAACAGAGATGCTTGACTTACTGTAGCATGTACCAATAAAATGGGATCACAGAAGCGTGGTCTATTAGAATAAACTGCAGTGAAGGGGAAAATCAAATGGAGAGCAGAAAAAGTGAGAACAACTTCCTGTTGTGAAGTTGATTTGCAGGGAGAGGTACATCTGTTACATGTAGATGTTTGTTTCTGTGAGCATATCAGGTTATATCCGGTAGATCTAACTGCTAATTCCTGTGAAATAATTATAGCACATTTGTTTAGCAACACATTTGAAAGAAAGCACACTGCACTACTTCTGCTCCTGCCTATAAATTAATTCATATTATATATAGCAAATAATAAATGTGATGTCCAGTGATGACCCATAGGCTCCAAAACCTATATATATATATTGTTGTGCTCATAAGTTTACATACCCTTTGTAGGATGTGCAAAATGTTAATAATTGAAACAAAATAAGAACCCCACCTATATATATATATGCAGCCAATGATCTTACTGCCTTGCATTTATATGGCTGGCTAGCATTCACTAGAGATTCCTG
>NW_015555762.1:23111-43531 GCF_001515605.1 Sinocyclocheilus anshuiensis
GCAATAATCTACAACTACAGCAATAACCAACAGCAGCAGCAATTCAGCAGCAGCATAGCAGATCTGTTCCGCCAAGACCAAATACATTAACATAGTCATATCCATCACCACTCTAAAATCTTCCGAGAGTTGTCATGATAGAAATATATATATATATATATATATATATATTAATTTATTTATTTTCAGTGCTGTGTCTATTTCAGGTAATAGACAACAAGACCACTCAGTAGGTTTTGAAACAGAGCCTAATTAATTTTATGCATATAAACTTTGACCCCAAGATCAAATGTTTCAGTTGTTTGGATCAAAATGATACATTCACCCTTTAAGGACAATGAAACCCCAAAATCAGTTCTTATGTCGTTACGTTGGGTGTGGATATTAAATGGTCTGGCACCTGAGTGTCCTGATTTTTAACATGCTTGTATAATGGAAGCTCACTAGACCTAAATTATTCTACCTGGAATGAGGTTGCAACCCTAACTGCATTGTCTTGTAAAAATGTCACATTTGTCATGTTCATACTCTGCGGACTGAATTGGTTTGACACCAGCTTCACAGAAGACATGAAAGATAAAATTTGATGCATATAAACTTTGACCCCAAGATCAAATGTTTCAGTTGTTTGGATCAAAATGATACATTCACCCTTTAAGGACAATGAAACCCCAAAATCAGTTCTTATGTCGTTACGTTGGGTGTGGATATTAAATGGTCTGGCACCTGAGTGTCCTGATTTTTAACATGCTTGTATAATGGAAGCTCACTAGACCTAAATTATTCTACCTGGAATGAGGTTGCAAGCCTAACTGCATTGTCTTGTAAAAATGTCACATTTGTCATGTTCATACTCTGCGGACTGAATTGGTTTGACACCAGCTTCACAGAAGACATGAAAGATAAGACAATACTTGCAAAAGTCTAGGAAAATTAAAGTTGCACCTGTCCTTTAAATAGCATATGGTAAGCAGATTATGCAAATGGCTTTGTGGTTGTTTAAGCAGTTTATTTGCTCCTGTGTGACAGGACCACGGCCATTGATTGCCATGCTTCATTGGTCAACCTTGTTCTGGTGGTGTTTCATTACTGATCAGATAAATAATGAATGACCAACCCTTAGAAATGTGTCCGAGACAGCCGCCATTCTCTCAACCTGCTCAAGCAAGACAATGCCCGCTGTCAACAAACAATACTTCTCTGGGGACTGGAGCAAATATAATTTCCTTTTTAAAAAGGTTAGCATCATGAGATTCTACTAAAATGCAAATGAGCTCCAAATATTAAAAAAAGGACCCAAAGAACTTTACTTTGCAATTGATAGTTAAGTTGTATAGATTCTTTGTCTTTGGCAGCTGGTTAGAGAGATGCTTGTGTTGCTGTAGGCTTGGAAGCAATTGAAATTCAACATTGCGGGGTAAACGGCACATATGGGGCCATACAAAAAATGTATTGCCTCAAAACAAAAGACACTGAATTGTGATGCCAAGATAAGATAGTAGAAGCAAGAAGCGCAAACTATATTTCCTCTGTTATGGATATATGAAGCTCTCAGCCACAAACAAGTTCACTAGACTCATACAAAATAGCCTTGAGGGTTATTTTTCTTTGCTTTAATTTATTTGAACGTTTCACGGGACATATAACATCAAACAATGTCATCAAACATTCACTAATGTGCTGCTGCGATGGATTCTTCTTTTGGGAGTCTGCATTATTGTCTGATGTTCAGAGGAACTGGAAACTTAGCATATATATATATATATATATACATACATATGTGTGCATGATGTGGGGTGGATTCATTATACATCTTTGGATGTCTTCCATTCTCTGGCATGTGTCACTTCAGTTGGAACAAAAGAGTTACTGTGTTTGTACAGTGTGAAATAGGATTTTTCGCAGTCGTAAATAAAACAAAGAGTATGTTTTACAAGAAAATTTGATTTTTTTCTTTATGTGAGAAAATGTGTTAATTGCTATTTCTTTGTAATAGCTCAATTATTTGTACTAATTGAAGTGAAAATACATTTCTACACCAATTGTATGTATTTATTTATTTATGTAGTTGTCATCTATGAAGTTCAAAGTTTGTCACCTGTTTAAGAACATAAAAGAACAAGAAAAATCAGATATAAAATCTCTAAGATCTCAAGTGTTTCTCTTAGACATCATGGATGTGTGTAACATAAGATTTGTCCTATAATCATCTTGTTATTCCAACAAGAAATCAGAAACCTCAGAATTTAATTGAATTAAACAAAAGGACAAGAATTATTGTGAAGAAGTCCCCAAAGAGATCTCTTTAATATCTCAGTTGTTTCTCCTTGACAGCATTGAGATTAAATGGAAAGCAAATGGAGATGTTTAACTGAGGTTTCCTGCTCTTTTGGATGTTTGTACTTTGAAAAAGTACCATAGTAATATTAGGATTGTGCTAAGGCTTGACAAGATACCAAGTCTTAGATTTCAATATAAACTTAAACGAATAAATAGACCCGGAACAGACCAAATTATCTGGACAATTCAACCTTGAAAAAATTAAAAATAAATAAATAAATAAACAAACCATTTTCTCTCAAATGCTAGTAAAAGAAAAAAGGCTAAAGAAGAAATAGCTAAGAAATGGCAAATAACACATTAAATGTGAATTTTCAAGTAGAAAGTCTAGAAAGTTGGTATTTTCTTGTAAAACATGCTCTAATACGTTATATTTACAACTTGAATGGCGCCGCAGCATAAATGGCTGCCCACTGCTCCGGGTGTGTGTTTACGGTGTGTGTGTGTTCACTGCTGTGTGTGTGCACTTTGGATGGGTTAAATGCAGAGCACTAATTCCAAGTATGGGTCACCATACTTGGCCATATGTCACGTCACTTTTTTTTTTTTTTTCCCAGTATAGAAGAAGCCTTAAGCAAACATCTCCATTTGTTCTACATTTAATCTCCTCACTGTCTAGCAGGAGAAACAACCGAGAGATCAAAAAGATCTCATTCATGACTTGTCTTTTCTATGGGATAGCCAATACACTTTGGGTAACCATGCAAGAGAAAGACAGGAAAATTTGCTGTATCAGGACAGATGTTCCCATTCCACTCCAAGGATGCGTGGAGCGGGTTAGACAGGCAGGTTAGGCATAAACCTGAGGCATGAGAAGTCACGGGTCGAGCTCTATATGCGTATGTGTGTATATAGATAGATAGTTAAGTAGATGTATATTAGGCCCTGCTTAAATGCATGAGAGCGCAATATGTAGGCTTCAATGGCTTCTAATGGACCACAAATTCTCTCCTCACTGTCAGCCACACACTGCTTGCTAAAAATAGGAATGGGACTGTGTTTTTTTTCTCTTCTTTGTCCTGTCATCTAACATGACATGCAAAGCATTCATATTCTCCGCAGTTTTTGTAATTTTTTAATCTAATTTTATTTATGCCCCCGCCCCTTCCACTGCCGTTCTACCTGGATCCTCAAGAGAGATGACAAAAACCATCTTTGTTGTCTTCACACACCGTGTTTGCTCACTGCTGTCAGCGCACGCAGTCTGTAGGTGTCATGTGGCATGCCTGACCGTTCAGTGTTTGATTTCATGTCAATACAACTGGGAAGCCTTTCATTCCTCGCAGATTCTCTGGGACTCTGGGGTGTTTTATGTTTCAGTTAATTTGCATGGAACTGTTTTATGTCGTTTTAAATGACATTGTAACGAAGAATAGTGTGTGGTTATTTTCCTTCGGTGGAACTGTATGAGGAAGAGGTTGCTCCGGGGATTTATTTTTCCTTTAAATATCAACTTTGTCCTAGACATGTCTCATAAAGTTCCTTTGAAGACAAAACAATACAAAAGAAACCATCTTTGACATTTAGCATATAGAATATACAGATATAAAATTAATGTGAATAGCAGATCAGATCATTTGGTCTTGGAAGAATTTTCATAGAATGTTCATAGGAATGTCTTACTTTTGATTGCAGATTTTAGTATGATCTGAGCAAAACTGGATACGATGTGAGAAGTAAGATGGTCTTCATCATCATCGCCGATATTTCTCCTGAAATCCTGAAATCTCCCAAAATAAAAACTGACACAACAAAGTAGTCATATGAATCATATTAATTTAACAATTCTGATTCCTAACAGTTTCAGTAAAACATATTTTTGGACATTTGAGGAATAAATATTTTGCCAAATCATTAGATGTGCAAAATATGTGTTTTACTATTAGTATTATTATTATTATTATTATTTATTTAGGAGGCATAAATGCAGTCCAATAATTAATTAAATTCATTCATTCATTCATTCATTTTTTAATAAAAAAATTATTTTTGAATGATTTTTTTTTTGTTTTTTTTTTATAAAATCCTACTGTCAAAACTTATAAGAAATCTGATGAAGCTGTATTTTTTGATTGCTCAAACGAAAATATTCCATAGCGTTTTTCGGTGCTGCTGAATAGTGATGAGTGAAAGACGCAATGAAAATGCCATGGTGCTGATTCGGAGCAAGAATGCATGCGCATGAAACATTAACGGTAATTCTGTTCCAGTAAAAAAAATAAATAAATGATTCTGAATAAGAACCAGTTCTTGGTTCCAAACCTACAAAAAAGAAAAAGGCAACTGTTGAATGTTGAAGATAAACATTAATGTGGAAGAACCTGTTCATACTGAGATCACTGACTTGTGTATTGTTTATGGACAACTCATTTCTGTTTCATTCAAATTAATCCTGATATATAATTGTTTGCATAGTGAGATGATTATAGGACACATATCTTAAAGCACACTCATCCAGATGTTTGAGGTAACAAGGTCAGGAAAACCATTCTAATTATGCACAGACAAATCTCACAGGATGTCTGCTGCTGAGGACTGATGTAAAGTAAATTGTGCATCATTCAGAATGTCGTGGTAAAATATAGGATATGCATGCATACAAATGCTTTGCCTTTATTGTGAAAAAACAGTTTGGTTGCTTGATCTACAAATTGTGAGACATAAGACTGTTTCTTGATTAGAATGTAATTATCCCAGTAATTTGAGATACTTAATTATTTCCCTAAGTATGTAATGTGATATAATCATCACTATTATCATCACCATCAATGACGCAACCAAATTATTCATTTAGGAATATTACAGTGTTAGTTGCTGTATAAAATGTTCTAGTGTTCCACTCAACGCTTGTATGCAATAACGAAATGCAATACGTTAGGAACTTGTAAATATCTGTATTTAGGCACAGATTTTTTTTCCAAATCATAGCCTGTTTATTTCACTAGATTCAGCACTGTGAACTTGCAATAATTCCCATAATTCAGTGTTATTTTATGAGTTTGTTTACTGCACACAATAATTACCTTCCCTTCTCTCCCCTTGTGTTGTCTTTTTAGATACAAAGAAGGAAACAAAATGCTGGCCAGGATCATTTTTGTTTGCTCCTTCTTTGCTGCTGCTAGTTTTGGAGATACTGAGCCTAAGGCATTGTACGGTGGAGCTTGCAAATCTTTGTGCACCTGTGAAGAGAAAGATGGACACTTGTACATGAACTGTGAAGACAGAAACATAAGCAAAATCTCAGACATGAAGGTACCATCAGATATGCCTTTGCATTTAAACCTGTATAAAAATGACTTAGTGGAGTTACTTGTAGAGGATATGGATGCTTTCAAGAACGCCGTCACCTTGCATCTTGGTGCAAACAGCATACAGGAGCTTGAACCTGGCGTGTTCAGTGCGCTGGGATCCCTAAGAAAGCTGCACATAAACAGCAATTTCCTGGTCATGCTGAAGGAGGACACATTTCATGGCTTGGTCAATTTGGAATACCTTCAGGCTGACACCAACTTCATCCGGGTCGTGGAGCCTGGGGCCTTCAGCAAGCTTGTCCGTCTTAAAGTTCTGATCCTCAATGACAACTCCATCGAGTTCCTTCCAAGCAACATTTTCCGCTTTGTGCCTCTGACACATTTGGATCTGCGTGGGAACAAGCTGCAGACACTGCCGTACGTGGGTTTCCTGGAGCATATTGGTCGTATCATGGAACTCCTGTTGGAGGACAACGACTGGATGTGCAATTGTGAAATCTTGCATTTGAAGGTCTGGATCGAGAACATGCGGGCGCAGTCGTCTATCGGCGAGGTGGTTTGCAACAGGCCTGAGGATCTTAGGGGCATTTCTTTGGCCAGGGTCAAAAGGGATTTACTTTGCCCCTCCCATGCCGACATCAATCTCGAAGAGCCATCAAAGTCTCTAGACATGGTTGTCACCCCATCCACCAAGGTTGTTCAGATACCGAATGTCAACGATGGCACAAAAGTACCCACACCTGCAAACGGCCTAGGGACATTTTGCGTGCCAATGTGCTCTTGTCCTCCCCAAAGCATGGGTTTCTTAATGCACTGTGAGGACCGAGGCATTCAAAGGATATCTGATATAGGCATTCTTGAACAAAGCCCAACCAAGCTGTTTTTGACAGGAAATATGATACAGCGACTTTTCAAGTACGACTTTGTGACGTACGACAGTCTGGAACTGCTCAATTTGGCAAACAACCAAATAGACTACATTGACAATGAAACCTTTCTGAGTTTGAGCAATTTGAAAAAGCTGTACCTGAATGGAAACAGGATAGAGAAAATCTCAGCAACAATGTTTCTTGGCCTTCACAATTTGGAATACTTGTACTTGGAGCATAATATCATCAAAGACATTGAGGCCGGATCGTTCAACCCTTTGACAAATCTAAAGCTCCTGTTCCTAAACAACAATCTACTCAACACTCTCCCTGCGCAGATATTTCGTAATGTGCCCTTGGTGAGATTGAACCTAAGGAAAAATGTCTTTATGCACTTACCGGTGAGTAATGTGTTGGACCAGCTCAATTATTTGGAGCAAATTTATCTTGAGGACAATCCTTGGGACTGCACTTGTGATTTGGTCAGCCTCAAACAGTGGGTGGAAAAGCTAAGCAAGGACACCGTGATGGGTACCATCTTATGCCACACTCCTCAAAAACTGTCTACTGCTGAGGTTAGAAACCTGAAGCATGATGTTCTCTGTCCTGGCTTGGTCACCTATAAGTCCTTACCTGGAGACACCAAGGATGCTATTGTAGCCACGCCTGCGCCAGGGGTCAGCACCAGCGGCTTCTTCCGGTCTCTGACAGAAGCAGTGCCACTATCGGTGCTCATCCTCTGCCTTCTCATCCTCTTTCTGACCTTCATTTTCTGCGCTGCAGGGATCATTGTGTTTGTGCTACACCGTCGGCGGAGACAGGCCAAGAAGAAACAAGCCGAGGAGCAACCTCGCGAGAGCAGTCCCATCCACCTGCACTACAGCATGTACGGCCAGAAGACCACCCACCACGTAACTGAAAGGCAAGGACCCGGCATGTACGACGAACCTTCCCGTAGCCCCATTGTTCAGGTCTGCAGAAACCCTAGTTACTGCTCTCAGCACAAACAATACGAGTTGGATGAGTACGACAGTGAGAAACCTAAGCATTTCTGCCATAGCATCCTCGACAAGGAGAGCGACTCCCTCCTTACGGGACCCAACGTGAAGTTCAGGGCCGTCACCGACTACCCTGCTGAGTTTGTGAGTTTGGGAGATGCCAGCTCCTTGTACAAGAACATCTTAGAAAGGGAACGGGAGCTCCAACAGCTCAGCCTCAGCGAATATCTCAGGAAAAACATATCACAGTTACAACCAGCGGTGGACATGCAAGTCCCCAACCACCACAAGGAGCTTAAACTAATGGAGACTCTTGTTTATACAAGGCCACGGAAGGTCATGGTGGAACAGACTAAAAACGAGTACTTTGAACTCAAAGCCAACTTACATGCAGAACCAGACTATTTAGAAGTCTTAGAGCATCAAACGACTTTCAACTGAGATAAGTACACTGTATACTTTGATTTGACAAATGATACTCCAAGTGCCTTGACAGTTCATTCTGAGTTCTGATTTAGCTCAAGAGATATAATAAAACAACGTCAGAGTAGAGACAATTCTCACGATAGGATCATTTGATGTGGACACAATGTCTAATTTCATGTGGACCTTTGACGTTAGCATTGCAGATGATGGATTATGCATTCTAACAAAATTCCAGCCACACTGAAAGAGTCACAAACAGTTGTCTTTGGACAAGATTGGCTTTGATACCAGAACATTTGTTGTGCATTGAGGTTAATGCATTCTCTTTATGTTTGGTAGGGAAGGCTAGCATAGAGTAACTTCACCTTTCTATCTGTATCTCTTATTATGTACGTGACAGATCTTCAAGCACTGTTTATCTGTAGCAATGGAAGAAATCGTGTTTTCTTTCTTTCTTTTCTGTCATACAGAACATTTATGGTTAGTTAAATGATTCCCTGATTTGCTAAGTTTTGAATTAAACATTCCCAACACAGTTTTTGTTCATTAAATATTAAATAATGGTTGTATGTGGATTGCAAGATGTCTGAAAATTGCATTTATTAATAAATCAGGCATCATCAAGAGCGAGTAGCTTTCCAAGCGGCTATTGTATTGACCCTGAGGTCAGACTTTATGAGTGGGCTCATTTATCGTGCCTGAAATTGGCCTCTCACCTGGAATTCTCAACACGCCTGGAGAGTTTGTTCAGAAATCATGTCACACAGACCCACTTGCTCATTACCTCCACTGCTTCTGATATGGACAAAAACTCTGCTGGGCACCCTTGGAGAAAATGAAAAGAAAAGAATTGCACTACTTAAAATACCATTTAAAGGTGGTTGATGACAATCACATTGTTAGGCAGCACAGTCTATGCCATTTTCCCCATAGGAAAACCAAGTAGTGTAGCTTCTGGTTTGTATAATAGTGTTGTTTAAAGTTCCTTTTGAAAACACAAATCATATCCGATTATTTTCTTTCAGCATGACAATTATGCAGGGTGTTTTGTCTTCATTATCTGGCTGGAGAAGAAAAGAAAATATATATCTATATATGTATAGAGAAAATATGCACACACATTATTGTGTTAAGCCTTGAAATGTTTTACTGTATGGAAGAGCACCATAGCTTTATTTTGTACAAGTGTGGATGATAGTTATTTATTCTGTATATTTGTATGTGTGCCTTTAATGTGGTACCAATTAAGCTGTAAATAAAAATAAATAAATGAATAGAGTGTATTGCAATAATATGGGAAGTAACACAAATAGCACGAGTAAATAAATAAATGAAATAAGGAGGAAAGAAATGGACAAAAATAGAAGAATCATATTATTTCAGTGGTTTTCAACTGGTGGGTGACATTGTGAAAAAAGAGTTGATAGCATCTCACACAGCAGGGAAAAACAATGTTAAATGGAAGTAATAAAATGAAGCAATTAAATCATACAAAATTAGGAGGATAGCCAAAGAGTTTAACATTTAAAAGATATGTCAAATCAACCTATACAGTATTCTGGTCTGTCACTTGATAGAAGCTAGTCAAATTAGACAAATGTCAACATGGAGAGACTGCTTGACATGTCCTCAAACCAAGAGCAAATATAAGATCAAGACTGCATTAAATATGGGTTACACTTTAACAAAACCAGTCAAGAACCATCTATGATTTATACTTTTCTGGTTTATGAACTAACAGTAATAACGGCAGCTTCTTTGAGAATAAACATATCAAAAAAACATGTTTTAAAACATGTTCAGTTGTGAAAATGTATGATGTTTCAAAGATAGCATTGAGATGATTACATCTCTAATACCACTGAAGCCGTAAATCGCACCCAAACATCCCATAAAAGTCACTCACGTCAGTTTGTGAACTTGACAGCTTGCCATAGCCAAACATAATTCTGTCAGACCCTCGTTTCTCGAAAATAACCTTTTTTGAGCGCGCAAGCAGTGTGCGACATTCAATTGCTCCTTAGAATGCTGAAGGCTTCTTTTCATCCACTCCACACTTTCATCTTCCCTTTCTCCTCGCTTAAGTGGCTTTCCAATATTTTTCCATTAACCATCAGATAGAATCATTCACATCAACCTGAGTAATTTCCGGCCTCCCTTGAGAAAAGGAAGTCACCTGGGCAGGAAAGGCTTAGAGCACTAAAACAAAATGGATGGTTGCAAAAGGGCGGCCAATGACTTTTGACAAGTCGCTCGTTGCAACTTCCAGTAAAGTGCAAAACAGTGTTCACTTTCAAGAATGGTTTTCTTTATTTTCAAGAATGCAAATTATCACGGTGTGAATATTTTAGCAAGGAAACAAACAAAGGCATAGACTCTTTCACATTGCTGGAAATGAGTATTGTATACTGCCACTTACACTTGATAGATTCGACTGCAGGTTGTTTTTTTGTTTTTTCTTTGCAAGGCACTGAGAGAGCTTGGTATCTACCATCTATTCTTTATTATGCCCTCTAAATACCAGTTTTAGGCCAAGTCCTCTGCGCTTCAGTGCACATACCAATTTTTCTTTTTATCCTGAACTCTGCAGAGGATGTGCAAAAATGGATGTAATGAACCAACACAGGTCATTTATGTTGATGATATTCTAAGGGACAATATTGCTCTATTGAAAGACAGTGGGGTTTTCACAACCTTTCAACATTTTGCACATTTCAAATCCTGTGAACTCTCAAGGGCTTTAAAATGTATTTTCTTACCTACAAGTTATACTGTATTATATTTCACAGCAGAGCCATTCAAACATGGTGTATATAAGACGTTCACGTTATGTCAAATTGTCTGAGACTGTGACTTAACGGTTCTCCGTATAAGCACAGGAGGGAATGTAAATATCTGAGAAAACTAAATGGCCTCCGTTAGAGTCAGATGCTACTAGTGGGCTTTCTATGTAATTCGCTACACAGGCATAGCAATCGCTCCTTCTCTGGGGAGATCTTGAGTAATGAACTCAGCATGTCTGCCCTCACGATCTATAGATGAATCGCTGCTGTTGTATGTTGCCAACAAATCCATGTAACCTCTAATGCACATCAATGCATCTTTGATAGCACAAATCTAAACTGAAACATGCTTGAAATTATTGGTAGTGGCATGTCTGTTTCAGCACAAAGTCTAGCTCATAATGTATTTTCAGACCTGCAGTTTAAACATACCAATGTCTGGACCATTGAGTGCTGCAATAAACGTGTATATAAACAGTGTATATATCCATTCTGCTCAAATACACAAATTAATAGGCATACAATTAAGCATAGCATTTCTAAAGATATTCCAGGTATAGTTGAAGAGAATTCCTTCAGTTTGACCTTTGAAATATACATTCAAGGACTGAATACATATTTAAAGGCTGTATATTTAAATCAACAAACAAAATAGCCCTTAAAAATTTGCATTTCACATTTTTTCCCAATATATATTACAATATTAAAGTGCAGATTATATAACATGAATGTATAACTAAAGCAAAATATGGCAAAAATACATTTATGCTGTGCATCTTCAAATAAATAACAATAATAAATATATAAATATGTATTTTTTATTTGATTTTTTTATTTTAATGCTGATCAGTTATACAAAAATATAGAAAAATAATAATGCTTTTTTTAAAGTTATTTAAAATTAAGTAATTCAATAAAAACCTATATAATATTCTGCAAATATGTCAACAAGTATGTATGTGCATGTTTTGCTGTATGCATCTTCAAATAAATAAATAATTATAAATACATTTTGCATAAAGATATTACAATGATTATAATAAAATATAATGCTTTTTAACTGTTCTGTAAAATGACTAAAGTACCAAAAGGACATGGAAGCAAATAAATAAATAAATAAATAGATGTATTTTTAATGTTGATATTGATATAAATGATTTTAATAAAATATAGTATTTTTAAAGGTGCTGTAAAATTACTGAAGTCCTAAATGAACATGGAGTCAAATTAATGGAAATTTAAAACATGCATTACTTAATATTGGTCTAACATGAATTAAGCATTGATAAAAGATTCATTATGTGTAACTGTCTGTTTTTAAGAGTCCAGATTATGCTAGTTATAATTTTAGTTCAATTACTAAAACATGAAACAGCATACCAGTGCTTCACATGTAGTTTGACTGAATTAGCAATCCCACAGAAGGCTAGTTTGCTTGTAGCAATACAGAGTGTAGTGACCCATCTAACTGTAGCCCACATTTGACTCCCTCAATGATAACACCTGTCAATCAAATATCTGTCTGGAGATGCTTGGTGGATCAAGTCATCAAACATTTTATTTCTTTCCAACACATCGCTCTCAATAACTGCATTCAGAGGTTGAGTCACGCGATGCCATGTTGCGACTGGTTCTGTGCATACTTTGTGATCATAAGAGAATCAAGGCATCTGTTGGCAGGAACTGTTGTACGCGGCTGTGCGGTGGTGTAAAAAACAAGCCGTGAAGTCTGTTTTCCATCCCATTGGTGATAAATTGGCGTCCAATGAGTTCATCTCCTGAGGCGAATCTACAAAAAGCGAACAGAAAGAAGAAAATGAAAAAAAAGAACAAAACTGTTTCTTGCAACATGGTGGATCTTCTGTCAGATGTCTGTAGGACTTTGTTGTTTAGAAATACACTACTTATTACTCATGGCTAATTTGCTGGCTGTTTTTAGTCACTGACAAAGCGACAAACTAGTTTGACGGCGCAAGGGGCAAGTCATCACAAATGCCTGCTCTCATATTCCTTCCTGTCAGTCGCAACAGAGTCGCTTTGGGCAACCCCTCAAGTGCCTGACAGATTTCTCACCAGATCTTCTCCTCGATCTGCCCGAGCCAAATGAGAGACTCTTTGCTCCCAAATGACGTAGTCCTTACTCTTGACCTCTCTAGACAGGAGTTTGTCAAGTGACATCTGCTAATGGGCGACTACTGAAAACCTGAACACGTCGAGCAACCTTTCCATCAAAATGGCTGTCCTTAAATGTTGTCCTGCTTTTCAGAAGACCGACTTACCTCATGTCTTCTTCAGAATGCTATTAAACAGTGCTGGTAGACTACTTACAAACTGTGGTCTGCTGGTGATTACAAATTACATGACAGTAACGTCAACCTATTAGATTACACATTTCAGTTCATCTAATCTGAGTACTTTTTGATTACTTTTAGATTACTTTTGACCTGACTCATTATCACATTGATTTAAACAGGATTATTTTGTACCGTATTGATATAAAAACACAAAGAGAAAGAAAATCTATTCCATCCCTTGTTACCAAATACAGAAACTGAATTAAGAATTACATAATGTTATTAATAAAAAAAAAGTAATTGTGATCTGATTATGAACATTTTAAAATATAATTACAGTTAATTCATTTTTGGAATCTGATTACGTAATCCCAGCGTGATCTCATGCTAAGTCGTATGTATTTTACGTAAAATGTGGTTCTATAAAACGTACATTTACTTACGTTTTTATAGGCACTAATACATACAATACTGACGTATTTTCAGCGTCTAAACGTACAAATACTTACGTATTTTCAGCATTTAAACTGACGTATTGACGACAGCTAAAAATGAATCATTATGATTCGAATATTGAAATCGCAGCATTCATTTTATTATTATTGTTGTTTTAGTTGTCATACCAATTAACTTGTTTTCAATTTGTTTACTCGTTAATATGAAATGATAACATTTCGTTCTGTTCTGTGATTTCTGTTGCCGGCTCGCTTCCAAGAATAGGCCTACATAATGTTCACTTTACATTATGACAGTCATAACAAGACTTCACTTTAAACCCTTAAAATAAATAAAATTTCAGCAATCGTTTAACCTTTACTTGTCATGTGATGTTTACTTTGTTTACCATGGGCCACAAAAGGCGTTTTCTCCGACATGCTGTGAGTGACAAATTAATAGAACTATAAAATACACCAAAAACGCAACATAATTCTACAATGAAACAATTTTATTTGTACGCTGTAATCCAAATCTTCCGAATTCATGCGAGGAACAGACCCAAATCCAAGCCTTTATTCGGTGATCTTCATCTCCATCCTGAGCAGCGAGTCCAGTGACCGTAAACAGCAAAGAGCGTGTCAGTCAGCGAATCTTTTCAAATTCAAATGTTGCCGCTTCAAACGACAGGTTTTACGGCAGGATAATCGAACGCTCATTGGCTCTCACCTGCATTCGTCACAGATTGCGACATGCCGTGTTTCTGGTGAGGTGTGTTTGAATGATGCACGCACGCACCTTCACAAGTTCACGGTGGATCGGGAAAATAATCTGGATAATATTTTCTGCGATTAACAACTTAAATTCTGCTCTGGATCACACAAACCTACTGTATTCCGCCAGAGAGGACTGCGGCTGCAAAGCATCGTCATTTGGATTACTTTTGGTACATGCTTTTGAAATTTTTGCAATAGATAAATGATTGTAATTGCATTTATCTGTCTGTCATGTTTTTCTTATACTGTACATACATAGTTATGTTTAGGTTTAGAGGTAGGAGTGGGATTAGCGACTGTAAAACTATGTGTAATGCTATTGTTACTAAAATGGTTATTTTGTGCTTGTAAATGTTATGTATTAATACCTACGTATAAACAATGAGACCAGGCTGGTAATCCAGATCACTACCCAACACTGCTAATAAATCACAGAATACAGCATAATAACCAGCAATAACCTTATTAACCTTTTTGCAATATTAGCATGTGGTACAAGCTAATTTGAAAGAAATGCATGACTTCATGTTTTCCTATTAGAAATATACAATTTCATGTTTTTAGTATGAACATGTTCAAACACGGGACATGCTGCTTTGCAAATGCTATGCAGTCTTGTTATTGTTATTTACTATGTATGTGTGTGTGTGTGTGTGTGTGTGTGTGTGTGTGTGTGTGTGTGATTCAAATGAAGCTGAAATAGAAAAAAATATTAGATGCTAAACTTAAACTAAAATTAGAAATGTTGCCTTTGACACTAACTGAAATAAGTTGAAGTGCTAAACATACTAAATTTCATTACATCTATTTCTATATAGAAATACAATAAAAATGCCAAAAGCACATAACACTACACAAACTAAAATGTTATTAAATATATCAATATGCATGCAGAATGGTGTCTAGTATCATTTGTTTGTATTATTTATTATATGGTTGCTAAGGATTTTAGAATGTTGCCCATAGCAACATAGCAACTGTGTGTGACATTCTAAAATCTATGTTGCTGTATGTGATTGATATAGTATTTGGTGTTGTTTGTTGGTGGTTGCTAGGATGTTGATGTATGTTTGCTAAGGTCTTAAACAAGTTACTATGTAAATGCTATGGTGTTGCTAGGGCATTATGGGTGTTGCTACATTTTTAGTCATGTTGCTACAGTATGCGCATACTATATGGTATTCTATGTGGTTTCTAAAGTATTCTGGTGGTTTTTTTGGATGTTATTGTGGTTTCTAGGGTGTTGCTAGGTATTTTCTGTAGTATTGTGGGTGTTGCTATATGGTTGCTACGTTTTTTAGAATATTGCTATGCGATAGATAATGTATTCTGTGCAGTGTCTAAATGGTTGCTAGGGTGTCTAACACAATACTAATCACATGCACATTTTGCGTCGTCTGAATCCTGACTTCTAACTACATCATCTCCTCTCTCACACTGTTAGATACATTAGTATTCAAGGTCATCTGTAACTAACAGATTGTATCTCATTCCCCTGAGACAGTTGATGAGTTCCCGCTCTAGATGTGCCGTCTTATGAATGTAATTGATGCAGTCCTCTTTCAGGGAGCATGTGTTAACATTAGCTTGACATGTTACCTGTCCCTCACACTTCTTGTTTGCCGTGAAGAGACAAAGGTATGGCATGTATGTTATGTCTAGTCAGCAGTCAGTTCATTTAACAATTCAGAGCCCACCTCGACCCATGAACCATTTCTGCCCTATGCCTTTTGCTCCATAGTATGTCGACAGATGATGAGAACTGTCCTTGCCAAGGAATCACAAATGCGAATAGTGCTTTCCCATGCAAAACTGGTTGCCATGATGTTTGGCCAGTTGCCTGATTGTTGCTATGTGGTTGCAAGAGTGTCCTGGGTGGTTGCTAGGGTGTTCTGTGATTTAGATTTAGATTAAATGATTCCATTCAATTGGTCTTTATTGGTTAAAATAAATAATGAAAATGTATGCCTAATTCATGGAATTATAAAAATAATATTATAATGTATACAAAAATATTAAGAATTTGTAATGTTTGTTTTTAATAAATATTATAGATAATATATATATATATATTTTATAATAAGGAAATAGTTTCATTCTAATATCTAAATTTCCATCACAGAACAAACAAAAAAAAACATGGTAATTGCAACATTTTTTTTTTCTCTGAATTGATTGATATAAACTTGGAATCGCAAGTTATAAAGTCAGATTTGTGGGATAAAATTACAACTGTGAGAAATAAAGTCATAACTGAAAGATTTAAACTCCCAGTTGTGTTATAAAGTTAAAATTACGAGATATAAACTCACAATTGCGAAGAAAAAGTCAGAATCGCGAGTTATAATGAGAGAGAGAAAAAAAAAGAAAATTTTCTGAGGAGAAATAGAAAAAAGGCTATTTTCTTACAACTGTGAGTTTACATTCTTACAATTCTGATTTATAGCTAATATATAAATATAAACTCGCAATTCGGACTTTTTTTCCCCTCAGAAGTTTATATCTTGAAATTCTGACTTTACAACACAAAATTATGAGTTTATATCTTGCAATTTTGAGAATAGTTTTTATTTTTGTTTTAAATTGTAAAAATGTCAATAAATATTTAATTAAACACCAGCAACAACATTCCACTGAGAAACTTCTAAGCTGTAATATCGTCCAAATGTAATACATTTAACAAATGGCGATGTTCGGTTCAAATGAGAAGTTGAGATTAATGTGAGAGCATAACCATAACCTAAGTAAATGTGTTGAGATGAGATTTAGTGACATCTACGGTCAGAACGAAAAGGAAAAGGAGAGGGTGACATCTTACCCCGGCGGCCTTAGGGAAAAAATACATAAAATAAAGTAGCTCGCTCAGTCAGGTTTGACAGAATAACGAGGCCACTCACAAAACCAAAGGGTCAGCGATGAAGCCCGGTGACCTTTAACCTCCATCCCACTGCAGAATTCCCCACATTTAAAGGGCAAGTGAGCAGAAGCTTAAGCGACCTCTCGTGAACTCTGTGCTGTCACCCAGTTCGTCTGGACTTTTTGTGCTAGACTGGTCTGTCAGTCTCAGTTTGAGATCAGCACTGGACACCAATGTCAAATCCTCTCTTTACTTCCATCTGAGGCTGGCCTTCTCTCAATGTCTGTCTGACCAACCCTGAGGCTATTTTTAGCTGCTTCGCTGCACCTCCAAAATGAGCACCAGCCTTAGCTTTCTAGATTAGATGGCCTAATGCAGTCTTCTCTTTTCAAAGTTTAGGAAAGGGGGACGATCAATTCCTCTTGCATATTATGCAATCATCCAATGCACTTGAACTAACTTTGTGGTCTCACGACTTTGCTTCTCACGTCACATATAATTTCCTCTAACCCTATCTTGATTCATTGCCTTGGCTTCGGTTCTCTTTATAGTTTTTTTTCTTTTTTTTTTCTCCCTCACTGGACATGTTTTTGTTCCGCTCAACAATAATTCCTGAAACTTCCATTTCTCCGGGTACCTGGCAGGGATAATCTCAGGATTACAGCTTAAAGTGTCAGTGATCTCGACTGTCAAAATGCTCCTGTAGTTACAAGTGTAAACATATGATTACCTTTGGTCTGACTTACCAATGTAAACACACAGGAATTATGAGAGCCAGATGGAGGTGGAACTGCATTACAAGACGAATGTGATTTTTCTTGCCGGGTTTGCCCTGTCGCGTTCTTGCCACAGGTCGAATGCATCATTCTGTTGTTTATCTGAGAAGTTTGGCGGCTTGCATCTGGACACTGTCCAAAAGTAGGTGCATCCTTGGAGGGTGTTCTTGAAAGATTAATGCATATTGTGATTTAAATAAATGGAACAGGAAGATCAGGTGCATTCAATCTGTCACCTAGAGATAGAACAAACCAACATGTTGATGCAGGTAACATAAATTTAAATTTAGCTTGTTACATTCCTTTCCATCATTGTGCTATGTATAAAACTGAATAAATAAAACTAGCAAAATAAATATAATGTGTCTGTGTGTGTGTGTGTGTGTGTGTGTGTGTGTGTGTGTGTTGTGTGTAACTTATTGTGGCAAATATTTTTTAATCGGGCAGTTCTGCTGAAAGAGGCTGCAGTAAGATGGAGCACCTTTCTAGGAGTCCAGATTTATATTAATTCTTCTTGAATCATATCATACACCTTAATATAAATATGAGAACCTTCAGTCCCCATCCACCGCTCTGTAGAAACCCCTCTATTAACATCAATCATGTCTTATTTTACTCACGTTTATCATAATCATGCTCACACACTCTCTCTCTCTCTTCCACTCTCCTCTTTCGACATTGTAGCAATGACAATTCTTCAGTCACATTTATTCAGAATTTCCTCTCTCATACCTTTTCAAACATTTTAACCAATGTATGGTATTTTTTAGGGTGTTCAGATTTCTTCCCTCTGATCTAAAAAGATTTGATGACTTTAAAGTTACAAAAATTATATTTAAAATTACATAGACTAAAATAAAATAGTGTAATTATTATTACTTAATACTGTGTATAGACTGTAGAATATTTATATACAATATAATTGTGGATTAAAGAATTTCATTTTAAAATATATTATATATCTAAATATATCTTCAGTATATTAAAATGTTTGCCCATGTTTTATACCTACCTACCTCCTACCTACCTATTTATTTATTTATGACCTAATTGTCATGACATTTATCATTTTATCCCCATTACTTAAAGGAAAATTTGATATTTTTGCCGTGCATTTTTCTATGAGTTTCAGCCATCTTCTAAACTAATACTAGTTATCTTTTGCCCACAAACCAATATATCTCAAAGCACAGAGCATATTTTAAAGTGTGGAGGGAGGCCGTCTTTCTGTTTATGACCCGTATAGGGCGTTACGTTACGCAGGTGTGTCACCAGAAGGGCTGCTGTCAGCTGTCTCTCTGCACGCAACAAAAGGCACGAGTCCTCAGGGCCTCCACACGCCAAACCAAAATGTTAGATGAGATCCAAACTGCATTCCAGATGTCACATGACACTGACAGGCTGCGTAGGATTGAACATCAAACAAAACGACACATTCCGCCCTGAAAAGGTAAAAGCTTTGATAAGTACCGATAATGTGATGACAATTATCAGCATACATGTGTGTGCATGCCGTGTCAAATTCAGGTCACTGATTACTCTGATGTGAAAGAACAAAGTGAAGCACACTTAACTGTATATTAGTGCAACACACTTTTTTTCTCAATAGGCGGTGTGTCGGCACAAATGATTATTTATTAAATTTTTCATCTTTATAAATGGCATTATGTGAGTCAGGCGAGAAGGTTTTTTACGGGAAAAATGGGAGTGCCATAGAACTGTCAATGACCTTAGAGAAGGATTTTGAATACAATTTTTTTTCAATGAACTCACTATGCACATGCTTTTGAACAGCTTACTGCTTGTATGCATTGGCAAACGATGCATAGAAGCATTGAAAACGCATTGTTGTGGGGAGATGTGGTACTTGCCAGCTATTGTCGTTCTACTAAAAAAAAAAAAACGTGTAGGTGTAGAAGTCAGGGTTGGGTCAAATGTTACCCAAAAATGAAAATGTATAAACCCTCAGGCCATCCAAGATGTAGATGCATTTGTTTCTTTGACAAAACAGATTTGGAGAAATTTACCAATACACCATTTGCTCATCAATGCATCCAGTGAATGGGTGCCATCAGAATGAGAGTACAAACAGCTGATAAAAACTTCAGAGTTATCCACAAATAAAGAGTTTTAAGAGTAAAATTTAATGCAATGCAATTGCTGTTTATTGTCTACCAGGCAAAAATCATAAAGTCCCATTACTTAGAAATGCAACTGAACTGTCTCCTCAACATGATCTTTAATTTGAGGTATTCATGTCTGTAGCACGAAGCATGGTCACACACCAAAGTTTAATACTTAAAGAGTTAGTTCACCCAAAAATGAAAATTCTGTCATGAATTACTCACCCTCGTGTTGTTCCAAACCCATAAGACCTTCGTTCATCTTCGGAACACAATTTAAGATATTTTTGATGAAATATGAGGGCTCTCTGACCCTCCCATAGACAGCAAGGTAACTACCACGTTCAAGGTACAGAAAAGTACCGAGATGATCGACAAAGTAGTTCGTGTGACATCTGTGGTTCAACTGTAAAGTTACGAAGCTACGAGAATACTTTTTGTCTCTACTGCGTCACTTGTGGACGCGCGTTCACAACAGTATCATGACGGGAG
>NW_015555762.1:43562-47588 GCF_001515605.1 Sinocyclocheilus anshuiensis
ATTAATGACAGTATTTTCATTTTTGGGTGAACTAACCCTTTAAGGTCAATGCCTCTGCAACACCCCTAACCCTATGTGGGTGCAACAGAAATCACCATGCTTGCCTCAGCAAACGTCACTAATGGCATTATCCTTCAAGAACTAAGGACTGCTGACTACATATAAGGATTTTTTCAGGAAAAACCTCACGGGCTGAACCTCTCGGCCATGTAACTTACATGTATCTGTGATTCAAAAGGACACGATAAAATTGTCACTGACTGATTTTTACCATAATTATTGAATCAGCTGCCAGCTCTTCGCTACAGAGTTACAACTGAGCATTAATAAAGAGAATTTCCCATCGACTTCTCATAATTACTTCATCCATTACGTTCCCCAGAACGTGATGAACAGAGAAATAATCCGAAAAGACTGAGAGAAATGTTCTAACAAGCAATGTGGAAATTACAAGGTTTTAGCACTCATGTGTCGGAGCGAATGGCTGACTATTAGAGCGATCAGTCATGTGGAAAAGTCAAATTTGTGGCGTGGCTGCACTGGAATACAGTGAAATAGATGACGCTCCATGGGTTTATGGGTTGATATGTATGTATATTTGAGTGTGTGCTCCAGTCGTAAGGTCCCTCATGTGAATCTAACTATATCCCGTCTTAAAACCAAGTGGACAGTCAATGTCACAATTCATGTCTCTCTTGCAGATTCATTTGGCTGCTGTGTCAAGTCCTCGGCTCCCTTAAAGTTGCCTACGCACTGCTTGATTTGCTGGACACTGACGGCGAATGGGGATGATGAAGCAAGGAGCTGTACATTTTAGACGTCTACAGTTGGAAATGAGCATCAGCTGCCGTAGATATAAGCAAGATATGAGATTCCCATCCAAAAGGTCATTCTTACAGTTTCACGAATTGGCGCGCTGGTGAACCGTGTCACGATCTGCCAAAAGCCATCATCTTATCCTGATGGCAGGTCAAAATATCACCGGGCCATCAGATATGGAGCAATTACTTGTTTATTTTAGCTTTGTAATCGTTGCGACCAGTACAATGGCAACATTTTCTGCTAGTTCTCAAGTATTTCATCATATCTCGAGGTTAAATGGAGACGTCCGCTTACTGGATTATTAGTCTTCACATTCTCATTACCACAGTTCTTGGGTGCTGTTTAGCATGATGCAAAGCAAAGCAAAGGAATTTACCATGGTAACGGTCTCTGTGCTGCACTGCCTCAAGATGCTTTATTGCTTTTACAAACAGCAGAAACAGCAAATAGAAAGAACAACTTTAGGGTTATGGTTCAATAATAATAATCCCAATAAGCAATTCTTCTGCCAATTAATATATTTAATGACAATGATAATATAGACTTGGCTCAGTGATATATTAATTAATTTGACGTGCAGTTCCAGGCCTGCAGATGTTCATATCTTGCCTGCTTTAAACGTGACTCATCCAATCATTACAAAGTCAGGACTATCTAGGTATTCTCACAAAACCTGTCAAGAAATGTACAGGGGGGAAAAATACAGAAGGAAAATGAAATGTGACATTAATGAAAATGTGACATTATTTTCTGGAAAATTAGGAACATTGTACTTACATTTTTACAAATTACATTTTTATAAAAATATTACACATTTTAATTGTGATATATATGTCAAATTTATATATGTCAAATTTACAATATACAGTATGATGTTACAGTAATGAGATTGTCAAAAACAAACAAACAAATAAATAAATAGTTAGTGTCCTTTCTTTCTTTAAAATGTAAATTATTTTTGCTTTCTTCTGATTTTGAAGTTAAAATGTGAGAGCAAAGATTCACCCATCTGATTTATTGTGTTAAACGATCACATTTTATGTAGAGTTTCATTTTTAATTCAGACCACAATACGTGACAAATTTAGATAATAAACGTACATTTATACGCCCAAAATAACATTTGTTAGCTTCATCAAATGCAATGCGCCTTGACATGGTATATTTTAATGTACATTAGGACAAATGAGATTTGAGAGCGACGCCGGAGGGGAAGATTACCAGAGAATAATGTAAATTGCATTCTAGGTTACTTGTGTGAAGCTTTTGTGCCGTTTTTTTTTGTAGCTCGACCACCATAGTAACCATCAGCTTTCATTCAATGGTAAAGAGCAAGCAGTAGATTCCTGCAAAATTTCTCCTTTTGCTACTGCTGTTACAGAAGAGGGAAAGCCATAGAGGTTTGGAATGAAAAAAAAGGTGAGTAAAAACTGCTTTATTAAGCTTTATCAAATGAAGCATCATCAGTTAATTTGGAAAGTTTACCACAGGTAGTTGCACCTCTCAAGAGCCTAATTTAACTCTCTCTCTCTCGCTCCATCGTGGTTCCTCTTTCTCTTTCTCTTACCATCAAACTCTCTCTTAAAAAATAAAAAAATAAAAAAATACAAGAGCATATCTCAATGTGTCAGAGCTACAGTTGTGATGGCCACCTAACTTACACCCAGTTATCATTAGCCAGTGCCTGCTAATGACTTCAGGTGTTAGAGGCCTGTCACTGCCTATATTTTTAATGGCCTTCAACGGGATCCTCTCTACCTGTCACACGGGCTCTGTGACAGTGGTCTTCCTTCACTTCCTGACAGAAACACTCGCACGGATAGCACTCAGCGTTCCTCCTCATCACCAAGCTCATTGCCTTGCAATATAAACGCTGTCACTATTTTAACAAACAACGCCGCGAGTCTGACATTCACGTCAAGCTCTCAAGTTCGCATTGACTGTCACAGAAATCATTGTCAGCTTCTAAAACGAGATATAAAAGGTCATTTCCGACTCAAGACAGGCTTAAAAGCGTGTTACATACCTCATTGGAAAGGTAAGTTTCCCATCTGAGTGACAGAATTCCCTGAGGCAGAGTTTTAACATAAAATGCTCAACTTCAGGAATGAAACTATGATTTATTAAAGGAACAGTTTTACAGAATTCACTCTTTTTGTATTTTTGATTGCAAAAGGGAGGTAAAATGATGAACTATGCCAAAAACTGTGGGTGGTGGAGCTCTATGTCTGGTTCACAAGCAGAGAGACTGAATGAAATTGCAGTACAGCACAAATCCACAGTTGTATTGGTTGGTTATTACAGCAGAAATATTTAGTGGGAAAATGCCATTTATTATAAGGGGGACTGGGGCTAGTTGTCACACTTTATACTCCAGTAAATCATTCTCAGTGTGGGTTTATTTCTTTATAGAGAAAACCCTTAAAGGCTTGCCTCCAAAAACACCTCTTGAGGATTTCGCCCATTATTACACCAGGAAGAAAATATACAGTTAATTTAAGACTTTAATCTTTTGGGACAACATGCCCCAATAGCCAATTATGCTGTCACAGTTAAACTGTCACCATGGAAACCTGGAAACAGTAAGCTATTCACTGGATTTACAGGAGTATTTAAACAGTAAAATGATTATGAAACACAAAACGATTCAGCAATGATTTAAAAAAAAAAAAAAAAAACTATTCTAATTTACAACATTTTTGTGTTTGAAAGTGACTAGTGTTTGAAATAATAAACAAAACAACTTAAACAAAGCTGTATACTTATACGGCCAGTGTGACAACTAGCCCCGGCCTTCCATATTTACCTTTCCAATTCGATTCAATTCAGTTCAATTCAATTCAATTACTAAGCACAATACACAATAAAAGACAACAAATGTTGAGCATTGTGCTGTACAACCACAAATACAAATTAAACAATAATGCAGGGCAATAACTAAATGAACAAATTAATAAATAAACAATAACATTTGACTTAAACTCAATCTCTACCATTGTGTATTGTGTACTTGTTTGCTTGTTTATCTAATTATTATTTTACTATTGTAATGACAAACAATTTCATGAACGTTTTATCTTAAATTCATTTTAATTTGTCATGAATTGAATGGATCATTTACACTTGAATAAATTATGCATTTTGTCATGGATCTCAAGAGACTGCACAGCTATTATACAGAACTAAGTTAGAAAACTTACTTCCA
>NW_015555762.1:47705-53295 GCF_001515605.1 Sinocyclocheilus anshuiensis
TATATATATATATCAAGTTTTGCTTGAGTAAATGAAATCCCTAACAACAGACAAATCAATATTGATAATCTATTTTGTGAATTTTGAATGTTTTAGCAACTCAAGTACAGTAACAGAAACAATCTAAAATAAAATAAATAATAATTTTTATATCCATAATTGTAAATACGTGTTGTATTTCAAGCTTTTGTAATAAAAGAAGCATATTGGAAGATGATGATGATATGAAGCATTTTAATGAGCAAGTTAATTTTGACCATTCGAGCCATTTCTCTGCAACCATAATTAGTCAAATATTACAACAAACATTTTAGTGCAGGAAAAAGAAGGAGGTCCAAATCTGGCCTGCAGATGAACAAAACAGAGATTAGATTTCAATTAAACATCTGGACTTTATGCCTTCCAGAAAGACCTAAAAAGGGGGTTTGCAACTCAATATGTATTATTCTTGCAATTCATGTGAATTTGCACATACATATACACAACATAATAAGAGAAAAGGTACAGCACATAACAAACACCAACAGGGAGGTTTTGAATCCCCCGAAGGGGTTCGTTTTGCGACTGTACAATATTCAGCGTATTATGTGGCTAATTGCCAAATAAATAAATAAATGGAAGGGAAATATTGATTTGAGTTTAAATGATTTCATAATGAGAAGAAAAATAATGAGGAGTGATACAAGAGATGACACTAAAACAGCTAAACAAGAATCCAGTTGCACAATTTAGAGAATATTATACAAAAAAAATATCTGCAGAAAACAGCAATAAAAGTATTACAGTACAAATAAATATTATGAGCATATGCATAAATCTCTTTTTAGCTGTGCAATTGGCGATTCAGAAACATGCACATGTATAAAACATATAAAGCTGAAGTCATTAGTGTAAACATACATTGAAAGAGTCTTTAGAAACCAAAAATTGCAGAATCAACCAAAACGCTGAAAGTCCTTTGTTGGTGTAACATAAGTTTTTTTCTTTCTTTCTTTTTTTTTTTTTAACCCAGGACCAGGTCATCATTTGGAAACAAACAAGAGCAAAGAGGTTCAGTGGAAGACGGATGTAAACAAATGGCAGATATTTATTCTCATGGTTACCCTCAAGCTGTACACAGAGTCCAGCCCCAATAATGCCTCATGACGAAGGCAGAGAAGAACACATACTATCATACAATATTAACACTAGCTCAGCCGCATGGCTTGATGAGAAAAGACGTGCCATTGTTGCCTTCCTGAATAAGAATAAGGACATCAGGGATTTGCTTTTGGAAAAAGTTAGGACAAATTCACCCGCATGCTCATAATGGTGTTTATCGTCAAGCTGTCATCATTATAAATGAGGGTGTTTGAACAGATTGCTCGCTGAATCTGGTGCCAAATGATTACTAATGAAATCTCAGTCAAAATAAACGAATTAAAGTTCACCCAGAATCAAAAATTCTGTCACTTTTACTCACCTTATGTTGTTTCAAACCCATATGCTGCATGTTTTTCATGAAGGAGGATTTCTGAGAAATCTTATTTGACATCTTCAAACCTGATGTAATGCATCGAGGATCTATTTGGTTGATGATTTTCAGTGTAGCTATTGCATTACACTAGACTTGAAACATATATGTATTATAGACTACTTTTATGACACTTTTAATGGTGTTTTTGTCCTTGTTTAGTGGCTTGACAGCCATGGTTATGATTATTACAATTTTCTTAATTATATAACAGCATTACACTGTAAAATATGATTATTTTTTTTATTATTATTTTCAAATGATTTGTTACTTACTCTTGTGTAATTTAAAATCCTGAACACGGAAGTAGAATTGCTGAGGAATCTTATTTGATATATTCATTGACGTCAAACCTGGCATAACACATCAATGCCTTATTTTTTGAATATTTTCAGAACAGAGAGTTACATTTCAGTGTATTCCTCACACAAAGCTATTGTATGACTCCAGAAGACGTAGCATATAATTGTGTGTCTTATGGACTACATTTATGGCAATTTCAATGGTTGTTGTTGTGCATTTTGTGGCTTGACAGCCACAGTCATGATTCTTCAGTTTTTCTGCATTGTACACCACCATACACTCTTGTACATCAAATTGTCATGTTTAATGTAATGTCACTTGAAGTTTCTTTGTAGTTATTTGCCAAATCTGTCATGTTTACTTCCTTTTATGTCTTTTCAAACCCATATGCTCAACTACACTGAACAAAATTATAAACGCAACACTTTTGTTTTTGTCCCCATTTATCATGAGCTGAACTCAAAGATCTAAAACTTTTTCTATGTACACAAAAGGCCTATTTCTCTCAAATATTGTTCACAAATCTGTCTAAATCTGTGTTAGTGAGCACTTCTCCTTTGCCGAGATAATCCATCCACCTCACAGGTGTGGCATATCAAGATGCTGATTAGACAGCATGATTATTGCACAGGTGTGCCTTAGGCTGGCCACAATAAAAGGCCACTCTAAAATGTGCAGTTTTATCACACAGCACAATGCCACAGATGTCGGAAGTTTTGAGGGAGCGTGCAATTGGCATGCTGACTGCAGGAATGTCCACCAGAGCTGTTGCCCGTGAATTGAATGTTCATTTCTCTACCATAAGCCGTCTCCAAAGGCATTTCAGAGAACTTGGCAGTACATCCAACCGGCCTCACAACCGCAGACCACGTGTAACCACACCAGCCCAGGACCTCCACGAGAAGTGCTCACTAACACAGATTTAGACAGATTTGTGAACAATATTTGAGAGAAATAGGCCTTTTGTGTACATAGAAAAAGTCTTAAATCTTTGAGTTCAGCTCATGAAAAATGGGGGCAAAAACAAAAGTGTTGCGTTTATAATTTTGTTCAGTGTATATATTTCTCAACTACAAGACCGGATGAAACTTCTAAATTATCTAAGCTAACAGAGTGTGTTAAAAATGTAAAAGATTGGATGACCAATCATTTTCTCCTATTAAATTCAGATAAGACAAATATATTACTTATGGGATCAAAAAACAGTACACAGAATCGATTGGATTACAATTTGCATCTAGACGGATGTACTGTTACTTCCTCTACAGTCAAAAATCTGGGTGTTATATTAGACAACAACTTAAGTCTTTTGGAAATCATATTTCTCATGTTACAAAAACAGCATTTTTTCATCTTAGAAAAATTGCCAAGCTACGGAACATGTTACCAACCCCCCAGAAGACCTCAGATGATGCTAACCCTGGAACAACATATAAAACTACCAAATTTTGCTTAATCGCAACATTTAATTGCAATTGCAAAGTTTAATCGCAACATATAATCAGTGTTCACCGTCTGTTTGATTACGTGTAATTTGTAACTAACTGCATGATTCTGTACATTTCTGCCATAATCGCCATTAATAACCTACTCCTAAATGTAATGTAGAAACTTAATATTTTCTGTAAAGCTGCTTTGCAGCGATTGGTATCGTGAAAAGCGCTATACAAATAAACTCGAATTGAATTGAATTGAATATGCTGTTATTTTTGTCATGAAACACAGAAGAAGAATTTCTGAGGAATCTTTTTTGACATCTTCAGTGTCGTCAAACCTGCAGTAATGTGTCAATGCCCCATTTTCTGAAGATCTTCAGTGACTAGAGACTTAAATATTGTCTTATGGACACTTTTATGACACTTTAAATGGTGTTTCTGTCCTTTTTTCAAAGATTACAAGTAAATACTAGTTCAGTCTTTATTTCAAAATGTTTCATTCAATGTGTTACTTGGCGTTTCTTTATAATAATTTATAGAATTTATTAGCAATGACCGAGTAAACATTTATTTATTTATTTATTTGTGTCCATGTACAAGTTTGGCAAAACATGGAAGCGAGTAAAGAAATTGGCAATTCCTTTCAACCGTATAAACCAATTATTTTATTAACTAATTAAAATAACACATTTATAATTGTAATTTTTTTAAAAGCCTTCACAGCGTGAACAGATGACGTATAAAAAAGTAAATTATGCATGAAATGCATTCCGACCCCCGCAGTGCTATTCTTATATCTATAAGCATGACGCTATACTGTATACGCTCGTGGATATTTAAGAGCTTTATAACTCTCCAATCACATCCGATCCATAAACAGTGTGATAGAGCGCACCATTAGTCCCAGAGAAACAATTATATTTAATTATGTAAATAGCTGAATCACCCAATAAAACCCAAAGAGGAATGGAGAAGGCAGCCAGGTCAGCAGATATTTTGAGAGGCACTGGAATAGCTCACTCTTTCGAGTTGCGGCATCACAGCTTGATTTTCACAGTCACATCTCCAGAGTTAATTGAAGTCAATAACATTCAGCCCCCGGGGTGGAATTTAAATGGTTTGTTGCAGGTGAGTACTTTAAACCCTACAATACTTTGATTTATACTCTCTCGCTCTTGTGGAAGAAAACAAAACAAAAAAACAACTTCTATGGCACAAAGCAAATCGCACAAAGGATGGAGGTAATTGTGATCACAGCATTCTTGTACAACATTTCTATAGACACAGGGAAAAATCTATATCAATTTGACAGAGTTCAAGGAAAGACGAGTTGCCTTGCGCCACTCACACAATGCCACAAACAACTTCAATAGCACTCGCTCATTCAGAAAAATGGACCGTGTGAGGGACAAAACAGGCATTAATTAGTCGCTTACATGAATAAACCCCGATGAAAAGACCTGGATGCATTTCCAGACTGGTTTGTTGCTGCAATAAGCAGGGTAATCAAGTGATGAAGGACAAAAGGAAAGCTTTGATATCAGACTAAAATTGAAGTGTCAAACTAAGAAAATAAAACACACTCTTTGACTAACACTCGTTTGTGCAGAAGTACTCAAAGGGAGGATAAATAACTTTACTGTGGCAGTAGGAAACACCTTTGGGTGATGTGTGCTGGAGTCGAAGCGGCAAATCTACTGCAAACTTTACAACAGATCCAAACAGCTGTGACAGCTAATTCTGCTACTCAAATGGAAATATAGAGGTAATAGAAGACAAAAGAAGATAAGGTGTTAGGTCGCAACATAATTGTGGTCTCAAAGGCTGGAATCACTCTTAGTTCATCTTTCCACTTAAATAAAGGTTCTTTATAGTGGAAAAAGGTTCTTCAGATTATTAAAAACTTATTCACACTAAGAAAAAAAAAAGGTTATTTTAAGAACTGTTAATTGAAATGTTCTTTGAGGAACCCAAAATCATTGCAAAAACACTCTTTGGAGCCTTTATTTTTAACACTGTACTGAAAGGGTTTCCTAAACTCTTTTTCTTAAAAAAAAAAAAAAATCTTATACAGGGCAAAGACATTTTAGTAGTCTAAACAAAACAAAAAAAAAAACGTATACATTTGTTAATGTAAATAACATTAGGTCAAGTGTGGGTTTAATTTGAATGCACCAGTTATGTCTTTAAATCAAGATGAATCTGAGCATAATTTCCTCTTTTTGAGGGACGAGTGTAATGACATGAAAAATTAATTTTAAAGGGATCATATGATGTCGCTAAAAAGAACATTATTTTGTGTATTTGGTGTAATGAAATGTGTTTATGCGGTTTAAGG
>NW_015555762.1:54028-73143 GCF_001515605.1 Sinocyclocheilus anshuiensis
TCAGCGACCAGCTCTGATCAGCTGCAGTCCTTCTTTTGGAAGACCAAACAAAGTAGTTTCACTTTCACAACGAAACACACGGCGGGCTAGAGTAAGCGGCGGCCAGCTGCCTAGAGCGAGGAACGGCCGGCGGGCTAGAGTGAGCGGAGGCGGAGGGCTAGAGTGTGTGGAGGCCGGTGGATTCGATGAAGGAGTGGCCGGCGGGCTTGCGGCAACCACATGTGACGACCCCGGGCTGGACTCCACTTCGTCCACGGTGAAAGCCGATCCGACGATCCACAGCGCGAAGTTGATGTATTTCCTCAGCGACCAGCACGGATCAGCTCCAGACATGACGAAGCGGATATCGTCCTCTTTTGGAAGGCCAAACAAAGTAGTTTCACTTTCACAACGAAACACACAGCGTCTTCACGACATGGCGGCAGCAACAATACTACAGCGAGAATAAAAGTTATGCCTTCTTTCTTTGCGTGAACATTTGGGCAGTGTTATGCAAATCTTCCCACATCGTGACGTAGACATGTGGGGGCGTGTTAGAACGAGCCGTTTTAGGTAGGCGTGGTTGACTCTTAACTTTTATAAAGAATATCTCTTTGGATTTGAGACTTTAGTCTTTGCAACTTTACAGATCTTCTTTATGCACCAAGAGCTTGTAACACTCCAAAGAGAAAGGAAAAATTGAAATCGCATCATATGACCCCTTTAAACAGTAAATTACTTTCCAAGTAAAGGACAAATTGCATAATTTTCAAACAGCCTCTCTCTGGTGAAAGCATCTTATAATTATTTCTAAGTAATTGTTTGTAGTTTTAATAAACAGTTGTGCTCATAATTTCACCTCTTGCAGAATCTGTAAGATGTTTAGCATTATTTTGGAACAATTTTCACTCAGAAATTGCTAGTAAATTTCACAAATTATTAAAAATAAATGGCAAGTTTACCAGCAACAGACTGAATTAAACATGACATTTTAAACTAGAAGAATTGAAATGGTATTTTCTTGTAAAAAAGTACAATAATATTTGTTTTATTTAAACTTACAAAACATCATTTTTTAGCGTACTTGTTATGCTTTCATTTTTAAGATATGTATTATAGTAATTTCTATCATGTGTTTATTTTTACAATATTCTTACACATATACAAACATCTTGATTATTCCGCAAGGGTTTGCATACTTGCATATTGTGCCAAGGACATGTTTGTGTCCTCTTTTCATATCTTTGCGTGAGACAAGACTTTCCAAGTTTGTTTCGGAGCAGATGGTTTCAGATGGTAGCAACTCATTCCATCCCATGCTGCTTCACTTCTGAACGGATAAACACAAGCCAAAGCGTTTGTGCCGTGAGTGAGTTCTACATTGATAAATGAGTGAGGAACCAAGTCCCCTGCAGACGACTGCTATAAACGCACCCCGGACACCAGCTCACTTATCCCACAAGCTTCCATGGATATGGGACAAGGTCTTCCGTTTATTTTTAGACTTGCAAGATCTTTCCAAACCTGAATGTAGCTGTCACAGATCACACTCCCTAGTTCCTTATAAACGCACAGGCAGTCTTAAACGATAGTGTGTGATGAATTCATAGATGAGCTTGGACTGATGGGTTGAAAATAGACCGGTGTTATACTCGCACTATTGCATCACTTCTGTGTTCCTCAAAATAACAAGCTTAGGTCTACGGTGAAGACGATAGGGAATCATTAGAGAGCGCGTTGACTGCTGGATTTCGTGTGGTCTGTCCAACTGCTGGGACAGAGTAATTCTAGTAGTTCTGTGACATAAATAACAAGTCAGGATGTTATTGACCAAAAAGAAAAAAAAAAAATAGCCAGATGATTTAAAATTTAAACAGAGCTCAAAGGTTTGTAGGACACTAACTGCATGATTTCCACACAGGCTAGTCCTAAGCTAAACTGAACGGGCAATAATGATCCATTGTAAATTATTTTAAGTCATACTGTGGCTAGGGTCTACGCTTTTAATCTTATTTTATAAATAATATAATCAGAAACAGGTGTCAATTACAGGGTCAAAAACAGACAAAACCAGAAACGTTTGTTGATAACATGAGGGTCAGCACAGCATTATTTTTGTGTCATTGAGATACTGTTTGATTTTTTTTTATTTCTTAACATTTTTAATTAGTTTATTTAATTTTATTTATTTGTGACAATTTTTTTAAAGATTTTTTTTTGAAATGTCTATATAATTTTATGAACTTTTACTCAGCTGAAATAAGTTTAACTTTTTGTATTTGATCTTGTTTCAGTTAATGTTTTTAAGTAAATATATATTTTTTTTATGGTTTCAGTTTTAGTGTCAATTTAAATTAACTATAATATCCCTGATCAGCACACAAATATATTGCTGAGAAAATGCTGATGCTGCTATTGTCAAAAATATTTTAAATATAAAATATCCATTAAACAGATTATTTTCGTTAAGCATGAATATTAAGTGTGAAAATAAAATAAAATAAAATAAAATAACATGGCAAAGGTATCTACAAATAAAATAAAATAAACTGTAAAATATATCTACAAATAAATTATAATAAATTGAAAAAGATCTACAGATAACATAAATAAATAAACAAGCAAGCAAACAAACAAACAAGCGAGCAAGCAAACAAACAAATAAATAAATAAATAAATAATTAATAGTTCATAAGAGTAGTTCACAACAAAATCCAAAATGGCAATATGTGCAAGGCAAGGTTTTTTGTTTAAGTTTAAGTTTAAGTTTAAATTTGAGCTTGTTTGTAAATATGTTTGTTTGTCTATCCAAAAAGTCATACAATTTTATCATCAAATTATTCAGGAACCCTCAGGAACTGGTGACAATCACATGCTGTACCTTTCGTTTAAATGCACCAAAACATTACAAAGGTACACACTTCCTGTTTTGGGCTGCCACTGTTAATGTCAAAATAAAAGTTTGCAACATTTTTGAAAGTATACATTCTGCTGTTTTATTTTTGTGTTGATTCGTCTGACGATCATCTGAGAATGAGAACATACGGGGAAAAGAAAAAATAAAAATAAAAAAAACAATCTGGTGGCCAATCTATTTTTCGACAATTGGAAACCAAGTGTGAGTTTATTGAGCATACCACTAGAATCCAAATAAAAGTTTGAAATCTCAAGACCAAGAGTTATAAGCACACAAATGTGATATTTATCAGTTTGAGATGTGTTCCCCAACAGTGGATACAAATCTTCCTAAGCTTTTATTGACTGCCAGAAGAATAATAATAAAATCAGCAGACACAATAGGAGCCACACACCTTCAGTGGCCCCAAATATAACTAGTTTTACTGGTATTGCAACTGAAACAACTTCAAACAGCATAAACCCTCCAGCTGAGCGTATTATTCAGTTTAATGAGGCGCTGTTTTGACCGGAACCGGTTACCTTTGGAGTAATACATACATGCTTTGTGAAAAGTTTCCCAGCATGCAGCACTGTACACAATCCGGCTCTGAAATTAGTATCAGATGCTCACACTCGCCCAAAAAGCTCATTGCGTCTGGATGACTTCCAGACCTTTTCTCCTTTATGCTGCTTACTGATCGTATATATTCTGAGTGCGAACCGTAACTCAGGGCTAAAGTCTGAAACTAAAAACAGACCAGACTTGGCAGCTACGGAGTGCTGATGGTCTACAGACCCTTGCTAAGCCTTAAACAATCAGAAAACAAGAGTTCACCACTGGAGCAGCGAGAATACACACAAACCAGGCTGTTGGGCTGGTCTAGGTCTCTCGTAAGGTTTCAGCGGATCTGAAATCAGGCCTGCAGCTTGTTTTATGACAGTGTTTAGGTCTCAGGCAGGATGTGGAGGTGGTACCAAAGCAGTGAAAAACACTAGCTCCGATCCAGAGCTCCAGAGAAAACCTGAGTGTTATTTGAACTGCATGTGACGTGTTTGTATAATCACACTGTAACACAATATGATAATTTGAGCTAATGGAGAGATGCGCATTAAGTGATGTTTAATAAGTGGGGCTTGCTCTGGCACGCATCACTATTTCAATTGCTCATAATTGAGGCTAGGGACACGTAATTTGCCCCAAACTATTTTGTAGTATGGATGTGTGCTATTACTTTGCTTACACTTTTGGCTTGGTGGACAAATAAACAAGGGAAAAATCCCTTAGACTTGCATTGAAGGAGGGATTCGAGCTTTGTCTGAGACCGGAATATATCAGAGGCATGTGCAGGATCTCAGAAAAGCCTAACACCCAACTAGAAAACAAAACAAAAGAGCGTCATGTTGGCCTCTTCAGAAAATGTTTGAATTTAGTTAATAATAAGTATTGTTTTTTTATTGTTACTGGATTTATTTGAATGTACAGCAGAGGTTCAGATTTAATCTTTCCTTTTTTTTTTTCTCTCAATATTACCATTACAACTTCACAAATAAATCAAAATATCAACAAGAACATTTTAAAAATGTCAAAAAAAAAAACCGGAACCGGTTACCTTTGGAGTAATACATACATGCTTTGTGAAAAGTTTCCCAGCATGCAGCACTGTACACAATCCGGCTCTGAAATTAGTATCAGATGCTCACACTCGCCCAAAAAGCTCATTGCGTCTGGATGACTTCCAGACCTTTTCTCCTTTATGCTGCTTACTGATCGTATATATTCTGAGTGCGAACCGTAACTCAGGGCTAAAGTCTGAAACTAAAAACAGACCAGACTTGGCAGCTACGGAGTGCTGATGGTCTACAGACCCTTGCTAAGCCTTAAACAATCAGAAAACAAGAGTTCACCCCTGGAGCAGCAAGAATACACACAAACCAGGCTGTTGGGCTGTTCTAGGTCTCTCGTAAGGTTTCAGCGGATCTGAAATCAGGCCTGCAGCTTGTTTTATGACAGTGTTTAGGTTTCAGGCAGGATGTGGAGGTGGTACCAAAGCAGTGAAAAACACTAGCTCCGATCCAGAGCTCCAGAGAAAACCTGAGTGTTATTTGAACTGCATGTGACGTGTTTGTATAATCACACTGTAACACAATATGATAATTTGAGCTAATGGAGAGATGCGCATTAAGTGATGTTTAATAAGTGGGGCTTGCTCTGGCACGCATCACTATTTCAATTGCTCATAATTGAGGCTAGGGACACGTAATTTGCCCCAAACTATTTTGTAGTATGGATGTGTGCTATTACTTTGCTTACACTTTTGGCTTGGTGGACAAATAAACAAGGGAAAAATCCCTTAGACTTGCATTGAAGGAGGGATTCGAGCTTTGTCTGAGACCGGAATATATCAGAGGCATGTGCAGGATCTCAGAAAAGCCTAACACCCAACTAGAAAACAAAACAAAAGAGCGTCATGTTGGCCTCTTCAGAAAATGTTTGAATTTAGTTAATAATAAGTATTGTTTTTTTATTGTTACTGGATTTATTTGAATGTACAGCAGAGGTTCAGATTTAATCTTTCCTTTTTTTTTTTCTCTCAATATTACCATTACAACTTCACAAATAAATCAAAATATCAACAAGAACATTTTAAAAATGTCAAAAAAAAAAAAAGATAATATACATAAACATAATTTTTTATGTTCATCAAAGCTTCTTGAAAAAAAATCATCAGTTTTATAAATAAATAAATAAATTAATTAATTATGTTCAAGGAATCCTGAAAGAAATGTATTACAGTTACCACAATAATAATAATAAAAAAAAGGCACAACTGTTTTTAACATTGCTAATAATCAGTAAGGTTTCTTGTGCAGTAAATCATCATATTAGAATGAATTAGAATGATTTCTGAAGGATCATGTGACACTGAAGACTGGAGTAATGATGCTTAAAATTCAGCTCTGCATCACAGGAATAAATTGCATTTTAAAATATATTCAAATTGAATTCAAATTTTAAATGGTAATAATTTTTCACAGTAGTACCGTTTTTTGCTGTGTTTCTGGTTAAATAAATCGGGAGCATAAGATACTTCTTTCAAAAACTTTCACCAATGTTATCGATCTCAAACTTTTGATCATGATCATATATATATATATATATATATATAGAGAGAGAGAGACTTAAAAGTTTAAACTGCTGATGCTATTCTAAATTTCTGTATGGATGATTTGTGCTCATCAAAGCAGGTGACTTAGAATTAAAGTTTTGTGCGCTTCATAATCAAAGGACAAAACTGTTTTCCGCGGCACATTTTTATCTCATTACTCGCATCCTATTTTCATCCTTCAATTGATGTGGTGACCGGTCCAATCGGAAAACTACTGTAAACACTGTCAGCGTCATGTCACATTTTTGGTAACCACGTCTAAGATCTTTATGGTGCCATACTGGCATTTCCTGTGAACAGAGCACCCTATTCATGAGATATTCACTTTGAAAAATTCAAAAGGACCGTCTTGATGTCAGCTGGGTGATGTAAGTGGATCAGTCTTATCAGATCATTGCTTCACCCAGACAATGAACATGCCCTGCAATTCAAAATCAATGAGTCATTGAGGCTTGAAAATCTGATGCTGTCCGAGACAGTCGGGTGAGCGCTGCCTAATAGACCGAATGGCAAGTGATTTCTGGATATTTATAAGTGCAGTAAATTTGGAAAGAAACTTGAATTATTCATGTCATTCAGGCTTTAGGTGACCTTTTTCAAAACCTCCAGGTGCTTTGGGAGACGAAAAGTGTTGCATGACATGCAAAAAGCCACGCTGCGACGACCTGAACTCTCTGACAGGGGTCAGTTTCGGACGCTATTGCTTCTACACGGGGGATAAACACATACGAGACGAGACAGTGGTATCTAGATCTTCTGTGTGTGTGTGTGTGCGAGGCTTTGTTGACCTCTGTTGACACAAAGATCCTTGTATGATGTACCACTTCAAGGGCACTTTGATGCCAAACTTTGACAAGTGCACATTTCTGCAACTTTTTGCATTAATTCCCCAGCCAGGATCTGAGTGACCACAGCTCGTCGTGAATATCAATGTCAAGCCTGTCATGCGAAGCAAAGACGAGTCAGTGGATGATGGCTGATGTAACCTGGTTCCAATATAATTCACCATCTAATTGATACCACAAGTTCTGCTCCAATCGGGGAGAAGCTCGAGGATATATGCACGCATTAATTTCACAGCTTAACTTGGGAATATATATAAAAGCAATACACTATGTGTACTATGCATGGCTGAAAATTCAAATGCAACCTCAAGAGGCTTAATGCTTGTATGAAATGATTGCAGCAGCAATTCAACAATGTGCTGATGTAAATAATCACAATAAAAATGCATTCCCAAATCATTCATCAGTCCTATAAGCATATAGGCGAATGCAGTTCATGACTTCATAATGCAAGAATGCATTGCATTTTCAGGAGTGTGGCAATTAATTAGCAGAAATGTTCTTCTTTTATGGTCAACTCTTTCAAGTCAGTTTCTGTCATGGTGAAGCAACAATTTGAAAAGAATCTTGCTGAGCAAGTCATTTGAAGTATAAATATGCTACTCTATGCTTTTATACTTTAATTTGCACTGCCATTGAAAATGTGTGGTTAGAAAGTATAGATTAACACATCTTAAACCAAAAATCTTACCGACTTTTGAATGGTAGCATATAATTAAACTGTGATCAACACTGTATTCAAACAAGGGTGATCCAATTAGATCTATTTAAATGTACAATTTTTTTTTTGTATCTTACAATTCTGACTTTTTTCAGAACTGTGAGGGAAAAACTCAAGAATTGTGAGATAAAAATTGCAATTACTTATCTTTATTTTTTTTATTCAGTGGTGGGGGGGGAAACATAATTGCAAGATATAAACTCATAATTCTGAAAAATGTCAGAATCCTGAGTTTATATCTTGAAATTATAAAAACAAAAAGTCTAAACTGTGAGATATAAACTCTATTAAAAAAAGCAATTACCTTCATTCATTCATTCATTCATTCATGCATACAGTTGAAGAAACAAGCTGCCACACTTGCAACATGCTGCTATCTCATGCAACTATACTGACATATAGCAGTCAAGACACAAGACACACACTCCCACGTCACTTGCCTGTTCTACTTTATAATGCATAAATCTACTGAGTATACTCTACATTTTCCACGTCTACTGAAAGAAAGTCTTGGACATTGGGTTACAATTACGGCTGCAAGCTTTGTCTACCCTTATGTCACCATTACATTCAACCATAACAGCAGAAAAGTAATTAGTTTAAGTGAAAACTACTCAGCAGGCACAATTATTTCACATATTAAAAGCTAAAAGTGAAAGGAGCCATTTCTCAATATCTATTGTAAAAGGAAAGGCGTCTTGAGGCTACACATGTGGCCATAATTGATTCGCAGCACCTGGCAGCTTTGGTCATGCTATCAACTCCACTTTAGAGACTTCCTCAGGGAAAAGCACATTAGTCAGAAGTCAGAAAGAGCTTTATTGCCAAGTATGTTTGCACATACAAGGAATTTGTTTTAGTGTCACAACACAACAACACACAGATAATAAAAATAAGATAAATAAAATACACATATAAATAAACCACAAATTATAAATTGTATGTACAGGTTTGCTATAGATAGAATAGGAATAGAATAAAAATAAAATAAAGTTGTAGGATGTAGGGTGATAAATAAGTATAAGGTTATTGCACATACTTTATTGCACAATAAGAAAACATTAAACTGTTCACGAGGTAGATTGTCTGGGGAAAGAAACTGTTCTTGTGCCTGGCTGTCCTGGTATTCGGTGCTCTGTAACGCCGACCAGATGGCAAAAGTTCAAAAAGGAGATGGCTTGGATGTGAGGGATCCAGAGTGATTTTCTGAGCCCTTTTCCTCACTCTGGATGTATACAGTTCTTGGAGGGTAGGCAGGGGGGCACCAATAATCCTTTCAGCAGTCCGAACCGTTCTCTGTAGTCTTCTGATGTCTGATTTTGTAGCTGAACCAAACCAGACAGTTATTGAAGTGCACAGAACAGACTCGATGATGGCTGAGTAGAACTGTTTCAGCAGTTCCTGTGGCAGGTTGAATTTTCTCAGTTGGTAAAGGAAGTACAACCTCTGCTGGGCCTTTTTCACAATGGAGTTGAATGTGATTGTCCCACTTCAGGTCCTGAGAGATGGTGGTGCCCAGGAATCTGAATGACTCCACTGCAGCCAAAGTGCTGTTCATGATGGTGAGTGGGGTGAGTGCAGGGGGGTTCCTCTTGAAGTCCACGATCATCTCCACTGTTTTGAGCGTGTTCAGCTCCAGGTTGTTGTGACTGCACCAGACAGCCAGCTCTTTAACCTCCTGTCTGTAATCAGACTCATCTCCGTTCTGGATGAGACTGATGACTGTAGTGTCGTCTGAAAACTTCAGGAGCTTGACAGAGGGGTCTTTATAGGTGCAGTCATTGGTGTACAGGGAGAAGAGCAGTGGAGAGAGGACACAACCCTGAGGGGCGCCAGTGCTGGTGGTGCGGCTGTTGGATGTGAATTTACCAATTCTCACTAGCTGTTGCCTATCTGTCAGAAAGCTGGTGATCCATTGACAGATAGAGCTAGGAACAGAGAGCTGGGTTAGTTTGGTCTGGAGGAGTGTTGGGATGATGGTGTTGAAAGCAGAGCTAAAATCCACAAACAGGATCCTCACATAAGTCCCTGTTTTGTCCAGATGTTGCAAGATGAAGTGCAGTCCAATGTTGACTGCATCATCCACGGACCTGTTTGCTCGGTAAGCAAATGGTAAGTGCAAGTTGTGATGCTTTAATTGATGCAGTTTCTTTCATTTTCAGATCTGTTTGTGTCTGTCTGTCCAACCTGTCGCAATCGTAAGCGCGTGCTAGGTATTTGGTATATTTATATTCAAAGACGTCTACTCTATTATCCTGTGATTGATCTCGGTACTAATTAGCTGTGCGTGAACAGAGTGAGTTACTGTGTATCTGCGCCAAAGTGTGACAGCTATTATTAATGTATAAAATGTTAAATCAAAGCCAATTACCTGCAGAATGAGGGCAGACTTATTAAAGCAGAAGTTTACCTCATGCATACAAAAGATCTAGAGATTTACACAGCTGCAAAGGTAAAATTAGTTTGCAGAAGATTTGAACAATGATCACTATTTAATTAAGCTCGGGGCGTTTTTTGGTATTTTCACCTAAATTTAACATACTCAAATTCAAATGTTTACCCTGCACACATACAATGGAGGAAATGAGTTCTATCGAAGATAATTCGATCTGTGATTGTCACACAATGAAATAATCTACATCGTCAAATTCCTGAGAATGAGAGCTTTCTTGTGATATATGACTTGACTTTTTTGTGAAAAATATATAAAATACACATTCTTCGTAAAAATTATTCGCAATGGTTAGGCGGAAATTCGTGTGTGGGACGAATACATTTCTAAGCTTAATTCTACTGCTTTATGAATATAAAAACCAAAAGGAAGACACTCCAAGCTTTCAAATGAACCCATATATGGGCTGATACCATATAAGGAAGGCTATGTAAATGAAGCATAAACATTTTTAATGTCGTTTTGGACCCGTATCTGGGTCCACAGAGTTTAACTGGTAAGACTGCGTCTGTTGACTCAGGAAAACTCTTGAAGCAAATTATTTTGTGTTTTAAGTTTAGATTTTTTTGGAAAAAGCATGGTTCTAATGGAGCTAAAATAGATAAATAAAACCTTTTGAATCTCAAGGGTAAGAAACCTTGAGATTAAAGAAATAATTAAATCAAATATATTTGTCAATATTTACTATTCAACCTTGATCCACCTGTAAAAACAATGAAATAAAAAATAAATAAATAAATAAAATAAAATAAAATTAAATTAAATTAAATAAAAATAAAATAAAACACATTTCTCCAGTCTGCATAATCAAACTGCCTCACTGACTGATCGCATGACACACGAGGATTAATGGCCAATGTTTAATGACATGATTTTATTTTATTTTATTTCATTTAAAACTGAATATCCTGTGAATTGGATCAGAAACCCTGATATTAAAGGAATAATACACTCCAACCTGAAAAGTCTGTCAATATATATATATATTTTTTTATTTTTTTTTTACTATTCAACCTACGTCCACTTGTAGAATGAATACATGAATGAATAAAATATAAAAAATAAATAAATAAATACAAATATGTTAATTATTTTAAACTTTCTTATTTTTACATGTCTTCTGAAAGTGATTTTTCTCCAGTCTGCATAATCAAACTGCCACATTGATGGGTCACATGATACATTTAATAATATAATAAATTTAAAACTAATTTAATAAATAACACATTTTTATAGGTTCCTTACACAAAGCTACCATATCACTTCAAAGACTTGAAATACACTGAACAAAATTATAAACCCAACACTTTTGTTTTTGCCCCCATTTTTCATGAGCTGAACTCAAAGATCTAAGACTTTTTCTATGTACAAAAAAGGCCTATTTCTCTCAAATATTGTTCACAAATCTGCCGAGATAATCCATCCACCTCACAGGTGTGGCATATCAAGATGCTGATTAGACAGCATGATTATTGCACAGGTGTGCCTTAGGCTGGCCACGATAAAAGGCCACTCTAAAATGTGCAGTTTTACTGTATTGGGGGGTCCGGGGGGATAATTTTGTTCAGTGTACAATGCATATGTCATTAACACTAAATTGATGGTGCTTCTAAGGTTTTCTGGTCATCACTTAGAAGAGATTGGTTTGATTATAATTTACGTTTATTTGTAGTTGCATAATTATCATTCAAAATGTGTCCTTTTATGTTCCACAAGAAAAAAAATTCCATTATAACCCATGTAAATTAGTAAATAATTAAATAATAAAATTTTTAGATCAACCATTCCTGCAAGTCCACACAGACCTGCAGTGTATAATTTTGTGCATTAAGCTGTTTTTGTTTTGAGATAAGCAGTGTTGATATGTGGTCACAATCTGTTTATTGCCGTGTTAGCGCAAAGACAAACCGTGATAACGTTTAGTCATGCCATACTAGTGCTTACTGCATGCTAAACTCCAGTTTGCCAAGACAAAGCACGCTAGAGTTCAAAAGTTGGTGTTTTATAAGAGATTTTGAGGCTGTTTTGTTGGTGTCAGGACTATGGGGCAGTGGTGGAGGGGGTGACTCATATTTTTATGATGGATCCCACCGCTTCACAGTGGTAGAAGGGCTTGGCTTGCAAATACAAGCGACAGTGTGCTGAGTGAAAGAGACGTGTTTATTGATGTCGAGCATCCTGAGAGGTAAGTGACAGAAATATCTCAAGGGAGAGAAATGCTGAGTGTGTGTGCGGTGGTTTACCACGCTTGCCCTAAATAATCGAGATTTCAAGGAAGGTAGACAACTGTCTTCAGTGTATAGTTATTGCTTTGCCCAGACTATAATAAACTAATGTCAAAAAAAATAAAAAAGAGAAAACATTTTCTGTTCACTTAAAGGGATGTAATGCCACTGTGAAGGTTTTATGGATACTTTGTTTACCACAGAACCCAACCTATCCTCGGATACTGCATCATTCAACACATAGCTCCTCAGAGGTTTAGAGTAATCTAAACCTGGTCAATACTAATAACATCAAAGCTTTCAGTTTGATCATGGGAGTCCACAATATTTAAGTTTTGCCCTATATTTATCTTGTTTTTTCAGGTACAACTGTAAAAGAGTAAATTAGACTCTGATATACACTAAAATGAACTACTGTGCTTTACAGAGAGCAGTCATGTTGTTTAAAAATCTCTCAAATCATGCATTTATTATTAGGCTACCACCGTGAAGTTTTACAGTATTCTTTGAAGACCAGTTTGTTCTTCTGTATTCTCTAAAGCACACAACGAAGCAATGAAATCTTATCTTTGACCGATTTTCTTTTTGCTCTAGTTGCTCAGAAATTATTAAAAAAAAAGAAAAGAAAAATCAATCAAAATAAAAAAGTGCATGTTTAATTTCACTCAAATACATGTAGCCTAGATTTAATATAGCAATTTAAGAAAAAAATGATCTGCTTTTATACGCTTGTCCACACTGCACAATCAGCCAACAAGCTCATACAGTCTCATACAGCTTATATACTCAGTTTACATCATCAAATGAAATGCAACCAAATGCCGTTCTCTGCAACCCCTCCCTTCAGGAAAAAAAAAATGTGCATGCTAACTAGGTTTTAACTAAGTTGACATTTAATTGAATATATAATAAATCAATTCAATGCTAACTCTACGGTAAACTTTTTTTGACAAATTCATTTTTAAGAGATGCTTCCCTCCAACCACACACACACACACACACAAAAAACATAAATTATTATTTTTTTAAATTTATTTATGTATTTATTTATTTTAAATAATTGAACAAAAAAGCATAACAAATAGTTTTATTTAATTAAGTGTTACAGTAGTTTCTATACCGAAAATCTTGACAGGCATATTTACAATATATATATATATATATATACTATTAAATAAAAATATTTGTATTAATTATTCCCAAAGCCGCAATTGCAGGAACCAGATATATATTTGCATACTGAGTAAATAGTCTTCTTTGCATATATTTATATACATAGGCATACAGCACCATTTTATAGCCACCTGCAGTCTCGCAGCCAACAGAAAACAAAACAATTTCACGCAGCATTTTATTTACAAAGACTCAAAGCCTGAAACGTAAACCTACCTAAATCTTCAGCAATATGTGTTTGCTGCCCTGCAAGCACTGCCATTTCCTTTAGGAAATACAAATGTACTTGGCCATAGCTTCTTGTTTTCTTAACAAATGTGGACCTTTGTCTTCCTTCTTATGGTATACCACCCACAGTATCTGTGCTGCTTGTGCTGTTGAGGTTTAAGGAAAGATGATTCACTGTGGTTATTAGAAAAAAAACAAAAAACTAAAATGTAGTATATCATAACTGTCACTGAAGACTAAGGATAATGGTCATTCACAATAAAGGTGGCGTGAAATGTTAATATCCTTTCAGGGGATGCTGTGTCATTTGCTGGAGCCTGGTTCGATTATCTCAAGGTATATATTTCGAGCTAATAACTGTCATTTTATCTGCATTTAGGGGGATATATCACGCGTTATATCTGACGTAACAACAGTAACAGCCATCTGCCTGGTGTGTATGGCTTAAGAACTGCAGTTTAATTGGGAATGCCCAGGGAATGCAAATCCTGCTAGAGGCAATTCCTCTCACGACGGCTGCTTCTCCCTAAAGCAAGTCACTTAATTCATGTCCGCTCCAGGAATGCTCCTGGCCCCTGTGCACTGACCGCCCTCCTTCTGCATAAAAAAAGGGAGAAAAAAAAAAATCTGCTTCTGCCAAATGCGGAACTAATGTTGACATCCGCTATATCTGGAATATGTAAAAATGTGGAATATTTTTCCTTCTGCTTCTGCCTAAGCCTTCCGTATCATCAGCCAATTAATTGAAAGTTTGGCTCGTTCGTCTTACAGCTGAGGGGGAAATGCAGGTTCTCTTATCAAAGACTCATAATATGCAAATGAATTCCCTGAATATCAGTGTCATTCTGTTCTTTCCCCCCTCTGTGAAGTCATTCCAATCAGACTGACAGGCGAACGGCGCAGAACTCGCATTGTACTCGCTTTACAATGCGGGGATCAAATCCCTCAAGGCGTGTTCTTTAACCGACTCCGTACAGAGCAGAAATGCCATGCATCGGTGGCTATATACCAATGATGTTACGCACACGGCATGCAACAACATGTTAGGGTATTTTGCCGAATACTATAACAACTTGAAGGCAATGCTGAGAAAATAAACAACTGTGATGCTCGGGATGCGTTCTAGCATGACTGCATTCCACTGTCACTGTGTTTCAAATCATATATAGGCCTAAACTTTTCAATAATAGGCGACTTATCACATTTTATGAGGATGCTGTCAAAATATGGAGAAGAATGTGAATGCTACAGTTAATAAACTGTGAATTCATTCAAATATAAATGAAGGATAAGGCACATTTCGCACATACTGATTTCACGGCGCATACTTGTCTCACGGGTCACAAGATTCACGCTGAGCACGTGAGCAGCATGAAGCTGCACAAAGCACTTTATAAAACATGCTATACAACTATTTAACAACACAAACTTTTGCAATTTAGAATTTATGAAGTTTGTTTGAATACATCTGCTGGACTTTATTCGGATAACGTAGTGGCATCAGTCAAACAGCAATCAAACAGTCAAACAGTTGTTTCTATTCAGTAAATCTGCCGGAATGCAGATGACCTCAGGAGTTTCTAGCTACAGTCTAAAGTTTGGCTTCAGTTCTGTGTAGATTAATTAGCATTTGAATGTAAATGTGAGACCCTTTCTCATGTAAATTAGATTTCATGATGATAAAGCCTGTGATAACTGTCAGTGGCCCACTCCCGATAACCATTATATCATTTATGGAATTATTAAAGGAAATACTCAATACATAGTCACCACTCCGCACACAAATTGTGGAATGAAAAAATGCACAAAAACTGTAAGTAGTAGTAATTTGTTCTGAGGGTTCAACGTGCTTTTTAATTTTTCAGTGTATTTTGTGTTTGTGAAACTTTTACTTTTGATTCCTCCACTCTTCTCTGCTGGAAGTTGAATATGTTTTTAGTAGCATCTGCAGCCAAGTTTCTGCAAAAACGATAATTTAATGGACTTCATTGTATCTCTAGGACATGTTTTTTGTTTGCTTGTTTTTTTAATCTTTTTTAAACCGACCATCTGAAGTTGGAACGAGATGTGCATACATTTGTCAACGTATCTGTTTCTCTTCTGATAGCATCAATGTTTGCCACTGACATTTAGCAACATCAGTGTGAAGTGTTTCATCTTTATCAGTGATTCTTCTACATTCTGCACTTCTTTTTAGATATTCTCCTTTAATTTGTAACATTTATTCATTTGGAATTTGATGTTTGGAATTCATGTGATCGGATATAATTAGTGGTTCTTTCTATTTCTGTTGCTTAAATATAGTGTTAGAGATTTGAATCTTTTTGTGCTCAAAATGTGTAGCTTCTTGAGAAATTTGCTATCACTTTCATAAGTGATCTAAATGAACACCCTAGCAACCAACAAGCAATGCCCTAGCAACTATTCAGAACACCCTAGCAATGGCCTACTATTTCAATACCTTAGCAAACACACAGAACACCATAGAAACCACCTAGCAACACTCTAGCAACCACCTAGAACACCTTAGTGAACACTTAGCAACCCACTTGCAATCATAAAGAACACCCTAGTAACCGCAACTACCCTAGTAAACATCTAGCAATGACCTAACAACCACTGACTGTAGCAAAGCCTTAGTAATGACCTACTGTAACAATGCTCTAGCATCCACACAGAGCATCATAACAACAAACCAGAAGAACCTAGCAACCACCCAGAACACCCAAGTAAACACATACTGTAGCAATGTCCACCTAGCAATGCCCTAGCAACCACCCATAACACCTTAGTAATCACTTAGCAACACTCTTGCAACCACAAATAACACCCTAGCAACCACAACTACCTTAGTAAAAATCTAGCAATGTCCTAGCAACTATTCAGAATAGCCTAGCAACCACAAAGAACACCAAGGCAGCTGCTTAGCAACCACCTAGAACACCCTTGTGACCACCAAACAATGCCACAGCAACTATCCAGAACACCTTAGGAACAACCTACTGTAGCAATACCCTAGCAACCACTCAGAACACCATAGAAACCACACAGCAACCCTCTAGCAACCACCTACTGTAGCAATGTCCTAGCACCTACAAAGAACACTATAGCAACCACCTAGCAATGTCCTAGTAACCATCCAGATCACCTTAGTAATAACTTAGCAATGCTCTTGCAACCACAAATAACACCCTAGCAACCACAACTACCTTAGTAAACATCTAGCAATGTCCTAGCAACTATTCAGAATAGCCTAGCAACCACAAATAACACAAAGGCAGCTGCTTAGCAACCACCTAGGACACCCTTGTGACCACCAAACAATGCCACAGCAACTATCCAGAACACCTTAGGAACAACCTACTGTAGCAATACCCTAGCAACCACTCAGAACACCATAGAAACCACACAGCAACCCTCTAGCAACCACCTACTGTAGCAATGTCCTAGCACCTACAAAGAACACTATAGCAACCACCTAGCAATGTCCTAGTAACCATCCAGATCACCTTAGTAATCACTTAGCAACGCACTTGCAACCACAAAGAACACTAATAACCAAAACTACCCTTGTAAACATCTACGTAGCAATGTCCTAGCAACCACCCAGAACACCTTAGCAACCACCTACTGTAGCAATGTCCTAGCAACTACACAGAACACCATAGCAACCACCTAGCAATGTCCTAGCAACCATCCAGATCACCTTAGTAATCACTTAGCAATGCTCTTGCAACCACAAAGAACACTAGTAACCACAACTACCCTAGTAAACCTCTAGAAATGTCCTAGCAACCACCCTAGCAACTGATATTGGTATAGATGTCAGGTCAACTTCTCATATCTAAAAGCAACTGAGATACTAAATAAATCTTTGTGATGTTTTCTTCCTACGGTTAGACCGATAGGCTTTGCTCTTCAACCTAAGAGCTGTGTCTTTTTTTCTGTTTCTTTCTGACTTAATTCATGACAAACAATTAATGACAGTCATTACGGATGTAGTGTATTTTGCCCTGTGTTTTCCCACTTGTTTGCCACCATAATTCATCTTTTTTTAATTAGTCTCGCCATTGGCATGCATTAAAAGCTTCCTGTCATATTTTAGACATCACTGACAAGCTGCCGTCTAACTGACAGCACATCATCCTGGACATCATCGGTCAAATGCAGCGATCTGTCCTGAGGATACTGACCACAGCCTAATGGTAGCACACTGACCACCGTTGGTAAAACAGCTCTTCATCTCTCCTCAGTTGCTGACTGATGACTGGGATCGATAAGAAAAAAAAGAAAAAAAATCCTCTGCGCATGCAGAACTATTTCTTAATTACAGTCTTTGAAACAGACAAAGTATAATGTCATATAATGGAAAAATTAATTGAAAACATTCTTAGGCTGGCCAATTGCAACACTGTGGACAGATACTGTATCTGACAGGGAAAGACAATCCACTAAAATTCTTTCTCCAGGCATCATTATGACTCATAACTCCACCGCTGAGTTAGTTAACAGTCCACTTGAGCTTGAACATCTTGTTACTTGCATGCTATTTATCAGACACTTTTCATCCAAAGCGACACACAGCGCACTAATTGCGAGGACAGCTCATCTAGATTTAAGTGTCTTGCTAAAATCTGCAGTGCTAATAGACCGACCAGGACTGCTCTATCAGTGCGGCTTTAGTCTCTGCACAATCACAGCTAAATGAATAAATGTAAAATGCATTTTATATTATCTTTTTTAATGAGCTAATACAAAAATGTTTATTTAAGTACTACTTGAACCCTAACTTTTACAACATTACACAGTTTGGAACAAAACGTTCCATGACATTTTTTTAACAGTTTAGAAATTTAACATAATTGCTGCTTTCCACAAATACAGCACACTTTGGTGTGCTATGCTATTTTTTAAAGCATTGCAGGCACAAATCCATATTCATTAATTCATTAATTCATGATTTTAATATATTAAATGTCTGTGTCCTCAGTTAAAATGCTGATTTTGGCTTGTCCGATCTCAGAAAAGTTTTTTTTTTTTTTTTTTTTTTTTGAAAGAAAGGATTACTTTTAATCAGCAAGGATGCCTTAATGTGATTAAAAGTGTAAGTAAAGACATTTATAATGTTACTATTTCTATTTCAAATAAATGTTGCTGTTTTATTCTTCCTATTTATCAGAGTAAAAACAAAGTATCATGGTTTCCACAAAAACATGAAGCAGCACAACTGTTTTCAAAATATAATAATAATAATAATAATAATAAATTGTGCAGCAAATCAGCATATTAAAATTATGTATGTGAATGTGAAAGTTTCATGTGAAGACTGGAGTAATAAAGCTAAAAATTCAGCTTTGCATCACAGGAATAAATTGCATTTTAAATATATATTTTAAATAGAAAAAGAAGTATTTCACAGTATGAATG
>NW_015555762.1:73193-99248 GCF_001515605.1 Sinocyclocheilus anshuiensis
AGTTTTTTTTTTTTTTTTTTTTTTTGGAAAGAAAGGATTACTTTTAATCAGCAAGGATGCCTTAATGTGATTAAAAGTGTAAGTAAAGACATTTATAATGTTACTATTTCTATTTCAAATAAATGTTGCTGTTTTATTCTTCCTATTTATCAGAGTAAAAACAAAGTATCATGGTTTCCACAAAAACATGAAGCAGCACAACTGTTTTCAAAATATAATAATAATAATAATAATAATAAATTGTGCAGCAAATCAGCATATTAAAATTATGTATGTGAATGTGAAAGTTTCATGTGAAGACTGGAGTAATAAAGCTAAAAATTCAGCTTTGCATCACAGGAATAAATTGCATTTTAAATATATATTTTAAATAGAAAAAGAAGTATTTCACAGTATGAAAGAATAAGTATTCAAAAAAGAAAAAAACATTTTTCTTAATTTTCATAAATGTAACTAGTGTACTCAGTTTAATTTAGGCTAAATCTGCAACAGTGTAACCCTTTCTTTAATTTTAAAGTCTGTATTTCCATTTATAAAAATAAAGAAATTAGTAAATAAATACACTGCAAACATGTTACAAATGTTGCTAACTAGGCTGCAAAACTACCAAAATGAAAAGGAAATATTACAGCTAATTTAATATTCCATTTGACCTCTTATGTTGGACAATCAACATTTTCTGAAGGTCTCCTTTCACTGACCAAAAGCTTGTGTAAAAAAAAAAAAGCAAAAAAATTATAATGATACATTCTTCTTCTTTTGTACCCTATTTGTGAACAGTGTGCATATTAAGCAGAATACGCTGCTCAAAGTCTATATTTAACTCTGATGTCTACACTTGGCAGCTACAGCACATTTTACTCTACGTGAGTATCTTGAACTACTGTTTGCAAGAGTAAAATGAGCTGGCCTTTAAAGATAGCACCCTTTATTCTAAGAAAATGTGAGAATAGCGAAAGAAAAAAAAACAAAAAAAACATGCACAACCCTAACTGCACTTGCCAAAAACAAACTGCGAGCCTGTTTAATGAATTTTGGCTCGGTGTGTGATTCATCTGTTTGAATGGGTGCCTGGCAAGATCATTTGGCTGAGTAGCAATATCTTCTTGGATGTGTAAAATTACAATAGTAGCACAAAACAGGTCCACGGGTCTGATCTGACATCTGTAGTGCTTCTGTGTGCTGAACAAAGCAGTCTGGTGTCACATAACATGCTCGCGCTCAGCCACTCGTTCCACTATTGGCATAAGTTGTGGTTCACATTTGCGTATTCAGGCCAATAGCCACCGACTTACACACAAATAGGCACTAAAAGTGTTTGAGTTGCAGTCAGTGTAAATTACATATTTATATATTGCAAGAATCTTGTTCACATGCTACTTTTTACATGCTATTTTTTTTTATTTTATTTTATTTTATTATACACACACACACACACACACACACACACACAATAAATCTACAACTCTGTTAGCCATTCTGACATTTTGTTAAATTAAAATTAAGAAAGTGTAATTCCATCCACCCATCCATCAATCTAAATTTTTAGGATATGCTTTTATGTGATTATTTTGTTATTTTCTTAACATGTTTTGATGGCTTGTTTTCTTTTTGTATTGTAATGTATTTTTATTTGTTATTGTAAATCACTCTGAGATGTAACTTTCAACGGCTTGATAAAACATAAAGTTTATTATTATTATTATTGTTGTTGTTGTTGTTGCTGCGGTTTTGATATTAAATAAATAACAAATCAAGTAAAATACTGCAATTAGAACAGAAATTTTCCTTCCTTTTACAAGATTTGTCCTTTTCTTTATTGTCGACACCCTTATATGTAATATACTGTACGACTACTAAAAATCTTATGCAAATCTACAGAATCTCTTTTCAAAAATATGATTCTAACTGAAACATGTAAACACTAGTAAAACAACTAGAAAAAGCTCACCATTCAATTTGAGCTCCTGCTATTTTGTATTCAATGCACATCTACGGCCCACAGCAACTCAAAAACCAACAAGATCTGCCATGTTTTAGTATGATATTCTATAGATTGCAGTGACCGTAATGCACATTAAGCATAAACATGTTCTTTATTGTGCATTGGTTTCTTACCAGGTGCATACAATGCAACTTCCCTTTACAACCTTGAAGGTTATTCAATGTCAACCATATGCGATGAGGCATGAAAACGACATCAAGCGCTCTGCGAACATAAATCATGCCATTATGGCTGGACTTCTCACAAACTATGCAAGTTCCGAAGGACGGCAGGTGGCACAAAACAAAAGACAGTGGGATCAAGGAGTGCTTTGAAGGACAAAAACGCTTTCAGGGCTGAGATTTATTTGAAATTCATACCACTGTTATAAGATTCAGCGAATATCCCTGAAGCTTATGACCTCCCACGCTGAGATATCCACAATTAGAGTAAACCTTATCCAGCTGTCATTTGTTTCAAGTCTTCAAATGTTGTGCAAGATGATACAACCTTCAAATTCGATGGGTTTTCACGATAAAGATAATTTATAGCACCTTCTGCTCAATACAGGAGTCCACAACCTTTCTCTTGATGTTATTAATATTTAACATCTTTAGATCAGGTTAAGCTTGGAACATTGCTTTGATGATCATTTCATAATTGTGTTTCAATTATATGTGCAAAAGGCTCGCATTAGGAAACACCTCAAATGTTTTTCCTAGACAGCAATGAGATCAAATGAAGAACAAATTGACATTTTGGAATTTTTTTTTTCTTCCCTCTCATGAGACCCAAAAAGAATCTGACATTTGTCCATTTAGTTTTTTAGAACTGATGTCAACAATGTCTCAAAATGTGTCTGTGTTTATAATTCAGATTTATATAAGACACACAATAGGGTGTCTACAAGAATGATGATTTTAATAAGTAAGTTATTATATAACTGACATAATGCATTAATTAATTAACTAATCAATTCATATTTTATTAATTAAATTAATAAAGGTAATTGTAATCTATATTATATATAGATTATATAGATTACTCTTTTAAATTATTATTAATAACTACATATTTAATTAATATAAATACATAAATAAATAAATAAATAATATAAAGTATAAATACATGTAAATGAAAAAAAAAATAATATTAAATTATTATTAATAACTACATATTTAATTAATATAAATACATAAATAAATAAATAATATAAAGTATAAATACATGTAAATGAAAAAAAATAATAATATATAAGATTAATGTTAAATAATGATTCTATTAATGAAACATCTAAAAAAAAAGTGAATACTCTATTAAATATAAAACTCCATTATGTCTCCTGAGCTATGAAAGAGCAGCCTTTGAGCAATAAAGTTTCCTCTTGAGTCTTGAGCTTCTATCTTTTCATAAAACTGACTTTGTCTTCATTTCAAAAGTTATTGTTCTTAAGTCAGCATAAACATGGTCCAGTGCTTTACTTCAAGACACCTATAGATTAAGTGCTTAAAACAACACTGTCTGCAGACTGATGCTTTGTGTATTAAACTCTGTAGAAAATACATTGTCCACACCAGTTCAAACCTGGCTGCACATGATAAATGTCTCGCCAGTGATTATATTTTGCTGACAATGCAATCATTTCAGCTGTGCTTTGTTATGACCTGATCAAGTGGTCATGTCCTTGAATCACAGAGCTACACCTAGACCAAAACACCTTGGGTTCTTCTGCATGGATTCTGGAAACTGCTGCAAAGGACTGACTCATCTACTGTGAAAATCGCATTTCTTAACATTTCCATTTGTCCTGAATCCAAGGGTTCATTTATGGTGACGTTTGGCATTGTGAATACTGAAAATGGGAAATATAAATAGGGTCAATAAAGCAAATCTGACTCACAGTCAGAGACAGGGAAAACAATGTGCCAAAAAAAAAAAAAAAAAGATGCTCCAAAATGAGACTATAGGGAAACAAATTGCTCAAATTGCATGTGACTTGATTGTGTTGTCCCTTAAACAACGGGGCACCATCATTAGTGCTGGAAATTTGCGATGATAGCATTATGAATTGCTTTTTAAAGGGATACGTCACACAAAAATGAAAACTGTGTCATTATTTATTCACCCTCTTGTTGTTTCCAACCAGTGTGACCTTCTCTCGTGAAACACAAAGCAAAAAAAAATAAAAAAATGAAAACGAATGCAGCACATTTCCATAAAACACTGTTCCTCCAAAACGGATGAGAAAAAGTGCAAAACAAGCTGCGTAAAGACACTCCAGGAAAAGCTCCAATTCTGGTTCTACAATGAAAAGGTAGTTTAATACCGATTTAAATTCACCAATATCTACATTTTTATGTTTTTGAAAGAAGTTTCTTATGATCACCGAGGCTACATTTATTTGATCAAAAATACACTAAAACTGTAATTTTGTCAAATATTTTTTACAATTTAAAACAACTGTTTTCTATTTGATTTGATTTTAAAATGTAATTTTGAGTCAAAGAGTCAAAGCTGAATTTGCAGCATCATTACTCCAGTTTTTAGTGTCACATGATCCTTCAGAAATCAGTCTAATATATGAATGATCATGCCCCAAAATTATCACCCCAACTAAGATTCTTTAATTTAAAGTAAGTTCAAAAGAACAGCATGTATTTTAAATAGAATTCTTAAATGACATTATACATTTCTTTACTATCACGTTTGATCAATTCTTGCTGAATAAAAAAAACAGTAGTGTACAACATTCAATAATATGGATTTGCATGTCTGTAATATAAATTAAGGTACATATAGTATAAAAATAAAGATTAATTTCACCCAAACATCATATGTCAAATGGGCTACTTTTATTATACATTTATTACTTTTTGTTTTGGCTGCATTGAAATTCATACTTTAAAAGAAAATCACACTGCTTTGGAATGACATGAGCCATAAATTCATTGTTTTGGGTCAGTCATATCTACTGGAACAGGTAAAACATCTTTGGGCAGTTTTCCAGAGAATTAGTTGCACTGACTTTTTTTCTGTGCTAAGGACAATAAGTTGGTCAGAGGGTTTTTTTGCAAGCCTTGCACAAAAGTCCTCAGGTTTGCCTTTTTTTTTTGTTCCTCCTCAACAGAGTGTGACATTACCCAAGGCCTCTGCTCATATTCCCAATGTAAACTCAAGTTGAAACTTTGCCTAATAACCCCAGGGATCACTGAGTGGCCTGATCTTCTTCAAAGCAGTAATGTATCATGTCACTGCTGTTTTTCAGCCTCTCCAGCCACTTTTACCTTCCCTTTCTACACAGTTTGACTAGAAAGCACATCTTATACCACCTTATGTTGTTTTATTTTATATTCACATGCACACACTTTTGAGTGCATGGATTCATCTCTAAAGTAGTAGAAATGATAAACTATATATTGCTTATACATTTTTTATTTTCATATTTTAATTTTAATTTAAGGCTGAATTGTAACCTTCATATGCTTTTTTTTTTTTTTTTGTGAGATTCACCAGCATCAGAATGCAATAAATAATTCACTCAACTCAATTCTTCAGTGTATAACTATGCGTTTCTGTTTATTCGCTCACAGCAGAGCATCTGTAACTTATGCACATCTACATGCAATATGGCAAGCACAAAAATATATATTAAGTCACATGTAGATGGAAAGAGAACGGACATGCAACATCTGTCATCATCAACAACAAGCAGAAAAAAAAATAGCTACTTCAGTGAATAATGGTTCTTTGATTCAATGATAGTCTATCACGTGTCTCTGGAAAATATTCTGCTCAGCTAAATGTCACTTATAATAAGAAACTGCAGCATACAGTTTATGTACTGTAGGTAGGGGACGTCCCACAACAGCTGCTCTGTGTCTATGTTACTATAGTCAAAATGTCAATCAATATAGTATATAGTGATATGCTGCAATATGTTTTTTTTTTTGTTTTTTGTTTTTCTTTTGAAGGAATTTCCCTGAGTTATACACCCAAGTAAGAAGCTAAAGTGCATGTTATATATGTACTGCAGTACTGTGCACTAGTTAACACTTTAGCACATACAAGATTTCATATAGATCACAGGTGTAGGGCTTAAAGTCCCAGCCGTGCAAGTGAAGTGGAAGTGGACATAATTAGGTCAAACTCCAATGTACACATTTCCTAGAAAACCACATATGCTTTATAACAATTTTGAATTGCGACATAGAATAGTAGAAACCTTCATATTTAAATTATACACATTTCACATGTGAAAAATCATGAAACATGGAAAAAAATGAAAAAAAATATGAAAAAGTGAAAGAAAACATTATAAAAGATTAACAAATGTAAATAAAATGTAATAAGTAAAAAAAAAAATAAAAAAAAAACATCAGGATGAAAGAGAGAGAGAGACAGATAGAAAGAAAAAATTCATTTTAAATAAAAGTTGCTCTTTTAAACTTTCTATTCATCAAAGAATCCTGAAAAAATGCTACATTGTTTCCACAGAAATATTAAGATAGATAATAATACGAAATGTTTCTTAAGCAGCAAATCAGCGTATTCAAATTATTTCTGAAGGATCATGTAATGATGCTGAAAACTCAGCTTTGATCACATGAATAAATTATATTTTCACATATATTACAAACAGTTATTTTAGATTCTAAAAAATTATTTCACAATATTACGGGTTTTATGGTATTTATGATCAAACAAATGCAGCCTGTGAGAGCATAAGAGACTTCTTTCAACATAAATAATATCATATATAATATTTAATTTATATTTATATAAACTAAAGATCTTGAATAAAAAGAGAAAGATGATCAATTAAATAATATCCATGTATGCTTGTAGGTTTGATGAGTTTTACTTTGAAAAAATAAAAATAAAAAAATCAGATGGAAATGCCACTGCAGAATGACCCAAATACATATATGTTTACAGATAGCAAATTAGTTCAACATTTCTGCATGAACTGCACCAAAGATCAAAGTCTACAGCTCTGGGAGCATTTTATTAGGTGCGTATAACAATTTTTATGTTACAATATGTACTGCAGTACAGCAGTGGGTCTCTTCATTATTGCACGTTTTATTTGTCCCCACCATTGAGCACAAACAGCCTACCTCATAAAAAGCATAGATCTCGCCAGAGAAAGAAGGTGATGCAATGTACAGCTGGAATAGAAACTGAAGCAAGGCTATTCTGGTTCAAGCCTCGAGGCCTCGCTAGTAATGTAATACACCTCAATTCTATAATTCAAAATCAAAGACTAGACTCTAAAATTGTTCTTTTAATACCCCAAAGATAAAGTAAAACACTTAAGTGCGTTGCATGTGCAATTTATTTGATTTTCAGTTCTTAATCATTTGTAATTATCCGATATGGCCAAACTAAACAAGCTGCATTTCTAAAGATGTTTCATTCAATCATTTATATTTAATAAGTTAACATTAATATTTAAATTCCTTTCATAAAAGGAAAAAAAAAGTGTTTTGTCTTTAAATAAAATAATAAAGTAGCCTAGCCTCTTCCTTATTTAATAATTCAAGCAACTGATCTCCCATGAGCAAACGTGCCCAAAAGCACAGCTAGAACTGTCAAAATCTGCACAAGAATGAGGGCTTTTGCACATCCAACCGATTTGAAGACCTCACATGTAGAAAAATCTTCAAAAGTGATTTATTTGTTATGTTTACTTGCCTTCCTCCACTGACTCCCTCCAATTTAACAGTATTCAGTAATCTCTTGGTTCCCCTTTTTCAGCACTGTGCAACTTTGAATACAATTAACATGAAAGAATGACTCGAAGGGCTTAAGGTGCACAGAGTCTGCTATTTTGAAGATAGAAATCAAAGACATAAACCCCTGCCTGATAGCCCCCCCAAAAAAGAGCATTTGAATAGTCATTGTGAAACACTTCATATTCTGCAGCTGAGCATGCCAGAAAAACAATGCAGGGTCGATATGCATATGATTATGGGGAAAAAGTGAAAGAAATCAATTAAATGCATAAACATCTAGTCTAAGAGAACCGCTGGATGCACCATTAACAGCACAAACAACACAGCTGAGGGTACTGTTGGGAATTGTGCCTCAGAATATATTATAAAACTATACTTTTACATGTTTTTATATGATTCTACAGTGTTGTTATGCGGTTGCTAAGATGTCTTGAGTAGTTTCTTACTGGCCCAATATATATATATATATATTTATTTTTTGTACTTTTATTCAGCAAGGATGATTTACATTTATCTAAATGTGACAGTAAAGGCATTTATAATGTTACAAAAAAAAATCTATTTCAAATAAATACTGTTATTTTGAGCTTTCTATTCATCAAGAAAATTTGGTTTCCACACAAATATGAAGCAGCACAATTTTTGTATTTTTTTTTTAAACATTGATAATAAGAATAAATATTTGTTGAGTAGCAAATCAGCATATGTGACCCTGGACCACAAAACCAGTCATAAGGGTCAATTTAATTCCGAAAGCTGAATAAATAAGCTTTCCATTGATGTATGGTTTGTTAGGATATGACAATATGTGGCCGACATACAACTATTTGAAAATCTGGAATCTGAGGGTTCAAAAAAAAAAAAATCTAAATCAAAATATTGGCAAAATCGCCTTTAAAGTTATCCAAATTAAGTTCTTAGCAATGCATATTACTAATCAAAAATTAAGTTTTGATATATTTACGGTAGGAAATTTACAAAATATATTAATGGAACATGATCTTTACATAATATCCTAATGATTTTTGGCATAAAAGAAAAATAGCATACAATGTTGGCTATTGTTACAAATATGCCCATGTGACTTATGACTGGTTTTGTGCTCCAGGGTCACGTATTAGAATGATTTCTGAAGGATCATGTGACACTGAAGACTGGAGTAATGATGCTGAAATTTCAGCTTTGCATCACAGGAATAATATGTATTTACATAGGAAACTGTAATAATATTTCATAATATTACTTTTCGAATAAAACAAAAAATGCCTTGGTAAGCATAAGAGACTTTCAAAAACAAAAACTTACCAACCCCAAACTTCTATGTTTTTTGTTATTTTTTCTAAATCCATTCTATAGTGCAACAGGTAAAAAAAAAGAAAGGCAAGTCTGATCACATTTATAAGTAACAGCACACCTCTTGTCAACAACCCACATGAGTTATAAGGCATGAGGCATAATTAATGTCCGTAGCACAAACTGTGAGATACGTGCTACATGCTACAACTTAATATTTAGGGTAAGGGGTTACATACACTTGCCATAGCAAACACACGAGTAAAAGAGCAGACAATAAGAGAGAACAGCTCAACCCTCAGGAAGGCCACTAGGCATGGATACAATACGCTGTCAGGCTTGATTTATTCATCTAGTATAGAAAAATTACTCCAGAGTTATTGCTTCATTTTGGATCTCTGCATTTTTTCAGTTTAATTTTTTTGGAGGGCACTCCAAAAAATGTATAGGAATATATACTCCTTACATTTTACTTAGGACCTATTAAAATCCGGGACAAAGACCAGCAGAACTGACCTCATTTATTAAATATGAAGGTCGCTGGCATAGGTGGAAGTTATATCCACAGTTTTCATTTCATTTTTACTTTATTTGCGACAGCCATAACAGACTGTTTGTGAGGAGACGTCACAGTTACGTCACTTGCAACTGTGCATGCAATGTGGTGGCAGAAAAACAGTTGTAGCAAGTGTTGGGAAATGGGCAAAATCCACAGAATAAAAAAAAATACTTGTGATTTTATAGAATACCATCGTCAAAGATGCCCTATGAAGCTAAATGCAGATGTTTATGGTTGCAAGCTACAGACTGGACTGATGAAACCTCAATAAAGTAAATTTAACCATAACATTTCTCCTCTCTGCTCTTTCTGCCAAGAGGAAGATGAATCTATTTCACATTTATTCTACTTTTGATCTTATTCCAAACAATTCTGGCTTCAGATATATAGGCTTCCCTACTTCCAGTGTTCCACCATATGTGTAATATTTCCATAAGTAAAGTTATTTTCCATTCTTATGTATCTGACAATAAGGAAGACTTAAACTTTAAGTATCTGCTTCTGAACTACATTTATTATTGTCTTCAAAAAGTCTCCTCCTCCAATAATAATGCTCTGAAGATGTCTTATCAAATAAATAAATAATTAAAAATAAAATAAATAAATAAATAAATAAGAAATTAAATTTAAAAAAGAAACCTGCATTTGATGTAAACAATAGGTAAATATGCAAACTTATGCAGTTCACATGGGAAATAATGTAGACCTACAGTTACAGCATTAAATCATATTTAAACCTATAACATTTTACATTGATCATTTACACAGAGATCATTTTAAACTTCCATTTTTTTGCAAATTGCAAAGTTTATATCGCCAAATTCAGCCATTATAACTCATAATTCCACATTTATTTCTCGCAGTTCTGATTCTTCTTCTCGGAATTCTGAGATATAAACTAAAAAAAATAAATAAAATTTGTCAGAATTGTGAGATATAAACTGGAAATTCATTTTTTTTACTCTTTAAATTCCATGGCTTCCATAGACTGCTACTGCAGGACTGTCATTTTCTGCCATCAGGTTCATCAGGCTCCGCCAACAAAAAACGTTATTGCTGTTTGCAAACATTCAAATGGTCTATAGGTTTTAGTTAACTTGTGCAGGTGTATTTTTGTTCAGTTTTAGTAGTCAGGGGAAGGCAAAGCCTTGCCCAGCCTTACACATACTTTCATTTTTATTTTCATTGCATCTTTATCGTTTATCTCACTCTCAAATGATTTTCATGAGCTTATTTAGTGCACCATCATATTAAGAGGTTTTGTATTTAGTGGTGTTTATGCTGTTATAGAGAACAGTGCTGACCATAAGCACTCTTTGGATGTCTAAATGACTTGTTTTCCTCTCTTTTTCTTAAGCTTAGTGATAATCTGGGTGCAAATGCTTTGATGCTGGTCCGCTCCATATGGACAAAACCTTACCACCCACAGCACAACCCTGAGCGAGGCAGATTCATTGGACGGCTCAAGCACAATTCACTGCGAGGAGATTAGCTTGAATGCTTATATTGAAGAATAATGAAGAATATTACACTATAAATGCATTTGATATATCATATCATATCATATCATATCATATCATAACATATATCAATGCCTCCGTGTCCTGAATACTGTGCATTTATAATATGACTATCATATATAATCAACAAACAAACAAACATAAATATAATAATGCATTCAAAGAATAACTTTTCCATGTAATTTTGTAAGAAAATTAAATAAATATATATTTTCAAATGTAATTTGCAGATTGATCAGCATGTCAGTGCATTACTTATTGTTTTATTATTAGTAGTAGTAATTTATTTACTTTTGAGTGCATTACTTTTATATCAATATATCATTTTTATATCATATATTTTTTACATCGGTATATCATATATCTTATATCATAAATCTTATACCATGTATCATATTACATATCTGATAGAATATGATGATCTATAGGTGTTAGCGTTCTAATAAATAAATAAACAATTAATTGATAGCATAATAACAATTTACGGTAATCCTAAAATGTAAACCGCAATATTATGATTCATTTCGGTACATTTTAGGCCGCAGTGCAACCAACATGCCCATTGTTATTAAAATGTTTTGTGCTTTCTGGGAAGATGCTACCAATGCAGTTTAACTTACGGTGCATTAGGAACAAAAACACAGCCTGCAGTGCTTTCTAAACATTTATTATGTTGTAGAATAACATGTTTTATCCCTGAACCTGTATCAAAGCATCTAACAATATGACTGCTCGCCTAGCATCTGGCTTAGCTTCATGTGATGATGATAAAATCCGTGACCTGCTTAGATATGATGATTAGATGCTATGGAAAACACTGGTTAATTATTAATGTATTTAATCTACAATAAAAGTAGCCTGCTCTTTATCTGCAGAAATAAAACGTCTTTGAGATGAAGCTAACAAGAGCCCACACACCAACATTGTTTTCCTGTAAGTAAACAATTGTAATGTCACGTAAAACAGTCCCACCGCTTTAAAAGGTGTTTTGTGGATGTGCCGTAAGTGAAATACGGGCTGTGATCGGTAACAGACTTCAACACTTAATTAGTGAGACGCAGACCACCAGGCATGACCACCATGTTTACATCGCCTTTGCACCATATCAAGTGTGTCTAAACAGTCTGCACAGGACAACAAAGTCTTCCACATAACCCCACACAGCCAAACAGAGCTTCCAGAGAACTGTTATACAACCTACCAACTGTTAATACACACATAACATGTTTAGAAAATATCTACTGTCAATACACACACACAGAGATCTGCAGCGGTTTTGATTCTTATTAAATTTCACCATAAAAAGAATGAAAATTAGTTTAATTTGTAAATGAATTACCCGTAAAGAGGATCGTTCTCCATCACTTACTGATAAACGGTGTAAATGCATGAGACAGATACTTGCACTGCGGCTCCGATCCTTTCAAATTTAACTCTGAATGAGCTGATCAGTTTTTAAAAAATGACAGAAAACATAATTAAACTGTCATGTGAAATTGTGCATGTGTGTGAAACTGAATAAATGCATTTGAAAATAAATTACATTTGCAATATAATTTGTTGAACTGGCTGCTAAAAATGCAGCTTTGATCTATCTATCTATCTATCTATCTATCTATCTATCTATCTGTCTGTCTATCTATATGGAAGTGAAGTGCATATATACTGTAATTGCATATTCCACTTTTGCATACCGTTCTGAATAAGACTGCCAACCCGACTCTACTCACTGATTTTTGCTCAAAGACCAAAATATAACTGCACAAACATGCATTCAGTCACACATGACAAAAGGAAGTTGTAACAGCCTGCCAGGTTTCTTGGTCATTGGCAGAGCTTCACACATACTAAATGTGTGGCTCAGATTGCAGTCAGACATTAAGCTACAAGAGATGCCGACCCACTTAGGGCTGTTGTTTGAGCGCAAATGGATTGCAGAAAAAGGATACCTCAAGGCTTTCAGAATTGTGTAGAGATGCACCTAACAAATTGCTAGCTATAGTCAATTCCAACTAATTATGCACTTGAAAAGGTTGCCGGTCCGTTCATTTTTCTTGTTAGATTAGTGCACTTTGTTTTCCCCAATAACATGCTGTATGCAGGCATATGGTTGGGTTTTAAATGAAGTTGTTTACATAATGTCCTTGTTCCAAGCCATTTGTGTCCTTTAATGTTTGCGACAGATGCAACAACTCTTAATTTTAAACGTGAACATTTGGGTTTGGGGTTTAGGCAAAGAATCAATCCAAAAGTTAGAAAGGTTATTAAAGGAATAGTTCACCCAAAAAGGAAAATTTGCTGGAAAGTTACTCATCCACAGGCCATCAGAGATTTAGATGAGTTTGTTTCTTCATCAGAACAGATTTGGAGAAATGTAGCATTGCATCAATTGCTCACCAATGGATCCTCTGCAGTGAATGGGTGCCGTCAGAATGAGAGTCCAAACAGCTGATAAAAACATCACAACAATCCACAAGTAATCCACACCACTCCAGTCCATCAATTAATGTCTTGTGAAGTGAACATATGATTGTTCGTAGGAAACAAATCCATCGTTAAGGTGTTTTGACTTCTGGCCAAAATATGAGTCCATAATCCATAATAACACATTCTCCAGTGAAAAAAGTCCATGTGCTTACATCAAAATCCACCCATATATTTGTTTAGACTGTTTTGGACTGTTACATGTACGCAGTGTTTTATCTGTGGATATTTCTCTTCTGATTCAGACAAGAGTTTTTTAACTTGATAAAGCAATATTATGGATTATGGACTGGTATTTTAGACAGACGCAATGGTTTAAATTTTCGAATGTCTTAATGATGGATTTGTTTCTTACAAGCAAAACATTTCCCTGTGACGGGACGAATAACGAGTACTACTACTACTGAACACACAGCTTTTCACTTCACCAGATGTTAATTGATGGACTGGAGTGGTGTGGATTACTTGTGGATTATTGTGATGTTTTTATCAGCTGTTTGGACTCTTATTCTGACGGCACCCATTCACTGCAGAGGATCATTTGGTGAGCAAATGATGGAATGCTAAATTTCTCCAAATCTATTCTGATGAAGAAACAAACTCATCTACATCTTGGATGGCCTGGGGGTGGGTGAATTTTCAGCAAATTTCAATTTTTGGATGAACTATACCTTTAATACCCCTTAACATCATGACTATGAACAAATATGCCATGGATTTTTAACGGTAAGGCCGATTACCCATTCAAAATGCATCATATCATATTTTAATCCCTGATCTCTTTATGACATCAGGTTGGATGTTTACTTTCCACTGTTAAATATGGGCAGCTTTCCCATTCTAATTTCCATGACAGCTGTCACACTTGTAAAGCAATTCTGGTGTCAGGACAAGCACCGAACACAACCCCTCGCACACTGTTGAACCTGACACTCCATGCGAACCACAAGCATAATCTACTTCATTATTTCTCGTGTTCTCTGAAAAAGCATTCGGCGGATATTTGAGGTTAAAATGAGGTAAATGTTTGCCCTCAGACTGAAGCTCACCAGATGCCGAGAGGTCCGTAACAGATTCTCATTACTCTAAACGTCTCGTAATAATTCCGTTTCACTGTTTTATGCCTCTCTCATCCAGTCTGTAAAAGTATCATTCCCACCTGCATATAACAACCTGGCACACATTAGCTCAACGCTATTATCGCTCGCTGAATTGTGAGCTGTAATTTTGGCTGAAAGGAATGGAAATTCATCATTTCTATGCACATCTCCCATAGTGATGAATGACAATTTTTTTCAATCATTCTGCTTTTCCTCAATTGAGATTAGATAAGAGCTACATTATCAACAAACAGGCCTTATACCCTAACTAATACCGGAATATTGGCCACAATGTTTTATCTCAGAGCTAAAAAGTTTTATGAAATCGAAATTGAAAAACTAGACTTGGGAGTCATAAATCATAGCCACAATGCACAGGTGTTCAGAGTTGTTGCTAAGGCATTGCTAAGAGGTTGCAAGTATATTATAGGCTGTTGCTATGTGGTCGATTACTAGCCCAACACAAAAGTGTCCTTTTCCAAAGTTGTCTATTATAGTTCGTGCTGGATGACTTGCAAATTATAGTCCATTACATATTCCAAATTACATGACAATACTTGTAGTTAGTAATGTAATCCATTACATTACTCGTTTAAGTTAAAATAATCACTACTTGTTGATTATTTTTTAGATTACTTTTGACCTAAATCATTTATCACATTGATTTAAATAGAATAATCTATAAAGAAGAAGAAAAAAAATCTATTAGTTGTTAACAATATGGCGTGTATTAAATATTTCATTATGTCAAGGTTTCCCAAACTGGGGTTCAGTATACCACTGGGTGATAATTCAAAATAATAATAATAATAATAATAATAATAATAATAATAATAATAGTGTTAATAATAATAATAATAATAATAATAATAATAATAATAATAATAATAATAATAATAATAATAATAATAATAATAATAATAATAATAATAATAATAATAATAATAATAATAATAATAATAATAATAATAATAATAATAATAATAATAATAATAATAGTGTTCATCAGCAAATGATGCAGTGTTGAAACATTAAGAAAACACTTCTTAAAACTAAAATGATTTTGGTAAATGCAGTGGTCAATTGCTGTTTGGTTTCTCAAGTTTCTGTGTAATTATGGCCATCTGACTGGAGTCTGGCTACTGTCCTTGTGTAAATGTCAACAAAACTGTAAGACTCTGAATGTATATAAGTGGTGGGCTATTTTAGAGAGGAGAATTTAAAAGAAAAAGAAGAATTATGGAGAATCAATAAATTATGAATAATTTATTGCTACTGTGTGAATAATGTGTAATCATGTAATCAGTAAATTTATGCCTCTCTCATCCAGTCTGTAAAAGTATCATTCCCACCTGCATATAACAACCTGGCACACATTAGCTCAACGCTATTATCGCTCGCTGAATTGTGAGCTGTAATTTTGGCTGAAAGGAATGGAAATTCATCATTTCTATGCACATCTCCCATAGTGATGAATGACAATTTTTTTCAATCATTCTGCTTTTCCTCAATTGAGATTAGATAAGAGCTACATTATCAACAAACAGGCCTTATACCCTAACTAATACCGGAATATTGGCCACAATGTTTTATCTCAGAGCTAAAAAGTTTTATGAAATCGAAATTGAAAAACTAGACTTGGGAGTCATAAATCATAGCCACAATGCACAGGTGTTCAGAGTTGTTGCTAAGGCATTGCTAAGAGGTTGCAAGTATATTATAGGCTGTTGCTATGTGGTCGATTACTAGCCCAACACAAAAGTGTCCTTTTCCAAAGTTGTCTATTATAGTTCGTGCTGGATGACTTGCAAATTATAGTCCATTACATATTCCAAATTACATGACAATACTTGTAGTTAGTAATGTAATCCATTACATTACTCGTTTAAGTTAAAATAATCACTACTTGTTGATTATTTTTTAGATTACTTTTGACCTAAATCATTTATCACATTGATTTAAATAGAATAATCTATAAAGAAGAAGAAAAAAAATCTATTAGTTGTTAACAATATGGCGTGTATTAAATATTTCATTATGTCAAGGTTTCCCAAACTGGGGTTCAGTATACCACTGGGTGATAATTCAAAATAATAATAATAATAATAATAATAATAATAATAATAATAATAATAATAATAATAATAATAATAATAATAATAATAATAATAATAATAATAATAATAATAATAATAATAATAATAATAATAATAATAATAATAATAATAATAGTGTTCATCAGCAAATGATGCAGTGTTGAAACATTAAGAAAACACTTCTTAAAACTAAAATGATTTTGGTAAATGCAGTGGTCAATTGCTGTTTGGTTTCTCAAGTTTCTGTGTAATTATGGCCATCTGACTGGAGTCTGGCTACTGTCCTTGTGTAAATGTCAACAAAACTGTAAGACTCTGAATGTATATAAGTGGTGGGCTATTTTAGAGAGGAGAATTTAAAAGAAAAAGAAGAATTATGGAGAATCAATAAATTATGAATAATTTATTGCTACTGTGTGAATAATGTGTAATCATGTAATCAGTAAAAAAAAAAAAGTTACTGTAGTTTGATGATGCATATTTTAAAATGTAATATAATCTAATTGCAAGTAAAAATTTTTTTGGAATCTGATTGCGTAATCCAGATTACATGTAATCAGTTACTACCCAGCACTGTAAACCACCCAAACCAGTACACACACACACACACACACACACACACACACACACACACAATACTTACTACCGAGCACTGGTGATATTCTGCTCTCTAGCACAGTGTTTCCCAACCTTTTTTAAGTCGCGGCACCCTTTGGAAATTTTAACAAACTTGTGGCACCCTACAAAATTAATTTTGTCACAATATTTGAATTTCTAACTTCGATATTATAATTTGAAAAGTATAGATACTCGGTACAACAGGGAAGAACTGCAGAATATAATGTCATACAGATATTTTTAATATTATTACAAAATTTTGTACATCAATGGTGGCAATCAGTAGGCTAATTTCTAATGAAGAGACGAATTTATATGACAGTAGGAGCACGAGATAGCTTGATTTCAAACTTTGAATTGAATAAAAAATGACAAGTAAGCAGTAATAAAATAAGAACAAATAAAGAAATTAATGATAGCACAAATAAAAAATAACGACAGGCCTTCGAATTAAATAAATTGCTTTTTAGTTTTTCAGGTAGGTCTAACAGTAGGTTTAACATATATATATATATTTTTTTTACCAATTATCCAAATAATGTTTAGTCCTAGAAAGCTATTATTATCAGAACACGTGAGCATAACATAGCGGTTAGCACTAATTGAACTAATTTTCAGCAGCCGGAATTAAGGTGCATCTCTAATTATTGGCGACATCAGAAATGGATATTATATAATAGATGCTCTTTTGAAAATTTTAGCAATTTAAAAATATAAAAAAATTATTTTTTTACACGGCCCCCCTGCTCTCGACAGACGGCACCCCGGTTGGGAAACACTGATCTAGCACACACTTTACTATCACGTATATATGATTTGAAGTTTGAAGCTTAAAAGATTTTGAAAAAGGTTTTCAAGCACAAGCAGTAGTAACAGTAAACAGTCCTTAGCAAATATCTTCTGTAAGTGTATAAATTGTTTACTCTGGTGGTGCTTTAAAACACATGCCAACGATCCCTTTATTTTAGAAGCTATGGCTCAGCAGACAATTGATTCACACATGATTAAAGAGCCTCAAAACAGGCTTTTTGCTTGTACCAATTTAAAGTTGAGGGCGTCACAACTCTCAGAAGCAGAGCTACACACATTTGTTCACAGAGCTTATTGCCTGCTGATAATGAACCAGGCGTGACTGACTCGTTCGGCCATTTCCATATCTTTTTGTAGATCCTTGGAGTCAATTAGTTTATGCTGCTATTGAAGATGTCTTTAAATTAGGATGGCTAGGGCTCAATTAAAATAAGAATTGATTTCTCCCCTCATTCTTAAATTGAACGATTTATTTTAAAATAATATTTCAGGCCTCAAAATCCACCCCATAGTGTTCCAAACCTTTCTGCTGTTATTTATTTATTTATTTTATTTTTTATACAAGCTACAAGTAGGCACTTTTTTCCCATAAAATGATGATTCACAGTGGCCATGTCTGTCAAGCTCAAAAAAGGACTCAAAAAAAAAAAAAAAACACCATGAAAGTAACTTAAAAGGTAGAGTATATACCTCACACGCTGTGAGGCTTCTTCCTCACAATGCATTGTGAGCTTTTATGATAATTTTTGGTGCTTTCTTGGTGTTTTTCTGTCTTGCTTTCTTGTTTTTTGTTTTTGTTTTTTTGGCCAGACATGGTCACTGTATGGAAAGATTTGCACTTGAACAGAAAAAAAATAAATCAATAAACAAGGTAAGTTTTTTAGAAATATAATGTTTATACTAAATATAAACAATAACCATTCGAAAATTTAGGGTCGGTAAGATTTTGTTATGCACTCACCAATGCTGAATTTATTTTAATAAAAACACAGTAAAACTGTAATGTTGTGCAATATTATTAATATTTAATGATAATCGTTATTATATAAAGTTTGCTGAATTTTCAGCAGCCATTAGTCTACAGTCACAGAAATCCTTCCAATCCTTTAGGAACATTTTTACTGTCATTTTGGATCAATTTAAAGCATCCTTCCAAAATAAAAGTATTTAAAAACAGTAGTGTTCTAAAATTAATTTGTTTGCCATTTAGAATTTACTTTTTAATTCCTAATTTTGAACTGAATTTGCATTTAGTTAGCATTGCACAGGATATATCATTGCGATCTGAATTTAAACATAAGGAAGTAAAATTTAAATTATTTGAAATTAAGAAAACCAGAAACGCAATTTTGGCTAATCCTTGTTTGAAAGAGGGAGGGAGAAACAGACAGACAGATGGATTCTTACTTCCTTATGTTTATGTCAGATTGCAATGCTATAGATACATATACAGTACATACAGACAGACAGACATAGATAGATAGATAGATAGATAGATAGATATGTGTGGTGCACACATTTGCTGTTGTAAATTATTCCCTCATGAGGTCTCGTATCAGTTCAGATGCTTCCTTTCAAGACAGATCTATGTAGGCCATAGACAGCAAGGGCGCTAACTAAAGCTTTTAAACAGCACTTGTTTTTGAAACCGAACAAACTGCGCAAATTGCATCTTCAACAGCTCTTCACAGCTCATATTATTGGGAGGGTTTGAAAGGAGACTGTATTAATATTTCACATGCTCTGTGAATTAGGTTAATCTCCCCCCTATTCCCGCATGCGGGACTCCAAGTTTCTTTCATTTCTCTTCAATCCTGTCTCAGATTCACAATGGGAGGGCTGAGCTTCAGCTGCTCTAGGAAACCATGGCAGATGTGTTAGAGGGGGTGGGAGAGGAGAGAAACCAAGGTTGGGATTACAAAGCATGACATCTGGAGCTGATAACAAGATATACCCACGTCTACCTCAGCCGGCTCCACACATACACTTACATATACATTCAGAGATACAAACTCCCACATGCAGACACAAAGAACTGTTTTACGATTCGCATTAATGAATGTGAGCAGTCCTGAGTGCTTTGTCTGGTCTAAATAAAACTCAGCTATAGATTTATCTGTTATGAACAACGTCTGAAACAGTCGAAAGGTTTTACTCAGTGTAGAAGTGGAGAGGATAGAAGAAGTATGAGACCAGGCAAATTGCATACAGGAGAGACCGGGGCTAGTTGTCACACAAAGAAGTTGTCAAAAACCCACATCACACAAACATTTGCTTTCTCTAGCAATGTTATTGTACAATAAACAAACAAACAAATAAATGAAGTGAAATGTAAAAATAAAAGTAAAAAAAAAAGAAAATTGCATTTAAATAACATACATACATAAATGCATACATAACTAAAAATGAATAAAATGAAATGTACATTAAATTATAAATAAATCAATAAATAAATAATGAATTTGCATGAGAAAATGCAAAATGCACTCTTTTGCACGTTAAACAGATACAACTTTTTATCCCTCTGGTGAAAACTCACCAAATTTCGCATGCATAAATGGTCTGTAATTAATTGTGTTTTATGTAATTATAGATTGGATGGGATGTATGGTTGCCTAGAAACTAGCGGTTAAATTTGAGATATTAAAAAATTAGTCATCCCTGCTACCTCATGTGAAATAGAGAGTAAAGATTCCACAAGAATACATTTTCTAATGAGGAACAAAACTTGCCTGAAGGACTCATAAGTTCTATCATTAGGTAAAATCTTTAAAAATCGTATTCTTATGCACCACTCATTCAACATTTTATGCCACTTTGGAGATGGCATTAGAGTTTTAGTGGATCTACAAATTAAAAATAAGTGCAACTCAAGAGACTCAACTCAAACAGCTGTAACAAACTTGGTTTGCAATAAGTGAGTCTCCACAATAATGATAATAATAATAATAATAATAATAATAATAAAAAGTACAACTGCTACACATGCATGCTTCATTTGTGCAATTTTCAGAAATCAATAAAGATGGCATTTGTCATTGCAGTAGGAAAACTATTGTGATCTGATACACATACATGCTAAATCTAGCAATATTTCTGGGAGCAGTAGGGTAAGTATTATATAAAGTGTCAAGTACCAATGTTGAGCTCTAATACTGCAAATATTGCAGCAGAAGTCCACATGACATTCACAAGCAATATCAATATATAATTTTCCAGAGTTTAGTCCATTTCAACTTATAACCACTGGAGTATGCTAATTGCTGCCTAAAGCTGTCTGAAAAGCCATTAAATTGTCTAAAATGTATAGGTTCCCACTGTGACAACTTACCTCATGTAGAGTGACAACATGCCTTGAGAGCAGACAATAGCCTGTATTTTATTTATTTTATTTTATTTTTTAAATATGTGAAAGCATGAAAGTTATATGCACAATCGAAAACATTAAATGCCTGGCAAAAGACCAAACTGCTTTCAAATCGTAACAATGGGACTAAACACTTTAAATTGAACCCACCCTGTTTGTCATGTTTCTTAATTGCATATTCTTTTTCTGTGAAAAACGCCACACAATAGAACTGAGATAAAGTATCCAGACCTTCGTGAAATCCTCCCTCCCGACACATGAATTACCATAATAAAGCGAGCAGGTGTGCCACTAGTAACAAAACAAGCCTGGTTATCTTGTACACAGTGATGCAGTTGACATTGTTAAAGCTCTCCATTAAAAAGTTCAAGTCAGCACTAGCTGTGGAGGTAAACACGAAAGCTAATTACAGCAATTAAGCAGTTTTGCCGCACTGCGGAATGCACCAAAATATTTCCCCCAGGCAATTTCGTCCCGCAACAAACAATTGTTTTTTAGAGGGGTCGCTGAGGGTGTGTGAAGGAAACAGACAATGCGGGTCCCTAGTGACGTGTGGTAACTCAGTCCAAAATGATCTTTGTCCTCAAGGCTGAAAAGAAACCAGGATTTGACCAGCTACTACAAATCTAGTGTTCTGGGTCAGTGCTTGAATGATCAGCGATGCACTGACCACAGCTTTGGCCCATCCAGATAACATTGGATTTCACCTTTAGGCTGGAGGAGCTTTCTGAAAAAATATCCTCTTTGTTTGAAAAGAACAGGGTGAAACTAAGCTAGATAGATATAGGTTTACAAACCACTCTTTCTTTAAGGTATGAATCACGAATACGGTTGCTCATACTTCAGGTTAGAGGTGTAGAGACTCCTGGCTCTAACAAACTAAACTTTATAGTATAACTCGCAGTTTCTGCCACAGACTTGAATTATACCTTAAGTTTTGCAGCTTTTAATTGTTTGGAATTATGTTTATAGGAAAACACACGATTTGAGAGTAGGCCCTTGATGGTCTCTTGATGATCAATGAACAACATTTTATTATTATTATTATTATTAGTATTATTATTATTATTATTATTATTATTATTATTATTATTGTTAATAATATGTCTGATTATGAATTTACTATTTATCATTGTGATTCCTATATATAAGGTGACAGTACAACTTTCATAGTGTTACAACAAATAATTATATTTATCTTCTATTATATTTTATCATCAATAAATCCTAAAATAAAATGCATCACAGTTTCCACAAAAATATGAAGCAGCACAACTGTTTTCAGCATTTATAATAATCAGAAGTGTTTTTTGAGCATCAAATCAGCATATTAGAATGATTTCTGAAGGGTCATTTGACACTGAAGACTGGAGTAATGATGTTGAAAATTCAGCTTTGATAACAGGAATAAATTACTATTTAAAATATATGCAAATACAAAACAAGTTATTTTAAATTGCAATAATATTTCACAATATTACAATATACTTTTTTGATCAAATGCATGCAACATTGGTGAGCAAAAGACAGTTCTTTCAAAAACATTAACAATTCTTACTGACCCTAAACTTTAGAATGGAGGTGTATAGCTTAGGTAAATAAATGTTGTAAAATAATTCATTTTTCCATCTATTTAAAAGCAAGTCATCATTTTCTCACAGTTATTCTATTAAATAATGTTGATTTATAGAAATTATTTTGTAAAATATTACTAAGCAACAACAAATTAACATTCTAAAAAAGCAAGCAACAACAATATCCATATTCCAAGAATCTCTTTTGTGTGTGTGTGTTATGCATTTATCCTCATTTGTGCAGCCTCACGGTCACTGGCATATGAAGAAATCTGAATATTGCAGCATGTGTGAATTGAATTAATTTTGGGATATTGATTGGCCTGGACCGTAAACTGAAGCTGCGTCCGTGAGAATATAAATATGAACTTCCGAATGCCAAGCGCACTTTCAACAATAATACTTCACCCGCTTTGTGTTTCACTCCAGCTAATCAGATACAATATCATTTTCTACAGTTAGGACGCATAAAAAATAAAACAATAAAGGAAACTGTTCAGAGAGGGAAAACTCATAATGAGCAGAGAAACGTCTGTTTTCTCAACAGCAAAAAAAAAAAACATTTCTTTTGATGGCCACTGTACACAGTGAGGAGAAAATAATTAGGGGGTTGTTGTCATAGTAAAACACTGGAACTCTGTCAGGACGCATCAAAAACCTCCATTCATTAATTTAATTGGCTGGTGATGAGATAGCCCCTGTGTTGTATGACTCTTATTATTAGGCATTCTTGTGGAGAACGGGAAATAGATACGAAGGCCATTCACAGCTGAGGAAAGCCTAATCGTTTTCTGCAATCTTTTCCCATCCCTACATGAATGTATAGAATTTTCAGCTGCTTCTGCGTGGGAGACGTAAGGGAGATGGTGAGAGGGATAGTTGACTCCTGGCCCCCCAGTCTAGATGGACATATTCGCCCGTGAGTGTCAAGAGAGCAGGCGTTCTGGGAGAAGCCATTTCTTCGTCAAATGCTACGGCAGACACAAAAGAGCTCAGTGTTGTGTGTTTGAGGGGGGCTCGCGGCTCATTTTTCCAGCGTAAGAGCTATCAGCAGTCTGCGTCTCGCCGCCAAACAATGCCCGCATCTGATCAAAGTGCACAGAGACGTGACATTCACATTCAAGTTTACGAGCTGCAGAATGTATTATGCCATCGACAAAAGAGGAGCGGAGAAAAAAAAAAACATGCAAGCAAGACAAGGGGAAAAGGAAGTGATTGAGAGAGGGAACTTGAGAATGTGTAAACATTTTTGCAATTTTTCACTGACGGTTCCCAGAGGAAATTTCCTCCTCGGTTTGTTTCATATCAAGAGTCGGCTTAAGAGGTTGCTCCTCAGGAGAAATAAAAATTAGGGCTATCGTTAGCTTAAAATATTATGCAAATGAATCAATTGAATCAAATTGCATATATTAATATTTGCCGATTAAAAATCCACAAAATATGACAATTAAAAAAAAATACATTATTGTGGCAGATGATTAAAGTATTGAATATACATCACAAAGAAGTCAATTTTTTATTTTTTTTTTTTTTTACCTCCTGGACAGCAAGCAGTCTAGCTTCAGAAGTGGACACTGAATCGAGACTGCCTTGCTCTCATTTGTTGAAGCCCTAAGACTGGCAAGAGTGGCTTCCAAATCTTCAATACTGATCTTGCTGGATCTGTCGGCTGCTTTTGACACGGTTAACCATATTGGCAAAGGGCATCTCAGGAACTGCACTCCAGTGTTTGAGTCTTGGAGGGGTGAGGTGTCCAAGTCACAACATCTAGCTACTGGGGTGCCTCAGGGTTCAGTTCTTGGACCACTTCTCTTCTTTGTCTCCATGGCATCACTAGATTATGTCATTCAGAAAAATGGCTTTTCATATCACTGCTAGGCTGATGACACTCAACTCTACCTCTCATTCCATCCTGATGGTCCGACCATAGCTGCTCGCATCTCAGCATTTCCAAATACATTTCTTGCTGGATGAAGGACAATCACCTTCAACTCAACCTTGCCAAGACAGAACTGCTTGTGATATCAACAAACCAATCACTTCATCATAATTTCACCATCCAGTTAGCCACATCAAACATAACTCCTTCAAAAACTGCCAGAAACCTTGGCGTTATGAATGTTAAATGCTAAAACTGCCCGGTCCTGCAGATTCGCTTTATACAACATTAGGAAGATATGGTCCTTTCTTTCGGAACATGCTTCACATTTCCTTGTTCAAGTTCTTGCTCTGTCCAGACTGGACTATTGCAATGCTCTCTTGGCAGGTCTTCCAGTCAGTTCTATCAAACCTCTAAAATTAATCCAGAATGCGGCTGCAAGATTAATCTTTAATGAGCCGAAAAGAATGCACGTCACACCTCTGTTTATCAATTTGCACTGGCTACCAATAGTTGTGCGCATAAAATTCAAGGCATTAATGGTTGCCTACAAAACCACCACTGGCACTGCACCCCTTTACCTAAATTCACTACTTCAGTCTTATGTGCCCTCTAGAAGCTTGCGTTCTGCAAGTGAACGGTGCATTATTGTGCCATCCAAAAGAGGCACAAAATCACTTTCACAGACTTTTACATTAACTGCTCCCTCCTGATGGAATGACCTGCTCAACTCAATCTGAGCAATTGAGTCCATAGCCATCTTCAAGAAGTGGCTAAAAACGACTCAGGTTACTTATGTAACCATGGTTCCCTGAGTAGGGAACAAGACACTGCGTCCTCTAGGTGTCGCTATGGGGATGCCTCGTCATGACCCGTGTCAGAAGCATACATTGAAAAAACACCAACTCGTTGGCCGGCGACAGCCATGACGTCACTACTGGTGCGACTATAGTATAAATAGGCGCCGGGAGCACACATCATTCACTTCTTCATCTGAAGCTTGCGTCCGCAGCATGGCAAGAAACCTAGAGGACGC
>NW_015555762.1:99692-104677 GCF_001515605.1 Sinocyclocheilus anshuiensis
TTAATTTGTTTTCATAGCCTTTAATATGTATTGTTTTGTCAGACAACATTGGTCAGTAAGTGAAATATATATATTCGCCGTAAATGTTCTGTCCAATTGCATTTTTTCAGTTAAAAATTGGTTTAAATGCATAAAAAAGATGCTATATATATGAAGGACCTCTCCCATGTATGAACTCACTTTAACTTTTCAAAAAACATTAGTTATTTGTAATTTTTCTGTTATTCAAAGTAAAAAATCATGTGGTGCAACCGTCCGGCCATAACTTTTTTTGTAAACATCTTTGAAATTACCCTAAATTTATTCAAATTCATTTTATGCACTATTTGGCATGATTTCCAAAGTGTTTTGTAATCCTGTGTAAAATTGCAAAGCATTTGTATTTATATTTCCATCATAATATACAAACAAACTTTGTCCGATGATGTCCATTTTATGAAATATCATGTGGTGCGATATATATACTGTGTGTGTGTATATATATATATATATTCCTTTCTCAAATCACAAAAAACAAAGTATGTTATTCCCTAGATTTCAACTAGCTCTAGTTTTGTAAGCAGGGGAATCTTAACATTTTTACAGCTGAATGCTGCCATAGAGGATTTAAATTCCAGGTTCCTATTTGGTCCCATATCAGAGATAATCAACTTGAGTGAGGGATGGTTATAAAAGAAATTGCACTCTTTTACACATACTTGAAGAGAAGTCTCAAACATTACATAGACAGCCCTACAAACATTACAGCTAAGACCTGAATGATTCCCATTATGAACTGAACCTCAATGTGCAACCCTGAGTAATCTTGATTATTACATTTGGACCTAACTTCTAAAGAACAATAATGTGCTAAAATGTTATATATTTACATGTACATTGTAAAGTGCTCTAGAGATCAGTTTTTGTGACAAGCAGCTGTTTCATACAGCTGAGATACTGAGGTTTCCATTAACATCCACATACCCCCAAACATTTGTGTGGGTCATGACACAATAAGAAGCCAAGGTTAGTCAAATAAAAACAATCAAGTAAACAACAACAACAACAACAACAACCACCACCACCACCACCACCACCACCACCACCACAACAACAACACTTTTAAGCAACAAAATTAATGTCTGGGCCACTTGAGATGGAATGACGCTCGAAAATCAAGCAGTAGAGTTGGGATTAAACCCGTTTATATGGTTCACACTTGCGGTCTCTCTAGGCATTTTTGGGAATCAAACACAGCCACCTTGACAGCTGACAAGGCAAACTTTTTCCTTGAGGAGGTATGTTTAAATTTCACAAACTTTCACAAAAAGAAGCGCTTCTGAAGTGGCATTTAGATGTCTTTACACGGACTGTTTAATTTATGCTATTTAAGTAGTCAGCAAGTTTTTGGAGAAAAATTAATAAATAAAAAGGCTCTGTGTGATTTAGCGTCAGTTAGCTGATCTGCTAATGAAAACAACAGTGCGATTTAAACTTACTTGTCCTCCAACGGTGACATCGAAAAACACTATCGGGTTATTAGGGTTTGAAGACTGAACGTTCATGCTTGTCTTCAGGCTTATATCTCTCCAGACGGCGGAAATATGAGCTATTAATGTTTCCCAGTTCTCACACCAATGAGTTTCTCAGGAACTATTCAAATATGTTCCCCCATGACGTCACTGCGGTAATCTGCAGGAGGACTTTCTACGGATGCAACCGAGGGACACTCGCGAGAATTAAATTTCATTTTAATAAAAGGTCAAATACCAGAAATGAGTGCGGTACACTGTTACTGCCATCTCCTGGTCGAAACAAACAGAGTTTGTTAATATTTGATCAGGTTTAAACCCAGGCTTATATGTGCATGCATTATTAATTCTACGGTGTTAAAATTAGATGCTCATATGCATGCATGTGTTATTTTGCCAATTGTCTAATAAGGCACCATATAACATTATCATGATCGCACAGAATTGGTTCCAGAACATTCAGTTTTCAACACACAAACTTGTAAATAACATCGGAATTATTATATGCACTGGGCAATTAAGCAAGATATTCATAAAATGTCAAGAAACATAACAAATAATATTTTTTATATTATTTTAATAGCAGATGCTATTTTACCAAAGCTAAATATAGAAAGGGCAAATGACACTGTATTTGCTCAAAGTAGGCATTCACACCCAGCTAGCGACTGCGTCTTAGCTGCCTATCTTGATACTTTCAACTGAACTGACTTGTGTAGAGAAGTGTCTGCTAAAAACAAATTAAATGCACAATACACAACATTTTAACATAAAATATGTATTAAGCAAAGCCAGCCCACCTTCCAGCAGTTAGGGCCTTCTGTGAAGACATGACTACACTTGGTGGAACGGACTCTCTGCGTCCATCTCTCGGACAATAGTAGTTATTTGCAAATCTATGGCTCGGTTTAGGTGGTGGCTGAGTCCTACCATCAATTACATAAATAAAATAAATATTAACCATGGATTAATGATTGCATTTGTTGTCATCATAACAGGGTTTTGAAAATAAGGTTATTATATTTAATATAAATATAGAAGTATATTTTAACTATATTGTACACTTTAACTGTCCTCAAAGAAAAAGGTCAGTCTTTTATTTCTAGACAACAAAGACAACAAATTGATTTGTTTTACTGTAGAACCATTAAAATGGTGAATAATAATAATAAATAATCAATTGTCCCTTGTAAAAATATTTAAATTATTAACTAAATCTGCCAACATTCAGAACATAAAAATTCATATATATTAATATAATAAAACACATAAGTATAACGTTGGTTCCAGTTAGATAATTTCACTGCAAGGCTGGCGCTCTCTCTGGCAGCGGCAGGTCGCAGCGCCACTTCCGGTGGCCTCGGGTCGAGTGCCACGGGTTTCCTCCGGCAGCTGCCACGGTATTTCTCGCCGTTTCTGCTGTTTGCTCGGTAAAAACTACACTGCTCTCAGTGGCGTGCGGTGATGTTTTTTTTTAAATGATGATGCAAAGTTCCCACAATTGTATTATTATTATTATTATTATACAAGTAATATAATACAAATGTAATTATAAATTCAAGGCATTGATGTTTGCCTACAAAACCACCACTGGCTCTGCACCTCTTTACCTAAATGCATTACTTCAGAGTTATGTGCCCTCTAGACGAGGCGTTCCCCCATAGCGACCCCTAGAGGACGCAGTTCGAAGTACCCATGAAAGGGAACACATCTCTTCTATCTTTATTTGACCCTCTAACTCTAGCACTTTCTATTCTAGTTCTATCTTATGTATTTTTTTTTCTTTTATATATACAAACACTTGATCCTCTAACACTTGCACTCTATTTGTTTTCTAACTGCTTGTTTTCCTAAAAAAAAGGCCTCTAACACTAGCTTTCACTATTTTTTTTTCTTTCTATCTACTTGTTTTCTTCTTATTTAATACATTTTTTATTTATAAATAACATTAAAAAAAAAACTTGCTACGTGTACTGTGTTAGGCTTACCAAGACTTGTGATAGCACTTGCATAATATTGTTATTTTGTTGATTTTGTTTGCTTCTATTGTCCTCATTTGTTAATTGCTTTGGATAAAAGTGTCTGCTAAATGACAATGTATTTTCATTTATTTATTTTTTTCATATCATTGAACACACATATATGCATATATGTATATGTGTGTATACACATACAATATACAACACTAGTATATAATTCTAATTAAATCACACTACAGTCATGTGGTAAACTCAGAGGCTTAAAAAACAGATTGCAAATAAAACAAATATCACGGGATTATGTTTTATAAGAAAATATTTCAGTTTTTCTTGAACATAAAGACTCACAATCGATTAACTGTGTTACTTTTAATATTTTGTATATATTAACATCATAATAAAGTAATGTGTTAAATTGACAGCCCTAATGAAAACAGACACGAATGTAATCACTTTCTTTTTCACTAAGCACTCTACAATCTGTAGAAACATTGAAAATTACTGTTATTGAAAAATTATTTTAAGTTTACAGACATTTTCGTCAACTCTAAAAGAAAACACAATGCAATGCATAATTCAAAATACTGGTAAAACATCAGTGAAAAATCAATGTGGAAAGTTGCTTAAAATGGTGTAGAAATAATTTTCACTCAGTAATTTCACAAACATTTACAAAGAAAAAGCAAGTAACACATTGAATTAAATTTGACATTTCTAAGTAGAAAAACTGAAATATTATTCTCTTGTAAATCATGTAAAAAATATATATTTACAAATTAAAAAAAATAATAATATATACTGCCAATTGTGACCTATTTTCACAGACTTTTCTTGGAGTTTGGGTTGTTGTCTGTCGCGTACAATATATCTACCCTCCGTGACCTCCCTCTCAACTATCCAACCATTCTTTCATTCCCTCTCTATTCTTGTCAGTAAGAGTCCCCCTTCTCCGATTTTAAAGGCCTGGCCCCCATTCCAGTGTAAGGTATCCTGCACTCTCTCCATATTGTTGTCAGATCCTCCATTCACTCCCACAACAACAAAAGGGATCGAATGATCAACGAGGCGCCGCTTTTCAACCGGAAGCAATCACATGACCATCCAGTGCTGGAGGTACACACAAAAAGACAGACATTGTTAACTGCTGAAGAATGTTGCGGGTGAAAATAAATGCAGCTAGTTATACGATTTTTATGGAAATCACATGAAAGTGGCTAAAAAATCTGTATGAATGATATGCCACTAATAAAATGCATATATTTAATTACTTCTCCCTTGGAAAAGTTAAGTAAGAATTACTATTATTTTTTTTTTTCTGTAACTTTATTACAGTTACTTCTGCTGTAATTGCATTACAGTATATACGGTATAAAGTATAGGATAATTCTATATAAAACAATAGTGGATTCAGCATCAGAATTATTATTTATGGGGTGCAGTCTAACATGTGTTAATGCTTTGTTTAAAAAAAAAAAAAAAAAAACTTTAACTTTAT
>NW_015555762.1:104859-112345 GCF_001515605.1 Sinocyclocheilus anshuiensis
TTTTTTTTTTTTTTTTCCATGATTGTGTTTATGGGGTGCAGTCTAACATGTGTTAGTGCTTGGTAAAAAAAAAAGCATTATGTTTCATATAATTTAAGTTTACCTCATTCCACACTGCTCTGTCCCTTCTCCTATAAACACGCTGATGATTTTCTGCTTTTATGAAGCCCCTCCCTCAGAAATATGCAATCGGCTCAGATTGGTTAGCTGGTCCAGTGTGTTGTGATTGGCTAAACCACCTCTAGTGCGCATCTAATCGTCCCACCCCTCACTTCAGCGGCATGTGCTCCGGTTGTATTGTAAACAATGGCATCATCTATATTGCTTATCAATTTAAGCCTGATTGAGACCCAGACAATATTAGTGAAGAGGATTGCGCAGAACCTGTGCAAGCACGGGTCTTAATGGTATGTTGGTATGGTATGGTACTTTACGGTTGAACCACTGATGGCAGATGGACTATTCTGACGATGCTTTTCATACTTTTCTGGACCTTGACAGTGTAACTTACTTGGCAGTTAATGGGACAGTCACAAGCCCCCGGTTTTCATCCAAAATATCTTAAATTTTGTTCGGAAGACGAACGAAGCTTTTACGGGTTTGGAACGACATAGGGGTAAGCGATTAATGACAAAATTTTCATTTTGGAGTGAAGTAACCCTTTAATAGTAAATCTCCATCACGTGCTTTCAGATGGATACACAGAGCCGTAGATCACTGACAAGCTATGCAATATCGCGTTCATAATCGCAGATGAGTTGCATTCTATTATGATCCCGATATTGCGTTGCTTGTCAGTGTAAGTGTCCAGTGCCTGTATACAAGATTAATTTTGACCAAGTTCAGAGGCTGTCATATGTGGATTAAACATGTTGTGTATTTTCAACAGTTTCAATATGAAAAATAACTTTTATATTGATTCAATGGATTTATTGCATTTTAAAAAAAAAAAACTAACATTAGCTTCTCTATTCTTTTTGTATTCTATGTATTTGTTTTATTTGTGTTTTATATTGCTCTTTTGTTGATTTTGATTGCAACCATTGTCCTCGTTTGTAAGTCGCTTTGGATAAGCGTCTGCTAAATGACTAAATGTGTATGCGTGTATATATACTTATATATATACTGTATATATATATATATAGTACTAAAATAAAATAACACTGCCACATTTTTTCTGTCCTAACTATGCACAATTATGCATTAGCATTTAGCATAATTTCTCATTGCAGTCTGCAAGCCTATAATCACAACAGACCTGTATGACCCACTTTTTCGAATCACTGGTCTAGAGTATCTAGTCCAAATATTTTATCTTCACTGACAGTCCTAGACTTCTGAAGAGAGAGGTTATTTTATAGGTAAGGGAATAAAACTAGATGGTATGTATAGATAAAATGACATACAGGGCATCCGATTTGGTGATGCGCTGCTCCAGCTCTGCTCAGCACATGTTTCCTTTCATCTTCCTGTACATAAATGACCTTTCGTCAGCTTTATAGGGTGCCACAATTCATCTCAGAGCTCTCTAATACGTTCATGTTGAACTTCCCAGTCATCTTAAACCCTTTGCATGTGGGAAGAAAGTGTCGGAGAGGCAGAGAAGATGCAAACAGACCCTGGGAACATATGCATGCGTCTCGGCCTGAGACTATGGATTTCTGTGCAGATGTTCAACAGATCCTGGAGCTGCAGGATGCAGTGGCCGTGGCAGGGCTTCTGGGACAGGAAGAAGAGCACGAGAGGCAAAATATAGATCCCTCACACCTCCGACTTGCCTTTCACTGTCGATTCCAACAAGAAACACCCGCTTGGCATTCTGCTATCAACCAGGTTTCTCCTTAGCCGCCTCTCCACACATCCTTCCATTTCTTTTCACTCCCACATTTTATCCTGTCCCTGTAGATGTGTTCTGTGCAGTCGTACCAGAGCAGATTGACATCTATAATGGGCGATCTTGGCACAGTGCTGGCTTTGAGAGAGCTGGGGAGGAAGCGGATTAAATGTGGCGAAATGGTGAATAAAATCTGGGATGCTCACATGTTAATCAAGGGATACTTGCTGAGAATGGATTAAGTATGATGGACATATGGAATTCCATTCAGTATTTTCTTTTGGTAATTGAAATAAAGCTGGGATGAAGTAAAATCTAAATAGCAGGTGAGTTATTTGGCAAATAATTGAAATAAGTTTGAACACACTGACTTAAACTTACTAAAACATATTCATTGAAATATGTTCATTGAAATAAAGCTGGAGTAAATTAAATATAAATATTAGACGAACATTTTTTAAATAAAGTTAGAAATATACTGAAAGTCTAATTGAACTACTAAAATTGAAATAGAAATTGAAAGTTAAATAGAAACATTTAGATAAAATTAATAAGGAAAAGCAAAAAGTATGAATTAATAGGGATTATTAAGGATGAATTAAAAAGGATTAAATGTTAACCACATGTTAATCAAGGGATGTTTGACAAAAGTATGATGGAAAATGGAATTCCATTCAGTATTTTCTTTTGTTATTTGAAATAAAGCTAAAATAAAATCTAAATATTAGATGGAAAATTTTAACACACTTATTTCAGTTAGTTCCCAATACAACATTTCTAATTTCATGCGGAAGTACTAAAATGACTAAAACTGAAATCAGAATGGAGCTAAATAGAAATAAAATAATAATAATAAATTATAAAATAAAATTAAGTAAACAAATGACAAAAGTAAATTGATTAAATGCAATGAAAGCATGAATAAAATCGGGGATACTCGCATGTTAATCAATGGATATTTGTTGATTCAGTATTTTCTTTTGCACAGACAGAGGTTGTTCGGGAGGCTTTGTTTCAGGTGTTTCTCATACAAGCCTAAAATAGACCCAAATGAGTCAATATGTGGCATGCTGTAAGAGTACAAAGCATTACTGTGGATTGCAGCTCGGATGATTTCCTCTTGGAAGAATTTGATGAGTTTATATCGAAATCTCCAAGTTGCAGACTTGGCAAATATGAGCACAGTTTGAGAGATTTTTCCTCCAAGGAGTTTTCGGAAGAGATGCCAGCAGTCTGAGAAACATGAGAGCTGAAGTAAACATGAAAATCAAAACTGCCCCTATTCAATTTCCCAATGCATGTTCCTGATTCCTGTTCTTGATTCATTACTGGACGGTCCAAACGAATACACAACATTACGGAAGTGGAACACGGATTTAACATTCACTCCCACTGATGCCTAGGAGAAAGAACTGAGATGTGAATGAGATCTCCTTTGTGATTTTTCTATCCTGAAGCCAGAAGTGGTGTTGAAACTGGCCTGCAGCGCTGCATTACCAAGTAACCTCTGTAGGTGAACATTACATGAGGCTGAGCAGACATCTGAAGACCAGGATCAGCATCAGAAGACCAGGCAGAGTCAGAAAATGGCAGTTCACATGAACGTCACATAATGTTTTATTTAAAAGAACTAAAGGACTGTATAAATCAAAAATCATGACACTACTACATATATGTTATGGCTTCCTTTTTTTGCAGCTTTTTTTTTAGCATACATGTACGATGCATACAATACTGTTCAAAGGTTTAGGGTCTGTACGATTATTTATTTGACATTATATCTATCTATCTACCTATCTATCTATCTATCTATCTATCTAAAAATAAAATTTAATTAAATTAAATTAAAAATTGAATTAATGAATGAATAAATAAATAAATAAATAAATAAATAAATATATGGAAGGAATAAAATAGAATAGAATAGAATAGAACTGAAATGAATAAATGAATAAATCAACCAATCATAGTCAATGGAAGGTCAAACCATGCACATTGCCTTGTGGGATACAATATTATATTTGGCAACTTGCATAATATGACAAATATACATAAAATGCATTTGTAGGAGCAGTGTGAGTGTAATGTATTACTAGATAATTACTGTAATTTAATCACATTTCCCTTGAAAAAGTAAAGTAAAGGATTACTCTTACTTTTCATATAATTAGTTACTTCTAATGTAATTGCATTTAATACTGACTATATATCAATTCTATATAAAACAATAGTGGGCATCTCAACATCAAAATTAACATCTAATGTTAAAATATGTTTTTAATGTGATCTCCTTTTAAATATTTTGTTTATTTGAAAGCATTTATGCTTATCCTTCTATTTTTCAACTGGTCGAGACTGAAATGGGGATTTGTGAAGTATTGCAATATTTTTTTTTAGAGAGAGTAATTACTGTTGAAGATGTAATTAGTAGCTAGTAATTATTAATTACTCTTTTTAGAGTAATTTAGCTATCACTGCATAAGTGCAGTAAATTAGTTTGCTATTCCTAGTCAGTGGTGTTAGCAGATGCACATTCTCATGCTAGACAGCATTTTATTGCACAAAAATATGTATACATACCTGCTCGTATAAGATACGGCATCAATATTTTTGTTCTGTTTTCCCAGATCAATTTTGTCTACATGTAGAAGTGCACTAGCATATAGATAACCTCAGTGTAAACAGAAACGGGCTATAAGCCACACAACTCCAATGTAAATTTCACGGGGGTCTTTAAGGTGAGGAGAAATGGTTTCACTTTTAAAGGTACAACATAGCTTATCCTAAAAGCTCACCCGTGTGTTTTCAAAGCCAGATGACGGGGTTGAAAGAAAGACCTGTACAAGTAAGCAAGCAAAGCAAGAACAAATAAGTTTCTTGTCTCAAAGACCTACTTTACACTTGCTTTTCAAAGAATTAACATAGCAAATAAAATATACCTCTCACTCAAACATCCACAGCTCGAAAAGTAATTGGGACCATGTCTATTAGGGGTTAGGATGCAATGTTCTTTGCATTTTGTCCAATAGCAGTGCCCTTTCTGTGGCTCTAAATAAGCAATTGTCGAAATATTTTAATTGGAGCCCAAAGGGTGAATGTCAACCCATAAACAACACACTAGATCTCGTCCGCAATACACTGTTCTTCACATATGCTTCGGTCAGCTACATTTACTCTACCCAAAACATTTAAATGTAAGGCTTTAGAACTAGTAAGAGATTATTAAATGAGCCAAATAAAAAAAATGTTTTATTTATGCTGCAGTACGTTTTTAACCAGGAGCTTATGCTTAATTGCATCACATTGAATAATTGCTCAGTATTATGCATTATGAAAAAAAAAGTTAATAGAGTATGTTTTCAGTCACTTATTGTTATACAGTTGGCTTCAAACACACTGAAATACATCCAATCCACAATGCTCTCCCGTCGTTTTAATGCATTTTATTCCCGCTTTGAGCTTTTACTCCCACAGTTGTGCTTCTTACAGGTCCAGTGAGAGTAAAATCTCCATACAGCTTAGTTGTTCAACCACATATTAGTCTCAGCCTCAGACGTCACACCCACAGACCGCCCACAGCCCGGTCACTGACCGCTCGGCACATATCACACACAAAATTGCAAAGAACTTCATTCGGATGGCTTTTTGCAACCTCTGTTAAATCATTTTTTTTTCCACGTTTTTTTTTTTCCCCCTGCAAATACATTTAAATAATGAACTAAATATCCCATATAGTATATTCTTCTTTGTTTTTGGAGTTACATATGTGGATTTATCCATATGAATTCTTACATTTGGATGGAAACACTTTTTGACCACACATTTTCTGATAAGTGTCTTTGTTGTCTTCAACAGTTTCATATTAACCAGCCCTAAAAATGCCACATAAAAAAATAAAAATAAATAATAATAATAATAATAATAATAATAATAATATGTTTTATTATTATAAATAATAATATCATAAATATTATTATTAAAAATAATCATATTATAAATATTATTATTATAAATAATAATATTGATTGATGATTGATTGATTTATTTATGTACTTTTGTCATTGTTCTATTGATTGATTGATTGATTGATTGATTGTCTGGCTTTATCCAGTTTTAGTAATAAGTTAAACTATTAACTTAAACTTAGTTTGAGTTTTTCTTAGTTTTATGTTTTTAGGTTTATTATGGTATTTATTACAATTTGTATATGTTTTAGTATCTGATGTTTTAGTAATTTTATTATATCACTGTCATTTTATTAATTCTGTTTTTTATGTTTCTTTTTAGCTTTATTTTACTTAAAAAAATTAATTTTAGTTTAGTCATTTCAGTCTTGTACTTCAACTTAAAACGTATTTTATTTCAGTAAGTTTCTTTAAATCTGATTTAGTTCAGCTAACGGAAATTATTTTGAATAGTTTTAGTTTTAATTAAAAATAAAAACACTGGTCTAATGGGCAATTCTTAGGCAGAATAAACTAAAATGTAGACATTAAGCTGTAGACATATATAACGCAATCAGATCTTAAATAGCTCCATGAAACCACAATTAAATATTTGTCTATGTATATATCTAAATTTAGCCACTTATCATGCTGGGAGGATCAGTCTAAAAATGTCTCCTCCTATCCTATCTGACATATTCATCATCTCTGCATTGCTCATGAGTCCAGGATCTGTGATGTTCTTTAGCAGAGATAGAGGAAAAAAAAAAAATCAAATGAACTCTGAGATGAATAGGTTCTTAGAGATCTCTTCCTCATTACGACTATGACTGTATGTATGTGTGTGAGTATAAATATATATATTAGATCAGGGTTAGGCTGAAGATGGAGAACATGTGAGCTGAACAATACACCCCAGAAGGTCAAACCGACTTCATTTTCTCATGAAAATTGAAGAGAAAAATAGGTACGCCTTCCATACGTCCACGCTAAAGGCCAAGATGGCTCATCAAAGTGCTCTCATATCTGAAAGACTTGACTTGTTTGATCGTGTCCTTCAGTGAATGAGCATTCTAGACAGATCCATCAGTCACTGCGTGTTTGTATTTACCCACCAGATGAGCAGATAAGAAAACAAACAAACAAAAAAATAAATAAATACATCATTTTAAAATCTGGAGCGTTTCGAGGCAGAGGAAGGGAAAATAGGTGTTTGCAGCGTGACATTTTAAGACACTTTGAAGTCGAAGGTGATTACATAAACTATTGACATGTTTGTAGCTTAGCTTGCATGACCTTATTTTCGTTCCTTCTTTTCTTCTCCCGTTTCACAGAATGAGAAACACCTGTGAAAGAGTGTCAGAGGCCACATAAAGCACCGCTTTGATGGACTTCCTGTCTGTGCATGGGCATCTCTCTGTGTTACTGAACACACGAGTTACTAGGACTTCATTAAAACAACTGCAGTGTCATTTGTCAGTTGGAAGGGTTGACCGTTTTTGAGGTAATATTAGAAACTAGACTCTTACATTTTTCAAAGATAAAGTGCTGCTTTTCCAGGGAGAATGAAAGAAAAAAATATATAGACACAATAAACAGAATGGCAGATACAACAGAACGAATGATAGAACGATAGAACAATACAATTATAAATATAGATAGATAGATAGATAGATAGATAGACAGACAGACAGACAGACAGACAGAC
>NW_015555762.1:112463-118251 GCF_001515605.1 Sinocyclocheilus anshuiensis
GCTGGCAGGCAGGCAGGCAGATAGATGTAATTTTCATATTCCGCATAAACTACATTTTAAAATCCACAGAGAAATATAATATAAAACTCAGCACACAAAAAAAGTAGTCGAAAGAAAAGACTGGTATAAAGGAGTGGGTGTTGATAAGTAAAAGTAATAGGTCATTTAAAATGTGTGATGTTCTTGTGAAAGTGGGAGGCAGCAGACTAAAACATCCAACTCTGTATCTTTCACAACAGGAGATTGTAGCTGGCATCCCTGCGTGTGCCCCACTGGAGTCCTCGCTCCGCACTTCTCTTTGTCTGACGCTGTCGCCCGGCAACTGAGGGGCACGTGGCTGTACCCTGGTGCTATCCTGGAGCAAATTGTGGCTTTCGCATCTGGACTAGGCCTCATTAGAACTGTGAAGAGACCTCTATATTATGAAACACGCTGTTTATTACAAACATAATGAGAACAGCTAACAGTTTATGCTACAGTTTAACTGGACAAAGACAATTATTTTCACTTAATCACACCTATCAATAGATTAAAATTAAATTCATTAAATAAATCACAATTAACATCAAGTGGTTTTGACTGTGAATACAATTAAATGTCAAAACTTAGTCAATTACAATTTAAATGTTTTTAATAATAATAATAATAATAATAAAGGAAATAGATACAGTTGATATCATGTTAAATTTAACAAGCAAACAAACAAACAAACAATTATTATTATTATTATTATTATTATTATTATTATTATTATTATTAAAACATAAATGCACTGCAAAATCAACATGAAATCCAAACTAACCCTATTTATTTTCTAAACAAGCATTCTTGGTCTTATTGTGCATGACTCGGGTGCTATTCCTTGTTGAGCTGGAATGATAATTAAACTGTACCGTACAATGATTTCAAATGACTTTATGTTTGGTAAATGTTTAATTTGGATTAGATTTATAAAGCCGTTTAGAGGGCTTTGTAGAATAAAGCATGCTTAAGCCTACTTTGAAGAATAATGCAGCCTTTTTATGTCAAATTAGGTAAATGTGTAAACACACTTAGCGGTGTTAACTTAATTAATCTCAAAAGTCAACACATTACCTTCAGCCCTAGGTCTTATGTTACGGGTTAACATGAGCTAATGCTAATAGATGGTATGTCAACTTGATATATCCTATGTGTGTACATGGCTACACAGCTGTTTGATCCTGTGACGCACAAGGTCGTGCCAGTGCATGAATTCAACCTCACACATGCCTCAGATGTGATGCATGTCTTCATATCACTGCTTAATAGACAGCGGCAACTATAAGTAAGTAATTTGTTACTTCATAACATTTCTGAGCATCACAACCAGCCTGACATACAGCTGATGACCTCTAGGAAGAACACTAAACTAGTAGAGATTGCATTCAAGTGAGCTACAGACAGAGAGATACAAGATAGAGACACACTGAATACTGACTACACAGTCTGAGCAATCAGATCTGATTTCATTACTTGCATAATGGCAATGCAGAAAACCAGTCTTTAAGACTGGATGTGAAAAACAATCAAAACTGGGAGCAGTTTGGACAAAGCATAAAATCATCAAAAATACCGTCAAAGGTTTGGGTTGTGCAAGAATCTGTATTTTTTATTTATTTATTTTTTTAAGTTTTTGAAAAAAAAAAAGTCTCTTCTGCTCACCTAAGCTGCATTTATTTGATGACAAATACAGTAAAAAACAATTATAAAAAATGTAAACAAAATAATGTAAACAGTTATCTATTGAAATATTTAAAAAAATGTAATTCGAATTTTTGGCAGCTATTACCCCAGTCTTCAGCATGGAAGCTTGTTTCCACCACATGAATGAATGAATGAATGAATGAATGAATGAATGAATTAATTAATTAATTAATTAATGAATGAACAAACGAATGAACGAACAAACGAACGAACGAACGAACAAATTAACTCATTAATTAATTAATTAATGCATTAATACATAGATGCATGTAATTACAACTTTTTTTTTCTCAATTTAACTTCTGAATATCTTAATTTAGACTTTTTTCTTAATTTTAAGGAAAAAGGTCATAATAGTGAGATTAATGCAGAATTGCGAGATATAAACTCAAAATTCAGAGACAAAAAAAGTCAGAATTGCAAGATATGGACTATAAAATTATTTTTTATTAATATTATTCCTGGTTGTGGAAACAGGATTTCTTACTTCAGTGTCACATGATCCTTCAGAAATCATTCTAATATGCTGATTTGCTGCTCAATAAACATATTATTAAACACATTATTATTATTATTATTATTATTATTATTATTATTATTATTATTATTAAACAATAATGCATTATTATTATTATTATTATTATTATTATTATTATTATTACCTTTAAGTTACCAATATGCACCATTTCAATAATGCATTATTATTATTATTATTATTATTATTATTATTAAACAATAAACACATCATTATTATTATTTTTTTTAATTATTATTATTAAAGAGTTTTTGCTTAACAGAAAGTTGCTTTTTTTTCTGGGGGAATATATGTAGGCCCTATTCTTTCTTTCTTTCTTTCTTTCTTTCTTTCTTTCTTTCTTTCTTTCTTTCTTTCTTTCTTTCTTTCTTTCTTTCTACTATGATTCATCAATTAATACGTCTGCAATGTGGGATAAATAGAGAGTATAAATAACATATGGGTTATTAAGTCATTATTTACTCAAACTCATGTCATTCCAAATGACAGCGACTTTCATTTTTCTGTGCATTTCATTTTTTTCTGTATACAATGGAAGTGAAAGGGTAATGGGACTGACAGGCTTAAAAAAATAGAAAAACAAAACACCATAAAAGAAGAATTAAAATAGTTTATACAACTCATATGCTATATAGCTTTATGTGAGAAAGAGAAGTTTAAGTTTGTTAATCACTGGAAATAACAGTTGTGGTCACTTTCAGTAGATGAAAAAAAAAATGACCTGAGTTTTAACTTTTAGGATATGTGGGTCAGAAATAATTCAAAGAGTGTAAGATATTTGAGTGTATTCTTGGCTATTGGTCTGGAAGGCAGATGAAAGCGGCGTTTGTTTCGACCAAGCAAACAATAAACAGATATGAGGCACATATATTTTAATCACCCCAAAGAAAGATTGAAAGAGAAAGCGTTTGTCATCTGGTTTGCATTTTCTGATTGCAAATAATCGAAAAGTAAAAATAACTACAAAGACAGATTTATCAGGCCTCAGTTGAGGACTGTTACACACAAATCAGGAGTTATTTTTGCAAATGTTTTGAAAGCTTTATTTGGTCTGAGAAAATAACAGACTCGCTCATTTAATCACCTAGAAAGACATCAGCTTATTTGACCGACGGTGCCAAAACAGCCAAGAATAACCATTTCAATTAGCTGATGTACTGTATATTCATGCACTACCTGTAACCCTTGTACTGTTAATCTTAAAGGAACAGTGCACCCAAAAAAAAGAAGCAAAAAAATGTAATTCTAAACACACATGATTCTTTTTTTGTTCTGTGGAACAATGAAAGCATATACAGGAGAAAAACTCCATAAGCATCACAAAGCAGTTCACATGACTTGTCATACGATAGCTTCGCGTGACAAAGAGAGTCACTTGGCATCATAAAATCTTAGAGCTGCGGTTAAGGGAAACAAACAAACATGAGGGCGAATCATTTTCGAGTATTACTATTTCTTTAACTGAGCAACTTTAAGCATGAGGAAGTGATTGGATTCTTGACATTGATGGGTTTCAGTTAACATGATGGCATGTTGGGGGTCAGACGAGTGGTACCTAAACTGACAGAAAAATGGATGGATCAGATAACCAAACTCTCTGGAGTGCATGTGTAAAAGATATTTAGGCCCTTGAGTGGTGAAACATGATGATTTTACTCATATGATGAGGATGATGATGCATATATTAGGTGTCACTGACAGAAGTGTCGTTTTTGTGTAGGCATTGGCAAAGCAAAATGCAGAAATTACAATTCTGTTACATGTAATTCCAAATCCGTATGACTCTCTTGACAGAATGTTTAAGATGTGATGTTCCATAAGATACAAAGAAATGGGAAGCTCCATAAATTACACAATACCAGTCAAATGTTTGAAATTGTATATTACATTTTACAATACATTCACAAAGCAAACTGTTAATTTAAACTGTAATCATATTTCACAATATTGCTCTTTTTTATCAAATAAAAGCAGTTTAGTAAGCAGAAGATACTTCTTTAAATAATATTTTTTTTTAAATCTTTATTTTGCACATTCTGATATCAATTACATTAAAAAAATATGTCTGAAATCCTATTTTTTATTTATTTTTTGCTAAATGACTACACAAGCTGATTGACTGACAGCACGTTTTACATTACCCAGATGTGTCACGCTATGTGTGAACTTGCACGAATAGACTGCTGAAACCGAATATGCGATACCTCGTAATTATCCAAAACCAACAGAAGAACAACAACACGCCCACTACAATTTACCCCCGCGGCAAGTCCTGAGGGTAGACATGTAAAATGCCATTTTAGTTCCAGTGAAATCAGTCTACAAAGAGAATGCAATGATTAATGAATTAATTAATGAACCTCTTCAAACAAGAGCTTCCAGTTAGTGAGCTCAGAGAATTCCCAGAGGACATCCTATGACAAGGAAAACTAATGCACTGCTGTCTCACACAGGATCTGACAAGGGCTATGCTTGGAACAGCATACTAACATAATACTCCAAATCAGCTTGATACAGTATGTTATTGTGCTTAATATGCCAAATATCTGTATCCTACAATGCAACATGTTCAATTTGACCTTATGTTTCCCATGGGGCAAATGCACCGGATGTAATATCAACTGCAACTGTATGCGTTGTTTTAAATAAATAAATACATATAAAAACACTTTTATTAGGCAAGGAAACATTAACTTAATCAAATGTGACAGGAAAAAAAAAGCATTTATAATTAAAAAAAAAAAATCAGCTGTTTTTGCTTTTGCTGTTCTATTCATCAATAACCTCAGTTTCCACAAAAAAATTTCAAGTAGCGCAATTGTTTTCAACATTGATAATAATAATAATAATCATCATTTAAAAAAAAAACATTTTAGCAGCAAATCAGCATATTAGAATGATTTCTGAAGCATCATGTGACACTAAAGAGTAATGATGACATTGAAAATTCAGCTTTGATCGCATAAATAAATTACATGTTCAAATATATTAAAAAAGCAGATATTTTTTTAAATTGTAATAATATTTCACATTTCCTACTGTATTTTTGAATAAACTAATTTTGATTAAATAAGTTTGATGAGCAAAAGAATTTGAATGAGACTCTTGAATGGTTGCATATGCTGTGCGGTAAGCTGGTATTCCATTCCAAACACAATCAAATAAACTTTTCTCAACTGGATGGCACATTCACAGAAAAAAAAAAAGAGAGAAAAAGTACTGCAAAAGAAAAACTGCAGCTCTTTCAGGTGGCATTCATCAGAGTAGTTGCAGATGGCATCGCTATGGATGATACAACAGCAGAGAAGTGACAGCTCACTGCTGAATCATGGGAAATGTCACAGTAGGTGCCTATAGCATTTTGCTTTAATAAATCTGCCTATAGCTTTTGGACAGAATTGGCTCATTGCCAGCTCATATAATCATTCAGAAGTGCCTGATTTAGTAGCTATGAGGCAATAGGCTGATACGGTTCAAGGGATGTTGTTAGTCGTGACATGAAAGTCGTCCACCAAGTTTTAATTACAG
>NW_015555762.1:118270-119574 GCF_001515605.1 Sinocyclocheilus anshuiensis
ACACCTGTGCAATAATCATGCTGTCTAATCAGCATCTTGATATGCCACACCTGTGAGGTGGATGGATTATCTCGGCAAAGGAGAAGTGCTCACTAACACAGATTTAGACATATTTGTGAACAATATTTGAGAGAAATAGGCCTTTTGTGTACATAGAAAAAAGTCTTTGAGTTCAGCTCATGAAAAATGGGGGCAAAAACAAAAGTGTTGCGTTTATAATTTTGTTCAGTGTATATATATAGTTTTGTATATTTGATTTTAAGGCCATAACTAGCAGTTTTACAAGTATCATTTTGATGTAACAGAATTCAACTTTGTTAAGGTTATAAAGGTCTTGATTTAAGTCTGTAGACTGCTGCATTGCAGACTCTTGCAAACCACAGAGATCTGTTAGTTTATTTTAGAGCATTACCCAGGTTCCTACAATATTAAGGCTTTAAAATTAGACCAAAGGACATTTTCAGGTCTCCCTTTTGGGACACCTATTTGTGGGATAACAGAATATGTAACAGTAACAGGCACATTTGAAGCCGCTATAAAATAGCCGCTCAGCTGATTTCTATATTAACATTGCTTATCAACCATAAACAACATCGACTCTGCTTTGAGTTGAGTCTAAAAACACCTCATAACAAAAAGTTTAGGACACGTCCTGTTCTACCCAAGAAGCTCTAATTTTAAAATACACTCTCACTGGAAAACAGCATGAAGCAGTTTTGCCAACTACAGTGACCTGCAGCAGAGGTCAGAGGTCAGATGTGAGTGTTGTTGAATGTGTAGCTTCTATGAATTATTGTGTTGACTAAAATCAGCTTTGGAAACAAAACAAAAACAAAACACTCCCGAAAAATACTGCCAAAACAGGTTGTATATCAAAATCTGCTGATTCATCTAACAGGTGAAGTTTACAACAATGCAAAATGCATATTAACAGAGTGTTTATTGTGTTACTTCGTGTTATTATATTATATTATATACTATTATGTTATATTATATTATATAATATAATATTATATTATGTTATTATATACAGCTACTTTTGTATATATAATCAATAATATTTTATAAATAGCTGTAACTGTTCAGGTTAACGATTAAACATGTATTTTAATTAATTTATCAAATTAAAAGTCTTGTTTCCTAGTCTAGCTTCCTAATAAGCCTGCATTGCTACACTATAAATATTGTTTTCTTGTTTCTATCATAAGTCGCTTTGAATAAAATTGTCTGCTAAATACATGAATGTAAACTACTGGTCACAAATAGATGACATGATATGTGTTTTACATGTGGGTCAAAGACAC
>NW_015555762.1:124562-133736 GCF_001515605.1 Sinocyclocheilus anshuiensis
TATCAATTTGCTATATATATATATAATATATATATAGCAAATTGAAGTGAGTGGTGTTGAATTTACTGTTTCAAATAACTTTTGTGAAAATAAAATATGGGTGAAATAATCCATCGTCATTCAGCATAATAGATATATTAATGTAAAAATTAAACAACATACTCCTTCTGACATGTACTTATTAAAATATGTAAAGGAAAATGTGATCTAAAAAGCAAAGGTGACTTTTTTTTCCTTTAATGATTAACAGCTTGCTGGCAAACCACAAACTTAGTGGTTTGAAGGATATTGGCAAATATTGGTAAAGATTTAAAATGACAATGAATTAGTTTTCTGGTGCTGAACTGTAATCCTTAAATAGTCTTTTAATGATATCAAATGATTATTTTTGGTAAATTAACTATTGTGACATTTTAGTCAGTATTTTCTGTAAATCGTGGAAAAGGGGTATTATCGTCATCAGTGTTGGGGGTAACGCATTACAAGTAACGCGAGTTACGTAATCAGATTACTTTTTTCAAGTAACTAGTAAAGTAACGCGTTACTTTTTAATTTACAAGAGAATATCTGAGTTACTTTTTCAAATAAGTAACGCAAGTTACTTTTTTTCCAATTTATTGATTGACAGCTCTCCTGTCCCAATGTTGAGAGAAATCAGAAGATGTTACTGTAGTTCTAAAATAGATATGAAATGCATGAATTCATCTCCCTCACAAAAAAAAAAAAACACAGATTCAGTATTCCTCAAAATGAATAAAAATAATGCAACTCAGAATATGACGCAAACCTGCAATAATTAAATGTTAAACAACACAAATATCCTTCATGTATTTAATCCCATTCTATTAACCAATGTCTTTGCTTCTGACCTTCGATGATCCAGTTCAACCATACTAATAAGCAAAAATTACTCTAGACAAACATTTGTGTGTCTTTTTTTTTATTGCTGAAGTGTGTTGAAATTTCTTCTTCTGCATTCTACTGTATGGACGTAAATTTACTTTCCCTTCAGCCTGAGGCTTATTCATTTCACTTTTGGTGTGAAAAGGCTTTTATATATCTGCCAAAAATATAACTTTTTTATTTTAAAAACAAGCAAGCCCTGTCCAGATTTAAAAAGTAACGCAAAAGTAACGTAACGCATTACTTTTCATAAAAAGTAACTAAGTAATGTAATGAGTTACTTTTTTATGGAGTAACGCAATATTGTAGTGCATTACTTTTAAAAGTAACTTTCCCCAACACTGATCGTCATTATTTTCTGCTCAGAAACAAATTAAACAAACTGGACACATTCTAATATGGGGGGGGGATTAAAGATGTATTAAATTGTATTGTTTTGATGCATGAAAACCCCTTTTCGTCTTTGACCCATGTGCTGTATGTATATTATATAAAACTACAGCCTTATAAAAGTTAAAGCAGATATATAAGTTAATTTCTCATATTAATATGCACACATGCATACTTGCATGAATAAACAGACAATTTGGAGCATCTTATCTTATCAGCAGATTTCAGAATTGTGTAGGCAGGATTTCTTGACCAGATGGATGTTCAAAAAGATCTAAAATTGTACTGGGACTTATACTCACCCAGACATGACGGGTTGAAAATGTATGAGTCTCTTGGTAATTAGTGGAAGAAGAGGGGATACTGGAGTTTCTGACATAGACTTATGGTCCCAGATCGCCTGGGGTGCTTTTTGAATATTATACACATTGTACATCCAAAATTAGCACCGTGGACTTCAAGGAGACTATTGTAAAGACAGCAATGTTGTATAAAGCTGGAAGAAAACAGGTTAGAGGGTGATGGCTGAATGCTAATGGATTGACTGGGGATTACAATTTAGCTCTCAGCTGTGCATCACGCACACTGTACCAAAAAGACATTAAGTGCTCTATTGACAGCCTGGCTCATCTGATGCACAACATGTGCCAAACAATGACGGCCAACGTTAAACTCTATGTGAAACACTCTTCACATTTTATTACCAGTTGAAACAAGACATTCACTGAGAATCAGAAACGTGCAGTGGGACGTGATGTTATCCATCGGAAATGAAGCAGATTGGGTAAAGTGGAGGGATTGAAAATTACAAAATGTCCTATGAGAAAGTTGCATCAAACAAAAGTTTTGGTGAAACTCGTATTACTTCCATCAAACATTTTTTATCTGGAAAAATTACACCGATGAATCATGCACAATAAGACCAGGAACATGCATAGGCAAGCAAATATGGTAAATTTGGATTTTTGGTAGACTTTAAGACTACAGCTTGTACTTTCCGCTAGATACAAGTCCAAAATACAAGTCCATTCCACACTTTTAAAATGATAATTCACAAAATAAATAAATAAAAATGTGTGTGTTTTTTTTAAATAATGTACTCCTCCCCAGGCCATCCAGGATGTAGATGCGTTTGTTTCTTCATGGGAACAGATTTGGCAAAATGTAGCATTCCATCACTTCCTCACCCTCTGCAGTGAATGGGTGCCGTCAGAATGAGAGTCCAAACAGCTGATAAAAACATCACAATAATCCACAAGTAATCCACAAGTCTCCAGTCCATTAAGTAATGTATTGTCAAGCAAAAAGCTACAAGTTTGTAAGAAACAAACCATCATTAAGATGTTTTTAACCTTAAACCGTTGCTTCCAGCTAAAATATGTGTCCTCTATCCATAACAATGCTTTCTCTAGTAAAAAAAGTCACCTTGTCTGAATCATTCTGCACAGATCAAGCACAGTTTACAAGTGAAAACATTCCAAAAGAGCTCTAAACAATTATGTGAGTGGATTTTGATGTGAGAGAACAACAGAGGATGGACTTCTTCACTGGAGGAAGCGTTATTATGGATTAAGGCTTTTGGCCAGAAGCAGTGTTAATTTTGACAACAAATTTTGATTTAGTTTTGACATAGTCTTTTGACTAAAATGCCATTTAGTTTTAGTCGTATTTTAGTCATCTGAATTGTTTTTAGTTTTAGTCTAGTAACTTCTTTTTAATGAAATATCAATGGTTATATAGGCTAATTATGCATTCTTCATAGCAACTTGTTTACCATACTCTTCATTCTTTCAAGCAGACATATTTATTTACATAAATAAATTTAGATTAATCTTTAGGGCTACTAAAGTTTTTCAGTCAAGAGCAGTGCATGATTTTATGTCTTTCTTTTGTTGCTTGATTAACATCAATGACTCAGACAATAGCAACTAAATTAGGCTGCTGTCCCTTTAAAACCGAATGTACAGCCGTGATGGATGCAGTGTACTGATACACGTTCTCCCTGCTGTTTTTGTTTACTTCAGACATAATTAACGGTGTTTACGTGAATACTCATCAAAACGGAAGATTCGACATCATTTTGTGTGTAATTCTCCATTCATGCGACGCGAAAGAGTACGCGCGCGCTTTGAGACACGCTTTCTGTGTGTATATGCTTCAGTGTCTGCATTCAGAAAACCGGACCGAATTGAGTTCTCTCTTGCGTCGTCAGATTTTAGTTCGTTTTCGTGTCGTTGTCGTCGGTGAAAAAAAATGTCGCTGACGACAATTATTCATCAACGAAATTAACACTGGCCAGAAGCAAAGATTTGAAGTTAAAAAGTCATGATGATTGATTTGTCTTACAAACATGTAGCTTTTAATTTGATGGACTAGACTGGTGTGGATTACTTGTGGATTATTGTGATGTTTTTATCAGATGTTTGGACTCTCATTCTGACGGCACCCATTCACTGCAAAGGATCCACTGGTGAGCAAGTGATGGAATGCAAAATTTTTCCAAATCTGTTCTGATGAAACATCTTGGGTGACCTGAAGGTAAGTGTATTTTCATCTGGTTTTCATTTTTGGGTGAACTACTCCTTTAAGAATCCTCCGAGAAGAATTGTGAGTGACCTCCTTGGTTGAAATGCCCACAGCATCATGACATCAGTTGAAATAAAAAGATGTTTCAGAGGCAAAGAAAATGACTACAATTTGAGGAAGTAGAACAAGGGAAAAAAACAAAACAAAAAAACAATTAGCATGGTTTGATGAATCATTCAGAATAAGAATCGGAACACACATTAAGAAGGTTAAAGGGTCAAGTCTGGTTTCATGTTGATTTTCAGAAGAATATAATTTTCATTTTTGCATGCTTAAGATAAATATTAAAATATAGGGCAAAATAAATATAATTTAAATGAATGTAAAAATATGTTTTTACTGCCAGTAAATGTATCACCTGTTGCTTACACAGATGTTCACAGCAATTCCATAGAAGAGCAATTTTGACTCCCTCAAATAACCTTTAATAAATTAATCCTCAAATAAACTGTTATACTTCTTAGTACACAGAACATTTTATTAAACTAAAGAACTTTTTCCACTATAAAAGAACCTTATGTAATGGAAAGGTTCCATTGATGTCAAAGGTTCTTCATAACCATAGATGCCAAACCTTTATTTTTAAGATTGTACAAGCAGAATGACCTTATAAGCTAACCCGTCATGTTACTTTTGACGACTCTTCACCACAGTGCTATAAGATTCGCTGCAGTCATTATACAAGCTAATTAGTTTGAATCAAAGCAGATTACCACACGGCAAACCTCTCATCTCCAACCCCCACCGGCCCATCAGACAGATCAAACACTTCTCATTTACAAGGTTTTGCTGATGAACCAAAGGTGAGCCACATCCAAGAGGGGCTACGCTCTCATTTTCATGCCAATATGCAATACGACACACACACACACACACACACTCACTATCTTCTAATGAAAGCACCGCATTGACTCTTGGGAATTGCCATCTGTCGCTGTTTACCTGCAAACTTCTTGTATCATCTGTGTATGTAAACAATTCTGTGTGTAAACATAAGGCTTGTAGGTAAACATACTAAAAATGTGTCACAGTTTGCAATAGTGCTAAGTGTATTAGTGCTAAGCTAAGTAGTATCTCCTTGTAATTATAAACACTGTTATTGTTTTCGCTGCTGTAATTATATTAACTGTGTGACATTGATGCTGCAATGTCAGGAATGGCGTAATTTCTGAATATAATGCTAAAATAAAATACCTTTCACAAAATTGCTGCCTAAAGAACCATCTTACCAGGGGAGAAACTTTTTTTATGGGCTGTGACTCCACAATATGACTGGTTAACCAAGGAGAGTCATTTTTGCTATAAAATCAATGTTGCTGTTATAATGACTTTCCTCTTTGCAGTGAAGCATTAAATGAGAAGGATTAATTTAATTTAAAAATAATGGTCTTGATTGGATTTTTAGTCCTTAGAGAGCAAGAGTTTATACATGTGTCTCAAAAAATTCCATACAATGCCTTTTTTTATGGAAATCATGCTTGGCTTAACTACTGTATGGAGGAATAACAATCCAAAAGTGTATGTATGTATTATAAATTGTCATTATCATTATTATTATTATTATTATTATTGTCTTTAAAAAATATATATATTTAAAATTTTACATTTATGCTTTTTTTTTTCAAAATGTAATCATGCATTGAAAATGTAAGTGAACTGAATTAATTGTAATTAATTTTGCATACTGTAGTTTTACTGTAGATACATCTTATAAACACACATATACAAAGAAACAATTATACCATATAATCAAGTCTAAATTTCCATCTTTACTTTAGACACAAACCATATATGCACACAGTACATTCACTCCCTGGTTATGGTACTTCATACCCTAAAACTGCTCTCATTAAGAATAGGCCTATTTAATCACAACTGTAACCAGGCTTCGCACAGCAGTGGCTCCATCTGAACACTCAAATATGGATTTTCCTCCCACATGTTTGACGCAGTAGATGCACTTGCATTCAGTTCCTCAATGTGCCCCGAGTTATTGCACTTAGAGGCATTATACAGCAAAATTACACTCTTAAAATCACTTAGATGTTCAATAAAATTCACAATACAATGACAAGACACAAGACACTTTACAACGATTTTTTTTTCAAAAACAGTTTGTGACCACTAACACCAGGCTCAAAAAAGCACAATAATGATCACCTTAAAAGAGTCTAATATCTACATAAAAGCAGAAGTTACAAGTAGAAAGTCTTTCAAATTATTTCATTTTCCAAGCTTGACGTATTCTTTCCTCCAGTAAATTGACACACTTTTGTGAGCATCACAGACTGCTGCTGCGTAAATTGCAAGGAAATGTCGCATAATTTGTTTGACAAGGCAAACAATGTCTTGTAACACCAGAAGATTTTTTCTCTTGTGTCACAGAACAGTTGCCACATTAACTAGAATGGGTGCTCAGTGGTGCAGATATTTCCTACAATTAAATGCTTTTATTCAGCTATAGGCCTGGAGGTAAAGGCCACGCTTTTTCAGGAATGAATCAGCGAAAAAATAAATGAACAAATCTTTTAATGAATCTTTTTGTTCATAGCTTTAGATGTGTGTTGGCAATTAATTTTCTTAATTAAAGAAATAATTGTAATTATTATTTTCATATTTTACAATAAATATTATTTTGATTATATTTGTGGTGCTTGGTAAGTCAAGCATCACAATTACATTTTACTCATAATTAGGGTTGAGGATATGTGTGCTGTTAATTTTCAGAACTACTATACTCATGGATGAAACAAAAATGCTTAGACAAGCAATGCACACCATATATTAGTCAGAACACCTTAGTATTCACATAGCAACACTTTGTCAACCTCTACAACAAAGAAAATGCATAGCAATGCTCTAAAAGCTAACTAGAAATTTAGCATTCACATAGCAAAGCCTTGGCAACCACCCCAACCTCAAAGCAAATGCATAGCAATGCTCTAAAAAAAACTACACTCTAAAAAATGTTGGGTTAAATACAACCCAGTGCTGGGTAAAATATTGAAAAACCCAGCAATTGGGTTATTTTGACCCAGCGGTTGGGTTACTACCCAGAAGGCTGGGTTAAACATTTAACCCAACCGCTGGGTCAAAACAGCCCAATTGTTGGTTTTGTCCACATTTCACCGAGCACTGGGTTGTATTTAACCCAGCATTTTTTTAGAGTGTAGCAATAATGTAACATTCACATAGCAACGCCTTGGCGACCCAATACAACATCATAGCATTTGCACAGCAATGCTCCTAAAACTAATCAGAACATCTTAGCATTCACATAGCAATGCCTTGGCAACCCACCACAATAGGGCTGCACAATAAATTGCATGCGATTGTCATGCGCATCTCGTCAGTAAAGCCGTTTCTGTGATTAGTAGTAAATCTCCATCACATGCTCTCAGATGGAGCGGCATTTAATGCACAGAGCCGTAGTTCACTGACAAGCTACACAATATCGTGTTCATAATCGAAGGTGATAATCGAAGGTGATCTAAATTGCTTATTAATAAAATGATAAAAATGCATATTCGCTATAAAATGGGTAGGTTAAGGTTTGGAGGTAGGTTAAAGGGTCTAAAAATCTAAATCGCTTACTGATAAAATGATAAAAATGCATATTCGCTATAAAATGGGTAGGTTTCTACAAATCTAAATCGCTTATTGATAAAATTATAAAAATGCATAAGATACGAATATCTTGATATAAAAGATACGTAAATATTTTGCGTTTTTTAGCTGAAAATATGTAGCGATTTGTACGTTTTAAATGTTGAAATAAGTCTAAATTGTACGTTTTAGCATCAATAACAACATACAAAAATATACGTTTTGTGCTGGTAAATGTTACTTATTAATACCTACGTATAAACAATGAGACCAGGCTAGTATTTCACATAGCAACACCATGGCAACCTCCACAACCTCAAAGCAAATGCATAGTAATGCTCTAAAAACTAGTCAGATTATTTGCATTCACATAGCAACGCCTTGGCAACCCACCACAACATCATACAGTAGCAACTGCTGTCAAATCTAGTCAGAACACCTTAGCATTCATATAGCAACACCTTGGCAACCTCCACAACAAAGCAAATGCATAACAATGCTCTAAAAACTAACCTGAACATTTTGGTATCTGCATAGCATTTTTTTTAGAAACAATGCTCGAAAAAATGCAAATACAAAAATCTATTTGACCAATCTATTTTACACAGTTTAGATCTCCTCTGCTGTACCAGTAAAATGTTTTCACTGCAATGCGGTTAAACATGCATTTTAGAGGAAAATTCATGCTGTTAATAATATAGGTCCTTTTATCATCAATGGAATACCTCCCTTGAATTATTTAAAATACCGGACGTGTCCAATTTATTCCAATTTTATCTCGGAGGAATCTTAATATTTAATACACCACATTCACCAGTGCCAAAATCCCAGCACTGTGATGTACTTTCTGTCGACGCAGATGAAGCTCCTCAGTCTGATAGTGATACCCAGCGTTCAGTAATACTTAATGGCAAATCCGCCTTTTTATTCCCATCGATATTGATAATACGGATCCAGTGATATTGTAGCGGTAATCTGGATGACAGGCAAGTTTTTGAGGGGTTTTTGATTTACTAAGCACTACTCATTACAGCTCTAAGGACAGTGTGATCTTCTTTTGTAAACACTCCACTAATGGCCACCATCCAATGTACATCAATGTCAAGTTGTGACAAGGAAAGTCGCGTGGCTTTGCTCTACTGAAGTAAAGTTTATAGCAGATCCCTGTAAATAAACTCAGCACACAAACAGTTTATTAGGAAAACGGGCAACCTGCCTCTTTTTTCCTATTCAGATTTTCACATTCGTGGAGGGATAAGGTTATGGAAGGACACGGGCGAACGTGACGTCCTATTGCCAGCTTTGAAATAACCTCAATTTCACACAGTGAACAATGAATCAGGGCAAACTCCATCAGGAGGATGGGGGACTGTTGTGCAACCAAAGTCAAGGCTCTAAAATTGCTCGTATTCTTTCAATTAGCTTAAGGCCAGACATCATGTCAGCGTGTTACCACGGGTCAACTCATATTCGAGATGGTAATCCCAAGATACTCCTATCATCTCCTTAAACAATCTCACTGCATTTAGGCAGCTTCACTGAGGAACGTTTCAGTTCTGCTCCAAAACCTTGTTGGTTGCTGATCCAGACAGCTTATTAAGGCATCGTTTGTATGCCACCGGTAAAGACTGGTCCAAAAGATATCACATTTAATAATAATAATAATAATAATAATAATAATAATAATAA
>NW_015555762.1:133746-147968 GCF_001515605.1 Sinocyclocheilus anshuiensis
TAATAGAAATATCAAACATTAATTGTATTGTTTTTAGAAATGTACAATAAATAATTTAAATACAAAAAAAATTGACCAATTTTTATCAGTCTGTCACTGATATAAAAAAATAAATAAAAATAAAATAAAAATAAAACATTCCTAATTTTGAACCATTGTAAGGCAGCACTGCATATATCGTTTCGGGATAAGTAATTCCGCACACACTGCGTTAGCATCTGTCTGTGCTAGAAACATCTAAACATGTGCTAGACGGACATCTTCAACTGCAATGCATCCCGCTGTCTTTTTTCGAGGTGGTGTGTCTAGCCAGTCAATTCTAGTTTTAAAAATGCATCTCGAGACACCTGTGCTTTATTCCATTCCATTGCTCTCATCTAGCTTTTTTTTTTTTTTTTAATGCATGAACGTGAAAGGACCCTTAGAAGGAAGCTACCTAGTTTTTTGGAACCGAGCTTCTGCATGCATCATGAATATCTGCGACACTAATGTATCTCTCAGCAATGTCGCTGTGTCGGCTATGATTATGAGAGACCTGTAGAGACTTTTTTCACATTTTTAGCATGAAGTTTCTACACAAGTGGGTATAATTAATTCAGATTAGGAGGCTGCATATGGCGGCGCCAGCGTGAGACGACGAGAGTACAGCTGGGGTGCTATGCAGTCTGATTTACAGACAATCGTCACATGCGTGTCCACTTTAAAGGGGTCATATGATGCGATTTCAAGTTTTCCTTTCTCTTTGAAGTGTTACAAGCTGTTCGTGAATAGATAAGATCCCTGAAGTTGCAAAGACTAAAGTCTCAAAACCAAAGAGATATTCTTTATCAAGGTTAAGACTCTGCCACACACCCCTAAAACGGCTCGTTCTAACACGCCCCCACATATCTAGGTCACTATGTGGGAATATTTGCATAAAGCGCCCAAATGTGCACGCAAAGAAAGAAGGCGTGGTTTCAGTAACTGCAGTTAGTGTTGAAGCACCCATGTCAGGGAGACGCTGTGTGTTTCTAGGCAAAAGCAAAAGCACTTTATTTGGCCTTCCGAAAGTAGATGCATTTAGGAATCTTTAAGATCACTTACAACAGAACAGCAATGCATTTTATGGACGACCGTTTCATGAACCTAGGAGTTAAACAATAACAAAAGTAAAAAAAAAATAAGTATTGAAAATAAAAGTAAATGAACATTAAAGTAATGTATGAAGCATTATTAATTAATAATTAAATTAAATATTTAAGTATTTCTTTAGAATTCTTTACAATAAAAAAAGATTTCAGTACTACAAGTATCCTACTACTACTTGAGACTAACATTTTAATCAATCAATCAATCTATGCATACATAAAAATTTAGTGATGTTTATTGTAGTTCACACAAATTTAAAATACATAAATATTTATGTATTTCTCTTTTTTATGAAATATGAGGGAATTACAATATACTTCGGCCAATTTATTTTGTAATTAGTCCCTTACTAATGTCATCACAAAATGCATCCCTTCATGTTTGGGATCTTAATGACCAGTTGGTTGTACATTGGCTCACGTGTTACCAAAGAATTCCACAACTGACCAATCAGAATCAAGCAGAGCCATGCAAAATTACAGAATTTCTGATGCAACGGCAGGACAAAAGGATGCACAGATTTTCTTACGGCACAGTGTGCGTCTCCTGCTGCGTCCACTGAGTGATGGATAAGTGACTGAGCACATTTCAAAGAAAGCCTGCTGGGATGCCTGAAGGGTGTTAAATCAGGGCTTATTTCTCTGGGTTAAGATTTGTAAAATTAAAAGCCATGAAGCCAGTAGAGGATGTGAGAGGACAAAAGCAATGGCTAGAAAAATTGATCGTGCTCATTGTTTAAAACATTAAAATTCTTGTATTTCATACTCAACATTTCTCCCATCCGAATACGTGCAGAGACATTAATGCCTTCAGGAGACACACAAGGCACACAAGGTCACGTCAGTTATGTCTAATATCAACACCAAGACTGGGCAAGTTATCAGCACATACTATAATAACATCAGACACACAGATGACCTAAATCCATCGCACTCACAATTATCTAAACATAGCCCTCTGAACATTACATTACCATTCAATAAGCACCATTCAACCTTATAGAAATGTCATTTAGCTCTATAAATATGTATATAGACGCATTCTCACCTGAACAATTTGCTTATGGTAATGAACTGGTCAGTGAGTGTCATAACAGCAGATGAATATTAAAGTAAGAGAGAACTGGTGTTTGATAACCCGACTGCATGAATGGTGCACTCATGAATAGCCCTTATTGTTAAAAAGTTTAACTTCATTTCACACAATACAGTTAGACAATATAATATGCAAGCTGCTAGAACTTTCCCGGTTCTACCACATAACTTTTTAATTAATATTATTATTACTGTTGATGTTGTTATTTTAACAATTTACAATTAGGACCTATTAGTTAATGCATTTACTACCATTAGATACAACTTATGATTTTAATAGTGGATAAGTATTGAAATTGAAATTGAAACATTTATAAATTATAAATACATAGATTAATAAATACTTTAGTAGATTTTTGAAGATGTTCTAATGTATGTGACTATTGTTACCAAATGGAACCTTATTGTAAAGTTTTACCAATAATAATAATACTAATACTAATACTAATACTAATAATAATAAATAAAGATTTATTTTGAGACAACACTGTAACAGTGATACGTGAAAAAAATGTGGCTTAAACTAATTTAGATTCCTGAGTTTATGAGTCTGAAGCTACATTGAAAATCTGGTAAATCCAATTTAAATCTGGAAATAAGCCATGTTTTAGAACTGAAAGTTATGACGTACAATGAATAAATCAGATTCTGCACTATTTCTAGATCAGTGCTCAAATAAGAAAACTTGTGACATTAATCTTATGAACTCCTTTGTGCAAAAGGTCAGATTTTCTGCTTCCACTGAAACACAAGACGCTCTCTGGAATTTCTGCTCACGCACCTCGAGAACGGCTGTCAACAAAACACTGATTTTCACTTAATTGTCACAACTTTTCACTCAAACTGTCATGCTGACAATATAATTGGCGATGAAGAAATTTGAACTAAAATAAAAGAAAAATACAGAACAGAAGCCTTGTCACTCACGGTCCCAAACTTTTGGATTTCCATAATTGTTTTTCCTCCATCTTTAGACTCAATCAGTTTCAAAGCTGAAATCGCGCTACTCTAAAAGTACATTGTTTTGCTCTTGATAGTGGAGGAAGTTTCCAGAGAATGACTTCTCATGCTCATAAATAACCCGGCTGTAATTGGCCTGTTTGAAAATTCCAACCAAAATTGCATCACAGTCCCCCGGTGATGTGATACAGCATCAGCTGGTCTTGATTATGCCACACACATCGGTGCAGAGATAGACAGCTCCCTTAATCAATTATAGTAGCGCTTATGCATGAGACGAGGCTGACAGCTTGTCTCAGCAAAGGCTCACAACTCACGGAGACAAAGTGGCTTACGCAAAAGAAAGTGGAAAGATTGAGATGAAAGGAGATGTGTCGCTTGCTTGCCTGGCTGTTTTAAGATTATGCGCGCAAAGCATGAGCCCAGCAAAAATGAAGCACAATGGTGCTTTTAGCACAATCGGCCCACATTAAGAGCGATGCCCACGCATGAAGACCGTTGCGCTTTCCAGCAGAGCGCTCAACCTGAGCAACACAAAGAGCAGATCTGACACGGCCCGAAACGACGGAGAGGTTTAAAGTCACACCTGAACAGATGAAACTGCTTACAGCTTAAAGCTTTTTCAGGCCAAGGATATTTTACATTTTTACATACTATGAGTTCTATAGTATGTAATAAATAAATAAATAAAAAATAAAAAATAAATATAAATAAATAAATAAATACTATGGAAGTCAATGGCTACTGGAAACAGTTTCATTTTGGGGTTAACAATAACAGCGTTGTTCCAAACAGTCGCATAATAAATTGAAACATCAAACACAGACACACAAGCACTACAGCACGTTCATCACCTCGATATGACAACTGCATATTCAAGTCAGCATTTTGCCTAATTATACTCAGCTTTCGGTGTGTTTTGAAAAAGCACAAGAGCAGCGTTTTTAAAAAGCACACCGTCTGATTGGATATATAAGTTATGCTAGTAGTGTGAGACAAATTATCTAACGCACAGGGATAAATTGCTTAATTACAACAACCCAGCTATTTAATTATGCCTTGGGTTGGGTGGTTCCCTCCCTTTAAATGCTACAGAAATTGTTCCTCGCCCTCAAGCGGCTAGTTAATAATATAATTCCTGTTAGCATGACTAGAGAAAAAACTGGCCTTTTGAAAGAGAATTCTGTACTTGCATAAAGTCACAGGTATTCAGTATTTCTATTCACATAGTTGCTTTTGTACACATCAGGGTGGTTAACCTTTTCACCAAATAAACTTCACCTTTAGTACTTGGTAATTGCTTTTTGAAGAAGCTAACCTCAAAGACACAAACCCCGTCAAGTGAGGCGCACCGGCCCATGAAAGGGCATTAGATGGATAAATGGGTTGCACTATTTTTCTTTCACCATCTGTGTACAAATTCACTTATTCCACTCACAAAGCACCTATTTAGGAATTGAGGTCATTACAAGCTCAAGTGCTTTCGTTTCAGAGTATGCCAAGCCTGATCTTCTTCCAGAGACCTTCAGAGACTCCATTGCCCTAAAAATAAGACACCGAAACCTAAGCTAAAGGAACAATGCCCATTATATGCATTATAATCTCCTTGTTAAGCCTGACGGTGACCTCTGTTCACCCTTGCTCTATGGATAATTATAGCAGTTGCCATACATTACGATTATAACTGACCGACTGAGAATGCCTTAATAATGTGGGAGGAAAGTTCCCATAATGCACTGCTGTATAATTACATTCTGATGTATGTGGTAGTGCTTTAAAAAGAAAAGCGAGCTTTGTGGGGTTCCCAAGAGCCACAATCATCTTGAAAACTGCAAAAAAAGCAACTTCTGTGAGAAGAATGCTGGTATTTGTGTTTCGATGAGAAAAATCTCCCTGAAATCCTGCGCTTCAAGTGTCAAGAGAACTGGGAGCTAATCAGACCGTACGTCTTACGCGTGGGTGCTGAAACGGAAAGATGTAATAGGGTTTCAATGGGATTTCCATTTATATGGAATTACGAAGTTAACATAAAAATCAATGCTTTGTTTTATTATTATTAATTTAAAAATTCAATTCACGTCATCTCAATAAGCCCTCAAACACAAACAAATAAATAAATAAATAAATACACTGAGCAAAACACACACACACACACACACACTGAGCAACATAGATATAAAATACAAATACAAAGAAATTACATATTTTATAGTTATTAAATAAATAAATAAATAATTAATTAAAATAAAATAAAAACAAATAAATTAAAGCTTCTGGCAGACATACACAATGCAGTGTGTCAGAATCCATGTACATCTATCCTGGAAAAAACATCAGTGTGGAGTTTTGTTTTTCTAATCTTTTATTCTATATTTATTAATTTACAGCATATGGAAGTCAATGGCTACTGGAAACAGTTTCATTTTGGGGTTAACAATAACAGCGTTGTTCCAAACAGTCGCATAATAAATTGAAACATCAAACACAGACACACAAGCACTACAGCACGTTCATCACCTCGATATGACAACTGCATATTCAAGTCAGCATTTTGCCTAATTATACTCAGCTTTCGGTGTGTTTTGAAAAAGCACAAGAGCAGCGTTTTTAAAAAGCACACCATCTGATTGGATATATAAGTTATGCTAGTAGTGTGAGACAAATTATCTAACGCACAGGGATAAATTGCTTAATTACAACAACCCAGCTATTTAATTATGCCTTGGGTTGGGTGGTTCCCTCCCTTTAAATGCTACAGAAATTGTTCCTCGCCCTCAAGCGGCTAGTTAATAATATAATTCCTGTTAGCATGACTAGAGAAAAAACTGGCCTTTTGAAAGAGAATTCTGTACTTGCATAAAGTCACAGGTATTCAGTATTTCTATTCACATAGTTGCTTTTGTACACATCAGGGTGGTTAACCTTTTCACCAAATAAACTTCACCTTTAGTACTTGGTAATTGCTTTTTGAAGAAGCTAACCTCAAAGACACAAACCCCGTCAAGTGAGGCGCACCGGCCCATGAAAGGGCATTAGATGGATAAATGGGTTGCACTATTTTTCTTTCACCATCTGTGTACAAATTCACTTATTCCACTCACAAAGCACCTATTTAGGAATTGAGGTCATTACAAGCTCAAGTGCTTTCGTTTCAGAGTATGCCAAGCCTGATCTTCTTCCAGAGACCTTCAGAGACTCCATTGCCCTAAAAATAAGACACCGAAACCTAAGCTAAAGGAACAATGCCCATTATATGCATTATAATCTCCTTGTTAAGCCTGACGGTGACCTCTGTTCACCCTTGCTCTATGGATAATTATAGCAGTTGCCATACATTACGATTATAACTGACCGACTGAGAATGCCTTAATAACATACATACATACATATACGTTTTAGCCTTTTATGGCATACTGTAATAGTCTTGTAATGCAACTATTGAATTTGCAAAAATACAAAAACATAAAAAAATTTAAAAATTAAATAAACAAACAAAAAACTAAATATTTCCAGTTGCTGTCTCTTCAACAAATTTTCCATTTGTTGAAATTAGTTTTAGCCTTTTATCGCTTACTGTAATAGTCTTGCTGCATAACTATTTAATTTCTAAACGTAAATATATTTTTTTTTTTTCCAGAGGTGGACAGTAGTGAAGTATTTTTACTCCGCTGTAAAAGTACTTTTCAAGTGTCTGTACTTTATCAGAGTGTTTTTCTTTAGAAAACTTTACTTCACAACATTCCAAGCATAGCATTGTACTTTTTACTGCACTACTTTTCATATTAAATTGCATTTAATACTTAATTACATTAGAAATCTATTACTTTCTTACTTTTACTCAAGTAAAAGTAATTCAAAAATGTACTTGAGTACAATTAAAGTACTACATTTTTAATGTTCTTAAGTATTAAAGGTAAAACAAACACCAACTTTTATTTATGAAACGTAGTGCAGTAAAAAGTATGACATTATGCTTGGGAATGTAGTGAAGTAAAGTTTTCCAAAGAAAAACAATAATAAATTATTATTATTAAACACTAAACTACAGATACTTTTTAAATTTACTTGAGTAAAAATACTTCACTACTGTCCGCCTCTGATTTTTTCAAGTGTTTTGAAAAGCTTTTTTGTAGTGATTTTCTCTATAACTATTGAGCCATGTATATGTATATGTATGTATACATATACATATACATATACATGGCTCAATAGTTAGAGAAAATCACTACAAAAAAGCTTTTCAAAACACGTTGAGATGAAGTATATCACATCACACTGCAGACATTATTACGATGATGTTTCAGCTGCTCATGTATTAAAACTGTACATTGTGGTCTTACATCATTATGCAGGATTCGTCTTAAGATAGTTGTATTTCAGTATCATACTGCAAGTGCAGATATGATCATGCAGAGTCATTTTATTCCAGTGCAGTTCACAGCCTGGGGTTCTCAAGCATGACTGGCTGCAGCATGGGAACGGACAGCTGATTTTTGGTAGGATGAGAAGACCCAGATTTACCATCAGTGAGAAAGCAAGAGGTCATGCCCAGTATAAAAGCATTGAACACAGCAGAATACCATTATTTCTGACTACGTCTCAGCTTGTTAGCATTGTTGTGTTACGGCAGTTTTCTAATAACACATTTCTGCTCTACGATGCGATAATTGTATCTCGGCGGAGGTGTTTGGTCATCCGTGAGGGTGTACATACATAAACGGATGTAATTATGAGTAATGATAGTATTTGAGGTGACTTGAAAGGGCGTAAGTGACGTTTCTCACAGTTTTCTTGTTACTTTGAATGCTATATAAATTCTTTGCAGCGTTTCCCACCAACTGCAGACGTCTTGGAGTCCTATTTTGTCTCATATCCCCAAACAAACTGTGTCACACGTGACATTCATTTGTCACACAATATCATCCTCATCCTGTCAGTCCAGTTCTGCTGTCTTTGATGCTCTAATATTGTCTACTTTGAAGAATATGAAGCAGAATGAATCGAAATTGCACTTGTTTTCTTCATAAATCTTTCATGTTTGCATCATATGTCATATTTGGCATAGCCTTTCTAGTTACAGATGACATTAATAGCATATTATAATCAAAACACGCCATGCAGATAATGCATAATGCATAGAAAGGTATGAAATATGCTATTATTTTTTCTAAAGAAAACCCTGATCTCTCTTACATCTATGACATCTATGGGCTTTTGTTGCATGTTTTATTGTCCATTTCAACACCAACGGCCACACAGTTTGAGGTCTAACTCATTGCCGAAGCTCAAGAATGTTTTTTTTTTTTTTAACCTAACCGCGAATGTGAGCAATAAGTGATGCTTGCCTTAGCAAACGCCATTAAATAACGCTCTACGTATGCAACTTATGTATTGCAACCAAACACAAAATATGTGCATGCATACCTGCACAGGCAATTTAAGGCCTGAGCGTGTGCCAGCTGGCTTTTTAAAATTCAGTGTTTTATTTGCATCTTAAACATTATCTCAGCAATCAGAGCTTGGCAGCACAGCATTCTCTGCAAACTAACGATATGCTAATGTTGCTCTTGGATTGTTTGCAAATAATTCCAAATTATGTGATCATGCTCAATTTAGACACCTTTTCATAAAGGAAATGAGTTGATGTGGGAATTTAAGCCAGTCACATTACAAGCAGAAGCACTGCTGAGCTTCTCAACTACCCAAAATTACTTACAGCCTGTTTTCATTTATTTGTATGTTTATATGCATAACCACAGAAATGTAGCATTTTTCATAATAATAATAATAATAATAATAATAATGCATTAAGATTAATAAACGCTATACTACTACTACTACTAATAATAATAATAATAATAATAATAATAATAATTCATTAAGATTAATAAATGCTATAATAATTATTTTATTATTGTAAAAATATTTTATATACTTTGTTAACTAATGTAGTTATATGGAACCTTACTGTAAAATGTTAGCCTTTTTTCTCCTAAAATAAGCTTCATTTTTTTTTTATAACAGTATACAGTACAGCTTTTTATCTCTCTGTTTTATTTTTTAAAGCTGAAATATGACTTGAAATATGTTCTTGAAAGGTTTTGCAAGATTTACAAATATGTACGTACATGAAATAGTGAATTATAAATATGGCTATGGCTGGTTTATGAGAATATATTGCCCATTGTGGTTATGTCAAGCACCAACACTTTGAACAAGAGCAGGTTGTAATTTAAATACGACTAAAACTATCTGACACAACAGCTTGAACACTCCATGCTGCCTGGCACAGACAACGCACACAATGCACTGCAACTAAATCAACCTGTGAGTGTCTTGTCTTTCTGACTGTAGCATCTGTTCTGCTGCGAAGTCTCAAATGTGTAGTTATTCAGCACCAGCTGGATGCCACATTTACTATAAACATTCCCAAAATAATTTCACTGACTTGCTTTTACTTCACAGGATTCTGTGTAATCACCGCAATATCATCATAATGCGGCGTATTTTCACTTCACATTCTTTTTTTTTTTGGAGATGATTCAGGTTAATTACCTGAGATAATTAGCGTAATGGCACCTAAAATTGCTTTCAGAAACGTGGCGGGGTGTTTTTTTCTTTCAGGTTTGAAAAATAACACAATAAACGCTGCAAGGACTTTAAAACATGAGTTCAGTCAAAAGTGAAAATTGTCATTATTTACTGCCATTATTAATTATGCTGGTCAGTGAAGACTAAGGCTTTAATTATAAATAAATAAATAAACAATATTTTGAAAAAAATATCAAAAAAATAACTGATGTGTTCATAAGGGAAATAGCATTTTACGATGAATCAAGATGATTCAGTTCACAAAACTAGTCTGAATTATTTATGAAAAAAGAATAAACAATAATAATAATAATAATAATAATAATAATAACAAAGAAAACATACAAGAAAAAAGTACAAATTAAATATTTTGTATTGTTGTAGTTCATCAAATGCAATATTCACTCAAATAAACAAACAAACAAAGAAATAAAAGCTCTTTAGAGTAGTGTGTTTATTTTTATTGCTGTATGGAATCAAAGCCATGTTCATTAAATAAATAAATAAACATGCAAACAAACGAATGAACGAACGAACGAACGATTCCGAACGAATGAATAAATAAATTCAGAGTGGTGGTTCTCAATTGGTTTTGCTTTCAAGGACCAACTAAAAATAGTGTTTAATCACATGTAAATTGGCATCAATTATTATGCGATAATCAAACTAATCCAGTTCCAGAGTTCAGCCAGCTCAGTCTTCCAGCTGTTAAAAGCTCAGTGAAACTTAAGATAAACTGTGCATTATTTAAGAAATGACAATCTGTTACTCACATAAAGCTAGCAATTGAGGACACTGGAAATTTAGGGCAAAAACCTTAGGGACTATTTATTATAAAATGATGGTGCTTTTGAATATTTTTTGGAGCTTAAAAGCCTCAGTCCCCATGGAAACTAATCGCAATGAAAGTTACCAGCTCAAATGTTCAAAATGTGTCTCACAAAAGAAAGAAATTGGAAAGAGAGTGCATAAATGATGAGAGAAGTTAATTTTTTTAAGTGAACTATTCCTTTAACATCAATATTTGATGCACATTCTCATGTGAGCGGAAGTGGTATTGGCACAAGCCAACCATCAGAGGTCATGTGACTGCTCCATTTAGTCGTTTTCTCATTAAGAATGGTATGTGGTGGTCGTTTTGATGTGCCACTTGCAACTTACTCCATATGATGAGATTTGGCTACTTCCCCAAGGCATGCTAACAATTTATAGCAGAGACCAGAGTGGTGCAGAGAAAAGCATGATGTTTGGAGAGGTCACAGTAGTTTTTCAGGGGATTGTGGGTACTTACATTATTTAAAGACATAAATGTGCAGTGATGTGATTGTTAGGTTTTTTGCCAGAGTTCACTGTATTACTTATGTGTGTTGTTTATTAATGATACAATGAGAGGCAATGACCTCGCCTGCATAGGTCACTAATGCTTTTATATTACATAGTTAAACATGCAAATCCTTGCTGACACACTTTCACCTTCAAATACAGATTTGCAAAACCATGTTGCGCTACTACTGTTATTGACTACTGTGTTTTTTAGGGAACTGCAGTTATACTGGCAAAGCATCTCAAAATGATGCAAACTAATGCAGCTGTTTTTTTGTATTGCCATATCAGCATCAAAAACAAAATTTATGACAAGCCAACGAACAAACAACAATAAATAAATACATAAATCATTGCTTATTTGTTTGTTGTTTTTGTTTGTTTGTGTTTATTTGTTTGTTTAAATTGTGTTTATACATTCATGCTGTATATTGCTATATTAGAATCAAATGCTATATTCATGGCAATAAATAAATAAATAAATAAAATATTCATGTTAATATAATAATATAATTTATTTTATTCATGAAATAAAATTACTACATACATACATACATACATACATGCATAAAATTTGTTAGAATAGTTAGTTAATTTATTTATATCGCTATATTATTTAAGCAAAGGCTATATTAATGGCAATCAATTAACCAATAAATACATTGGTTTATTGGTTAATAATAATAATAATAATAATAATAATAATAATAATAATAATGATAATGTTATTATTTTTTTTTGTTAATAATAATAATAATAATAATAATAATGATGGTATAGAATAGTGATATGACAACTTTGGTTTTTATATTTCTAAATTAATTTACTACTAATAAAAACTGCAACTAATAACTCACCACACATTGCGGTACACTGGTGTGCATACCATTATAGCCCTATCTTATGGCTTTATATCTACTTGAAAATAACTTGATGATTTGACACAGTAATCCTAGGTTTATCACGTCACATATTGCCACAAGTTGCATATCTCATATTTTCTCCATATCATGCAGCCCTATCAACCTAATCTGAGCTTCAACTGTGTGATTTCTGTGATTTCACTTCGGATTGATTGATGAATTTGCAGCAAAAGCTGCATTCGATTGGATGTCTGGCCTGTGACATTAACAACAAAGGTATGGGAAGTGTTTTTTCCTTCCTTTTAGTAAGTGATAAGCATTCTGCTTTATTAACTATACATAATTATATTAGTTGCAGCTTATTACTTGCATCAAACAATGTTTTTTTTTTTTTTTTGTCCCCTGCTGTCTGTGACCCCATCAGGACAGGCCGGCTGAGCACCATTGCTTTAGAGCGTCCTTGACGGATACAAGCAGCATGTGATGCTTCTGTACACAAGAATGATGTGATCATAATGCAATATCCCATGATACTCGCTGTGGTCTCATTCTGTTTGAAGAAGAGTCTGAAGGAGAGAGACATTCCTCGGGCTAAATTTAAAACCAAACACCTGACCTGGGGAATCGACTTTGGAGGGCAAACTGCTCATCAAAGATACTCAAAATAAATGTCTCAGTCTTGTGGTAATCACAAAGCAGGCTAGATTCCTGCAGAAGGTTTGCCTCTGGATGTGAGCTTTCATTTACAGTCGTATTGGGAAGCTCAGCTTGACCTGGGTAAAGCCCCAGGCGATTCAACCACAGAGCTAATTGCGTGTAGTAGGGAGATTGAGTGGCTTTGACCACCCAACCCAACGAACTACAGCTGAGAACTGACTTCTGCTGCATATATAGACTGGAAAGCGGGATTCAGAAGGGAATTTGACACTAAAGTCGAGCTAACCAGGGGGGAATTCACAGCCCAGGATCCCTGGAAATATATGATGCTGCCTACATTTCTGCAAAACTGCAAAAAATGAACCTATGCATACATTTAACTACAGTTTCCAGGTGAAATAAACACTAGAGGCTCTTTTTCACACAAATGATGATTACAAGAGCAGATTATTGCTTAATCTAGATTTATTTATGCACACTTCCTTGCACAATACTATGTTATGAATTCAAAACACTTTTACCATAGTGCATGGTTTGTAAACTAAAACATTTACACATTTGCATCTCATAACCAGCTGCATATGTAAACTTGCTCAGTAGCACACCTGGTACAGCATTTAACTTGTGATATGTAGCGCTTGGTTTTTGAGTCCTGTGAAACATGAGTCACAACACTCCACAAAAGAGCTCAAAGACGCGTATAAACAAGCTAAAATGGCATACTTGCTTCAGCAAATGTGTTTTTATCTCACATGATACCATCCATGGCTGTTCATACGTGGTAAACTTGCTCGATACCATACCTGATACAGCAATGCATTTGCTATACGGAGCACATGAATTTGAGTCCCGTGAAACATGAGTCACAACACTGCACAAAAGAACTCAAAGACAATAGGGCCTTTCGCACCGCTTTAGTTCCAGAACTAAATATACAGTACTAAAGTACTGGGACGATTTTGCGCGAACTATTTCCCAGTATCATTTAAAGGGTTGCATTCGCACCGACAGTGTGTACTAAGAAGTGACGTAAGCCGGTCGACAGCGTCATCATTTGTGCGCGGCGTTCAACAACAGAAACAAAGAAGAACAACATTAACAACAGGAGGATGGAGGACGCTGTGATCAGAGCTGTGTTTTTGTTGTGTCTCGCGGGTTTCACAATAATGGACATGGAAAGTCAACGTATACGTAAAGCGATTGAAAGAACGGAAAGGAGGACTAAGAATTGGTTGCCTCAGCAAATGTGTTTTATCTTACATTTGCTTTTGGTAACACTATTGCTTAGGTTTCGTGTAGGTGATATGTTAATTTCAAATGCGATAGAGCATTAACCTTTTAGAGCCACTCACTGGACATTTCATTTCTAAACTGCCATGATATGTACAACAAAAAAACACAATATAACATTGTCACAGTCACGTTTAACAGTTTCAGAGAAAATTAAACATGCTACTTGGCGCCAGACACTGAACATTTACCTTCAAAACTGCTCTGAAATGTGCCTTTTTTTTCATGACATCGTGCAGTTCAAAACTCCGACATCTGCATAAAATAAAAAAATAAATATATATATATATACATATATATATATATATATATATAT
>NW_015555762.1:148347-151136 GCF_001515605.1 Sinocyclocheilus anshuiensis
ATATATATGCTTATAGTAATCTGAAAAGTACAAAGTATTTCAGGTTTTGCAGAAATGTAGGCAGGTATTTCCAATGAGCCAGTGTTGCGAATTCAAAAAAACAATTGCAGTGCAGTTTAATTAATCACTACATGCTCTTAAATAGACATTGCATATTTAAATTAACTTAATTAACTTACATATTTAATGTATGAAGAGTTCATTTGCAAAAAATAGATAACTAAATAGATTAAAAAAAAAAATTCCAAGTAATATCATTCCAAGTAATATCAATCAAACTGCAGTTGGGTTATTTTGATTAAATACTAATAACTAAAAAAAATTAAAATACAGCTAACTAACACAACAAAAACATAATTTATGAAAATTAATTAAAAAGTTATCTATTTTTGCAAATGAACTCTTCATATCCATATTTAAATTGCAAATCTTATTCTTAAAAAATATATTAATATCAAATGATTTTAGTCTTTGTACTTTAAAATTGTATATGAAATTACATCTGTTACTTGTGCGTGAGATTTACTAGCATTTTCTGAGTGAAAATTGTTTCTACTCGACAAATGATGATCTACTCTACTTGATCAAATGATGGAAAAGGGCATTATAAACTAAAATATTCATGCATACAATATAGTCGCATGTGCTTGCTTACTGCATTTGATTTTGCACAATATCTTTAGTGAACAAAGCACTAAAACAACAAAATCAGACCCACAATATTTATTTGTTCATGATGTATTGAAATTTATTGAAAAAGCACAATTTAGTCTTTTATGATTGTTAAACAATGTTCTAACTGGCCACATTTCTAATTTACATTTACTAATATTTTACAGAAACAATGCTCGTCCAATTAGAACCAAGAATTTGAAATATCAGTTCTATAACATTGGCACCTTTCATTGAGTTATTCAGAAATAGACATTAACCTGTTGTTTAATACCTAAACTATTATATACTAAATCAAATGGCTTCCTGCAGTTGCACATATCTTTAGTGAACCAAGTACTAAAACAACCCAGATAGCGCATAGAAATAAAGTGAATTCCCTCCTCAGTTTTAGCTGTGCTTCATTTAACAAACGACATCTCCCGTGAAAAGTGCTTGCATGATTTTTGTAATGCCTTGAATAAAATGGCCCCTTGTGGGAAATGAATGTTGGCTGAACATGGGTGAAATGTTAGACCACCAATGCACGGTAAAGAAAGACCGGTACACATTGGTTGAACTGTGAGGAGTTGTAAAAGGCATTTCTTTGCTTTCAGGATACAATCGAACAGTGAAAGCAACGAAACCTGCAAGTTTGTTGTCTGGTTAAATCGGTGGCAGATGTACTGTATATACTGTACTTCCAATTCCATAAGAGTCTGTTGTCAGAGAAACCAATTATTTTGTTTATCTGCACTTGTTTATTCTGCAAGTTTGATTGCATCATATAATAATTGCTGTTAATAGTGTTCATCGTCTGTTTTATTACGTCTTAAATTGATTTTTCCGTACTGCTGGTTCGTCTGGTCAGAGGAGAACTGGCCCCCCGACTGAGCCTGGTTTCTCCCAAGGTTTTTTCTCCATTCTGTCACCGATGGAGTTTTGGTTCCTTGCCGCTGTCGCCTCTGGCTTGCTTAGTTGGGGACACTTCATTTCCAGCGATACCGTTGACTTGATTGCAAAGATACTATTTAAACTGAGCTGGATGTTGACATCACTGAATTCAATGATGAACTGTCTTTAACTGAAAAATTTGTGTTTACTATTGTCATTTTGCATTATTGACACTATTTTCCTAATTAATGCTGTTCAGTTGCTTTGACACAATCTGTATTGTTAAAAGCGCTATATAAATAAAGGTGACTTGACTTGACTTGACTTCTCATTAAACTTTCACTACGTTGTCAGCAGCAAAAAAACAAAAAAACAATCCTAGTATCACCCCTGATGTTACTCATCCACTGACCTTGACAATCCAAGATTCTAACCTGCTTTACAATAAAGTACTATAGCACTATGTTTTTGGACACTATAGTTTGATGGTAAAATCAATGTATTATTTAAATTGATACATTTTAATTGATAAATACCGTGTATATAAATATGTTAATTTTGGAAACACGTCTGCTTTACACCATTCACAGATGAGAGGAATGAAAAAAATAAAAGAGTAATGCAATAATACAGAACAGAATGTTTCTCTAAAAAGCAACAATGAGGAAAGTAATAGTTTCTTTGATTACTTATTGACTTATTTAATTATTTTTAAGGGTAAGTTAAATGTGATTTTAGTTATTTATGGTTGTCAAGCAACATCCTAACGTGCTGCATTACTATTACTTACTAATATTTTATAACAATTTAGATAATCCATTCAGAACTTAGAGTCTGAGATATCAGTTTGAATAAGTTTTATGATTTTGCAGCCATCAATAAAATTACTTTTTATTTGTGAATTATTCAATTTGTTGCATGGATTATCCAAAAATAGACACAGTGTAAAAAAAAGAAAGAAAAAAGAAGATATGATCTGTACGTCATGGCAACTTATGTATCTACATTACATTAAGTTAAGCAAATTTAAATGTTTTTGTTAAGTTATATGACATTCAACTTGATTGTCGGTTTAATGTAATTTAAGATGAAATGACTTGTACAACAAAGCAGATTATAACAATAAATAAATAAATAAATAAATAAAATATAAGACAGCAGCTGAACTTCCGTTCCCTTTCAGTCAGTCACGTTCGACGTTACGTCAGTCGTGACTGACGAATTGGGATCTCGCCCGAGAGCCC
>NW_015555762.1:151266-152889 GCF_001515605.1 Sinocyclocheilus anshuiensis
CAATATGAGTCTTTACTATCACTTTTTATCCATTTAACACATCCTTGCTGAATAAAAGTATTTCTTTCAAAAAAAAGAAAGAAAAAAAAAATACTGACTCCAAACTTTTGAATGGTAGCGTATATTGTAACATAGTATTTCCATTTTGAATAAATGCTATTTTTTATGTTATATTCATAAAAGTATCCTGAAAAAAGTATCACGGGTTCCAAAAAACATGAAGCAGCACAACTGTTTCCAACATTTATAATAAATCAGCATATTACATTTTTTTCTGAAGGATCATGTGACACTGAATACTGGGATAACGGCTGATGAATATTCAGCTTTGATCACAGGAATAAAATATATTTTAAAGTATATTAAAATAGAAAATGGTTATATTAAATTATAATAATATTTCACAATATCGTTGTTTTTGATGAGCATAAGACATTACAAATATTACTGATCCCAAACTTTTGAACAGTACGGCACAAACAAAAGATGTTGGTAATACAGTGATATAGTGTCAATTCAGTGGTTATGAAAACAAACAAACAACAAAACAAAAATAAATAAATACATAAAGAAATAAAGATTTAAATGAGCGAAAGCTCCTGGGAAATCTAACTTTGTGGATTCTTGCGAGTGTGCATTGGAAATCTTTTCAATCTCTAAGCAATGCATCATCATTGTCTGCTCTGTGCAAATCAATGACTCTCGTAAAATCGTTCAGTTTGCCAGTTCCTAATCAAGACAAATAACATTTAAAAAAGCGACATTCTCACACAGCAGAACTTGCATATGATAAATGGAGTGTCGATATGGCATAAAATAGATTTTGTGCGTTAACCCCGATATAAAGACAAGTGGCTAAAACCTGACCCGGGCAAAAAACAGCTTCAATTGAACAGCCACGTTTTCTTGCCACAGGCCAATACTTGACCTTTCTGGATTGCAGGACAATTGCCACCAATAAAGAATAGTTTGAAAGCAGCTATTTTCACACAGTGATGGCTCTGGAGAAAAATGATGAATTATTTTTCATTAAGTCCAGCCCTTGCCCTCAACATCTACGGAGAGGATTAGCACCCCTGGTTATAATGCGATAAAACTACAGCACTACCTATCTCAAAAAAATAACAGAAGCCAGACGCTCCACACAAACCTTCCAGCATATGAAACTCAATTTGTGTGGAAATCAGCTTGGCAAAGCAGGAAAAGTCAATTGCGATAGATGTTAAAGCACGTATCATTGACTATATATGATTTGAACAGACAGTATCGGACATCCCGCTAGACTGAAACCACACGCCAGAGTCGACAGAGCTGAGCAGCTTCACCCAGCGGCGTGAACTCTCTCGCAGCCTCTGTCTTAATAACACAGCATTTGTGAACTGAAGCATGCGCCAGCAGCAACATCACGCAGATGACTGTGTGTTCGGGAGGGATGGGAATGAAGTGATCGAGGCACGTGTGCGTGTGTGCGAAATGAATGGCATCAAGGTGACCTATTACTACAACAAAAGATTATTAATATTAACAATCTGTGATGCATCCCATACAGCAATTTATATGTAATTGTGGGGTATAATTGTATTATACACTACTGTATGTCCACGTGTGTGTGTGTGTGTGTGT
>NW_015555762.1:152961-167376 GCF_001515605.1 Sinocyclocheilus anshuiensis
TGTGTGTGTGTGTGTGTGTGTGTGTGTGTGTGTGTGTGTGTGTGTGTGTGTGTGTGTGTGTGAAAATATAAAACTATTGTTTTAACCTTCAAATTGATCATTATATTTATTTTGATATTTGATTAAGAAAAAAAAAACACTGGACATGACATACAGTAGGGTATAATACAATTAGGACTTTATATATTATAACATGAATATATTGTATCAATATATAATATCATGCTGCATATACACATGATATACATTTACATTTACATTTAGTCATTTAGCAGACGCTTTTATCCAAAGCAACTTAAGAGGTGTAACATGGGCTCTTTTGGCTCTTATATAATACACAGAACAAATTGATAAAAATATGAGGAACATTTTGATATTTACAGTACATTTATATAAATATATTTCACAAAATATATTGTTTTCCTGATATGTATTCTATATTAAATAAATATTTATTAAATATGTATTAACTATTTTGGAATCTTTTTATTTTTGTATGTTTTTTAAGTCTATTTGATTTATTTGATCAAAGATACTGTAAAAAAATATATATATATTAATATTATATTATTAGATTTAAAATAAGTGTTTTCTATATGAACATACTTATAAATATTTGAGTATATATTAATATGTAATTTTTTCCTGTGATCAAATAATTTTTAGCATCATTACTCCAGTCTTCAGATGATCCTTCAGAAATCAATCGTATATGCTGACTTGCTGCTCAAGAGACCTTTCTGATTATTATCAATACTGAAAACATCATTTGTATTTATTAATTTACTTATTAAAGATGTATCTGGAAAAATAATGGTGTTATAACTTCTTATAACTAGAGCACATGAGGTTGAAGTTTGTTCTTCCTTAAATAAATACAATCAAATGCATTCAACACGTTTGTTGTTGATTGTCTGTAGATGTGGCACATGTAGCAACATTTACATTTTGCCAAAAATGAAAAACAACCCAGTTTGTCTCTCTAAATCCTAATGCTGGTCCTCAGTGTTTTTTTCTGGACTCTTAATACATGGCTATTATTTTCTTTCTGAATAGCTATGAATGCAATACTTTTGATTTATTATGCTAGAATGAGCCAGAGCGGTAAATTAACTTGTTTAAAAGCGACGTCAAGACTCCCGTATCCACATGCGTTTAATGACGACGCGAGGAACCATTCCAAGGCAGACGGAAGGTGAGAATTCAATCACAACAACACTGTAGGGAGTTACTTTGCACAGCGTGGTGTGCTTCTGTCACTTTTAATGTATAATTACCATTAAAGACACAGACGCGCCACACCGCGCACAACATGCACGTGTGTTTGTGTTAACTGCTTATAAAGAACTAGCCGTACATGCTAGGGAGCCACTCTTTGCCACCATTGTAATTAAGGTGGTCTTAGCAAGTGTGCAGGCATTCATCAAGGCAAAATGTTACTCACTTTGAAAAAGCAATTGTCTCTGACCAACACCTTCAGTGGCACTATACATAACTCATTCACTGGTTATTCCCTTGAAATATGCATGCGGCAGTGCAACACTGGAAAGAAACATGGAGGCATTAAAAATGCATGGCAGTCCCTGTACTGTCTTTGTGACTCTTCCGTTTTGGAGGTAACAAGCCAGAGAATTCTGGATGTGGTGACTCAGTTTTGCTTAGCGCAGCCTCGCCTAGAGTTAAAGAAAAAGAAAGTGGCTTTGAAAATCTGGGGATACAAAGCAAAATATCTTTCAAGTTTGGTAATCCAAAAATGTTATTTTATGACAGCAAAATCTACTATATGAAAAGAGGAAGTGTCAGTATGGTGTAGGCTCTTTCCAAAAAGACAGTGAGCCGTTTTGCTCTCTACAGCATAAACAGGTACTGTAGCTACCTTAACTACACTGTAAAAAATCAAAAGCTGAGAAAACTCAAAAGTGTAAGGCAACCAGCTTCAGCAGATTTTTGAGTTTTCTCAACTTCTTGTTTTCAGTTTATACAAAAACAAGTCGAGAAAACTCAAAAACGATTGATTTTTTAAAGTGTATGAAGTCTTTTAAAAGTATTTTATTAAGTATTGTTAAATATGTCATATTGAATTGATTTTTTTTTTTTTTGCTTTTAATTGTTGTAATGCATTCTGGGAGTGCCTTCTTTATTTGCATGCATCTGATGCAAATAAAAAAATAAAATAAAAATAAAATAATAAAAATAAAACATTTGTAGCAGTGTTTGTGCCATGAAGTAATTTGCTGACCTGTTCTTTTTTTTAATACTTAGTAATTAATACTTTTATTTGGCAAGGATGAATAAAAAAATAAAAAATACAGTAAAGACATTTATAATGTTACAAATGATTAATTTTCCAAATAAATGCTGTTAATTTTAAATTTCTATTAATCAAATAATCCTGGAGAAGAAAAAAAAAAGGATAACAGTTCTCACAAAAATATTAAGCAGCTCAACTATTTTCAAAATTTACAAGATTTTTTATTTTATTTTGTTATTTTATTTTTTATATATTTTAATTGTTATTTATTTATTTATCAGTTTGTTTGTTTGTTTGTTTAATTATTGGTTTACTGGAAGAGCAAATTAGCATATTATAATGATTTCTGAATGATCATGTGACACTGGAATACATTACATTTTAAAATATATGACTATAGAAAACAGTTATTTTAAAATATATTAATATTTCACAGTATTACTGTTTTTTTGTTTGTTTGTTTTTTTATCAAACAAAGGCAGCTTTTGTTTCAAAAACGTTTTCAAAAATTCTTAACAGACCCAAACTTAAACAGGTGTGCATTAAAGTGCATATGCTTGCCCTGCACATGGCTAATAAATTCATCAGAAATTAACACAAAAGGCTCAATGCAAATTCAGTTCTGGCTGCATTTGTGGTTTTGTCTGTCTGTTTATGAAATATGGCACATTAATAAATTCATCAGAAATTAAAACAAAAGGCTCAATGCAAATTCAGTTCTGGCTACATTTGTGGTTTTGTCTGTCTGTTTATGAAATATGGCACATAACAGGGTTTGTAACAAAACAGCTTCTCTAAGCACAACAGAAGCATCTGTCACAGTGAACGTTGGATTTGGCATTATATGTAGGCTGCACAAATACTAGTAAACATTATTCAGCACAATCATGTCCAAATAACTTTCCTGAATGGCTATTTATAGCAAGAACTAAAGCAGGTTTTTTGGAAAATTTGCATTCAGGGAACTTACACTTCTGACTAAGAGGTCGTTTGTGCATGGCAGGTTATGTGCCATTATTAACTGGACATATTTTAGTGCCAGTATTAATTTCCTTAATATACTTGAAAAGCAGCATGAAAAGACAGCGCTAGTATGACGCTAATTAGTTTCTCTCTCCTTTAACAGTGTGATATCGGTAAATTATGCAAAACATTAGTATGATGGATCTGCATTATAATTTGAATGAACTTTGGAAAAGACCTTTGTGGTCAGTTGTCAATTGAATTTTCATCCTCACAGCAGATGATGAAGTTGATAACGAAAGGTCACCTGGAGAAAAGTCAACACAGATTTTCTGATCAAAATGTACTGTTTTTGTATGTCTCTGTACTTCAATAAGAGGCCTCAAATTGCCACATGAAAGACATTTATTAGAGTAAACTAACTACTTCAGACAACTTATGAGAAATCTAATCCTGTCCAGATAGGAACATATTTACTTGCCAACATGGGCTCAATGGAAAAATTGGCAATGTGCAAAAAAACTTGAATTTACTATAGTTTCAAGCTGAAATGAGCACTGGTTGCAGTAAAACAACAAAAAGAACGTGTAGTCCTTTTTGCTCAAATTATTATTACAGGGGCATATTATTGATTAATAAAACATTTTTTTGTTTTTGTTTTTTCCTTGAACAATACTGTTATGTCCTCAAAACAATTATTTACCATTGCGCATGATTCGCATCACATAACCAGGTCCATATATATGACTACATAAGGATTTTCTGACATAGTAAACTTGCTCGGTAGCACACCTGGTACAGCACTGAATTTGCAATCTGGAGCGCTCCGGTATGAGTCTGTTAAACATAAGTCATAATAAAAAGAGCTCAAAGACTTGCATGCTATAATGGCATTGTTAAATTAGCAAACGCATTTTTATATGTAGCTGGTGCATTATTTTCAAACACAGTAAAGCATTAACCTTTTAACGGCACTCACCAGACATATACAGTAATGTATACATCAGCCCACTTAATAAAACATTGCCAGACATTGCCAAAACTGGACAGGCTTTTAGCATCATTCACTAGAAATTTCACTTGCAAAATGCACATAACATAATTTTGCAGAAATGTCACCACAGGTAAGTTTTTCCAAAGAGCCTGGGTAGCTAATTGCTCTCAGGCAATTTCAAATTTGTTTTGAGCATGTTAAACACGGCAACTAAAGCTAAATGTGTCACACTGCTCTTGTACCTTCATTATGAAGATTAGACTTCTTTGCCAACTTTTGCTATGGATGAAATAACAGTTGGTGATTCAAGTACTGCTGACATCCAATGGAATAAATCCAGAGCACATGACCTTCCACAACACCCCACATCCAGACAACAGGGAACCCAATCCCATCCAAATCACTACATGAAACGACACCCATGCCATGTTTAGAACTAGAACTCCAACTTTCAGCAAAACGCAACATTTCTCGGAATAGTATGCAACAGAAATATGCAACACTTGACAAAGCAGACAAGCAAACAAGTTTTGCATGAAAACGAGTGCATGATTCCTTGATAAAAAAACAAGCATAATTCACTTCCTACAGCCACAATCTTACAATTGTGCAAAACTGTCACTGTGCGTTTTTATCACTCGAGTACTAGCTCAAAGGAATATGGAATATAAAGGGCGCCGATATGAAATTCAGGGTCTGTTAATTCACTGGCCGCTTTCTTCAAAGTGTCGAAAAGGATCTCGAGGCTGCCCATTCAACGAGCGTGGAATTCAAGCATACAAAAGACGCAAGCAGAATATCTCCGAGAAGTCCGTCCTCAAAGAGCATTTCATCCACACGATTTTACACCGGGCTGACACGTCTTCCTGACTTTCTCCCAGCTGACGCGGAACATCTGTCACCAAAAGGACTGGATAAGTCGAGCACCAGCAGAGAGGAAATATGGCATTATGGCCTGCTTGCCAAAGCACCACTATAACAGAGCCCTCCATTTTTCATGGCTTATCTCCAAACCGGTGACATCTCCACACTGTTGATTTCCACTTTGGAGGGAGAAGAAGGCAATATTGTTTAGAAAAGCATCTGCTTCGCCTCGCTCCCCGACGCGGCTCCCCTCGGACGCTAAAGTGCTTAATCCACCGTCTTAGAGAAAATCGCATGCACTACTTCAACAGAATTAGCATTGTGGGATTAATCGCTCTGAAAGCAGTCGAAATACCTGCATCCACTGCTCCAGGAAATAATCAGACAGGGGAATTTGCCAGTTGACGACGAATACAGTTATCTGTAAAAACATCACTTAAAACTATGTTTAATTTAGCACCGGTTCAATAGAAAACACAGAAGCGTGACTGCAACCCTAACCTTCAGCGTGCAACTATTCCTGCAAAATGTGTCATAATTCTGATACTTTTAATCAAGCGGCTTATTGAAGAGAGGCTTGATTTTCACCTGGTGGGCGATAAAACAGGTGTACAAAAAATAGACTTGCATTGAGGAGGGCCCTCAAGGGACCCGGATATCATAGAAGTGTTTGAGTGGGCTCTCATACTACTCAGAGCAGTATGCAATGGCCTAGAAACCAATCAAAACACCTTTGCAAACATAATTTCAGTGAAGGTTTAGAGGTGGGGTTAGGGGTGGACCTTTGTACTTTTTAAGTAAGAGTTTTCCCTCAATGAACTCCTAATTGCTTATTGATAGTAAGTAACCGTATTGTAACCAGTAACCAGTTGTTGTAGAAGTTATGTTTAGGTATAGGTATTTAAGGGATCTAGAATATCATCATGCAGAATAAGGCATTAATATGTGCTTTAAATAATAATAATAAACAGCCAATATGCTAGTAAAATGCAAGCTAGTAAGCAACCAGTTAATAGGGAATAGTGTTGCCTAATCTAAAGTGTTATTAAAGTATTAGTATTTATTTAATTTTATGGTTTCATACAGTTTACATCATATAAATTCATACAAAATCACTACCTTGTAAAATAGCTTTTTCAAAAGTTTTAAAATAAAAATTGAGGGGGGGGGGGACTTAAGATTAAGTCAGTTAAGTGTTACAGTAATTCTGTGAAATATTACAATTAAACATACACTTATTTTCTTTGTTCTTTATTTACCAGGTTAAAAAAAAAAAAAACTTTATGAGATTAAAAATCTATTTTACAGCAGTGACCTGTCCAAGGTGCAGCGCTAATATTCTTGTGATCATTACTCCAGTCTTCAGTATTACACGATTATTCAGAAATCATTTTAATATGCTGATTTAACATTTCTACTTATTATTATTGTTGTTAAATTCGATTTTTCAGGATTCTTTGGTTCTCCCTGACAAAAATGTCAAAAGAACAGGATTTATTTGAAATAGAAATATTTTGTAAGATTAAAAATGTCTTTACTGGCACTTTGGATCAATTTAATGCATCCTTGCTGAATACAAATTTAAATAAATAAATACTGATGAACCTATAGTTTCAAAAAAGTAGAAAGAAAGAAAGAAAGAACACCTTAGCAACCAGCTAGATCACCCTAGCAACCACATAATGCACTAAAAAAATAGTCATAACACCACATTAGCAATGGCCACGCAAACACCAGGAACGCCCAAAGATTGTAGCAGTGTGTTTTGCACAGACAAACGCCACTCACATTTACATGAGTGCAAAATCATCAAATTGTATGACAGAAAGTGGTCCTTATACTTTGATAAGTATATGGTGAGTATATGGCCATGATAAAAAGAGGCAGATGTGACGTACATGAGCAAAACATGCACGAGAACATATTGTGTCATATATTCACACCTCTCCGCTTTCATAACACGCAGAGCTCCTTCAGGCAGAGAGACCTTCATTTAGACATGTATGAACAAAAACTCTCTGTAGACACCTACATAACACACATACTGTACATGTGAGGACTACACAGAGGAGCCGTATGAAAGGCTGGCTGTCTGCTGTGACACACACCACTGCACAGATGTCCCTATTTCAATGGCACTGAGAGGCAAAGACAGCACAGACGATATTCTGTTTCATTTACTGAGGAAAAAGTAGCTGTTGTTGTGACCCCAAAAAGGAATTAGGACATTTAAGTTTCACTTAAAAAAAAAAAGAAAAAGAAAAAAGAAAAGTCTATGTTTAAATGCCAATGCTTAAGTATAAAAAAGGCATGAAGTACAAAAAAAGTCAAAGTATAAAAAAATATTTATCGTTAATGCATTATATGCCTATTATGCATTATGTGGGATGCATTCAGTTAATCAAAATTGGCAGTAATCATGTTAATAATGTTACAAAGGGTTTCTGTTTTAAGCAAACACTGTTCTTTTGAACTTTCCGTTCATCAAAAATCCTTAAAAAAGTAGTACGCTTTCTACAAAAAAATATTATTTAGCACAAATGTTTTTAACATTGATAATAATCAGAAATGTTTCTTGAGCAGCAAATCAGCATATTAAAATGATTTCTGAAGGATCATGTGACACTGAAGACTTGAGCAATGATGCTGAAAATTCAGCTTTTTCATCAATGTAAATATTGAATAATTACAAAAAAAAATTAAAAAAATAAAACAAACAAACAAATAAATAAATCTTAACATCCCAAAGTTTTGAATGATTTCTTTAACTCAGAGTATTACTTTACCTTTGCAATTAATTGCAAAATGTACTAGTAATTTCTGAGTGAAAACTGTATCTACACCATTTTTTTTTTTCAGTCAATATAATATATTTGAACTACAACAACTTGAATAAAATGATCGTGTTGGTAGCACAAGATACGTGATTTTTCTCTTAAAATGCTGTATTTATTATAAAAGACAAAATCCATAAAGGCTTCTTTCATTTTCCTGCTTATTTAGGGTACGTCTATGCGGCACGTCTCAAGACCTTTGCAATATGTCTCAAGTGAAAAGGCAGATATTAGATAAGAGACACAATATGAAGTCTGAGGTCTCTAAACAGCAGTGATTTGATCAATCAGGGCAGGTAAAATGCCACCGACTCAAACAGCAGACTGTGTCAAATAATATACTGTATCAGCACGCTTGACGGAAAATACCCAGTGTGCTATCAAAGCTTTCACCTCAGGGGAGGACGATAGCATGCCAGTGAGGCGTGTGTCACAGGAGTGCTTTAATGACGCATGCCAGTGTGTGTGTGTGTGGGTGGGTTTGATGGGCTGAACATCATTTTAACGGCTGAACATTCACATTAGTCTAATTAACAGCATGTCTACATGTAAACCAGGTGTAATTGCTCACTTAAGGCGTCAACGAAACAGAAACTCAAAGGTTTTATGAATTTGAGCGGTGCTTGAATACACAAAACTTGCAAGGGTGTTCTGAATGGTTGCTAGGTGGTTGCTTACTGGCTCAAGTCAAAAGAGCCCATCCCTAAGTCCAAGTGTACAAGTGTAATTACAATTACAATTGAATATTCTGAAAATGCTTTTAATTTCCTCATATTATTTTGACATTCTTACATGCAAAGTCCATAATCCTCAACTTTATGATTTTGTTGACCAAAAAAGGGTTGGTTACAATTACAATTGAATATTCTGAAAATGCTTTTAATTTCCTCATATTTTTTTGACATGCTTACATGCAAAGTCCATAATCCTCAACTTTATGATTTTGTTGACCAAAAAAGGGTTGTAAATTCAGAACTTTAAAAATTATTATTATTGAGAAAAGTATTACTTTTTTTTATGTTTAAATATGCTCAGCTGTACCCCACAATACCATAGTTAGTTTTCTTCTTTACTTTCCTTTCTTTAATATTTCTGAGCGGTTTATACAAACCCAATAGTGTATGTATTTAGTATATGCTTTAATAAAAAAATACAATGAATGAACAAACAAACAAATAAATAAATAAAGCAGTGTTTCCATCCTATGCGGGCACAAAATCTAAATGTAAAAATCAATACAATTATATTAGTCTGGTGACGTGTTCAATGTACATTTACAGGATGTGAGGAAGTTGCATATCTATAGGTATTCTAACCTCAGGTAAGTGAATTTCAAAAGTATCCACATCTTTATGTTTCGGTTTTTATGCAATATGTCTACATTTTCATAACAATATATAGAAACATTAACACACTATTAAAGTTCTAAATATACTTTAGTGTAATTATATAGGATTGTTGTTGTTGTTGTTTTTGTCCACCACTGAAATGGATATCACAAATACTGAAAAAATGTAAACTCTGGTTATCCTGTCGTTCCAAACTTTCTGTCATCTTCTGCAGAAAACAAGAAGATATTTCAAAACAAGAAGATATTTCAAAACAAAACTGGACCCCATTGATGTTCACCGCACATGGACAAATCAAAATATTTTTTTTGTGCTCCTCAGAAGAAAGTAAGTCATACATGTTTGGAGTGGCTTGAGGGAGAGTAAATGATGACATTATTTTCATTTTTGGATGAACCATTGCTTTGAGTAACATGAATAATATATAGGAAAAGAAAATGACTGAAATACGCACGATCTCAGGCAATCCCTTCTTAGTTTTAATTCACTTTGGGCCCTGAATGATCTGCCAGTGGTGGCCCCTGATAGGCAACAGTCAGTTAGAAATTAATCGGATCTCTCTTTTTTTTTTGTGCTTAAAATGAGTCAAAGTCTCCCTGAAAGCACCCATCTAACATCCCGCTCAACCCCTGAGAAAATGAGTGGGAGAGCTTCCACTATAAATGCCAGCGCTGCTCTCTTCAGACAAGAGATTATTCTCAGAGACATTTTATGCATTTCAGTCCTTCTCTGCTCAGCTCCTTCCAAATAGCGCACTGCTTTCAGTTGGAAAATCCCTGATTATTTTTTAAAGGCTCCTCACTCCCTGACAGCATAAATGGACGCCTCTCGGGTGTTATTCTGAGCAGATTATAATAGAAACAGTGTCTGCAGTCTGTTTGCTATCAGTGTGGATCACACACCGGTCAATATTCAAGAATATGTTGATAGAGATTATATGCGAATAAAGTTTAACTGAAAGGCAGATAAATAAATAAATAAATAAATAACTAGCTGGGGGGGAAACACTGAATGTCAACTATAAAATATTTATAAATAATAATAAAAAAAACATTAGAAATTATGAATAAAAATAATAAAATAAACAAATAATATATTTTTTTAAATATATATTATTAGAAATAAAATACACTGGAGTATGCATTATTATTGATTATGGACTTATATTTTGGTAAGAAGCAAGAGTTTAAAGTCAAAATATCTAAATGATTGATTGAAAAAAAAAAACATAAAAAAAATAACAGCTATTCACTACATAAGACGTTGATTGATGGACTGGAATTACAAGGATTATTGCAATGTTTTTTATCAGTTGTTTGGACTCTCATTCTGACGGCACCCATTCACTGCAGATGATCCATTGGTGAACATGTGATGTGATGCTACATTTCTCTACATCTTGGATGGCCTGCTTGTCCAATAAAAATGAATTCATAATAGAAGCAATTCAAAATCGACAAATGCCAACATGGACTGGTTGCGTGACATGCCATCACCATAAAGCAACAACAAAACTAACAAACCTATTATATAACCTGGATTAAATTAAAAGCAGTTTCATTTGCAAATATGAAAAACATGTTTTCTGTTTTGTAAAATGACTTGCTGTCTGACAGCATGAAACTTTCAATAGAAATACAAAATACAAACTATGCAATTCATGCAAATATTAATTCTTTAAATACAGAAATTATACAAACAAATTAACTTGATTTTGAAAACATTTCTTTACATTTTTAAAAAAAGGGTCCTCGCCTGGTGTTCAAAGTTAAACCATTTGAGAAGCTCTACTCTGTAGTACTTAGCCACATGAATGCTTTTTATTAACTTGCTGGTCTTTTATGAACTTCTATTTGCTGGCAACTTTCTAGGTCACTGCAAAGAAACGTCAAGTCACATTCCTCAGCATTTAACCTTCTTCACACAACGTCACAAGCCTCCAAATGTCTTAAATCGATAAACAAGTCTAGATGCTCCTGATGGAGATTTTACATGACTTTTGCAGTGACCTGGATGAGTGAGAACCTTTATATTCCCTCTGAGAGACACTGATCCGAACACAGCAGCGGTACACAGCTGACGTGCACTTCATTTGATCTTTAGTTATGGATCTAGACCCTTCAACACATTTTGAACAATGCATTTCAAATGACAGTTCTAAAAATGATCAAGTAAGAATATTTAAACACAATTAATATAGCTAATTGCTATGCTTTTTTGGGGGGGGATTAAAGATCAAATTACAATGTTTTAAAGCTGCTTTGACAAATTTGCATTGATTGCATTCGCAATTGTAAAATGTATTTTGTACGTTCAATGCATCCATTTGTCATAGTCACATAATGTATTTTACTTAGCATTATTTGGACACTTTACCTGTGAGTTTTTATCTGTCATTATATTGATCATGTGTGTCAGGGCTGCATGTATGTATTTCCATAAAAATGAAATGAAGTTTCAACAGGCTCAGCACTGGCCACATATTGTTTCAAACATGAATCACTGCCTCCATCATGTGGCTATCGAGTGTTAAAACATCTACATTCAGGGAAATGGTTATAGCTTCTATATATCATATATTAGGGACGCATATTCATATATCTTCTCATTCAGAGTAAGTTGATGTATGCAGACTCTGATGATGTGACACTTTCACCTAAATGTATGAATAGGAAACATAATCCTCTTGATTTCTGAGCTCTATTTCAAATACATGTAATTTGCATAAGCTATTATTAAATTGTCAGTAGATAATGTGACCCATGTTGCAAATAAGTGCTGCAGCTCTGCTGCAAACCAAACGATTCGTCATTTATTGCATGTATACCCTTATTTTTTTCCACAAAAAAAATGACGCAGTTTAATAAGCAACAAAAGACATGAAATGTTTTGTATAAATTAGACTTTTCCGTCAATTATTTGTAAACTGTAAATTATCTGTAACTATATTTCCTATAGGTAAAATGACAAACATTAATGGATGTAATATGCCTGGAAATATACAGTATATCTAAAGAACATTGGTGGAGTCTCAGTTAAATTCTTAAAACAACAACAGCGCCCCCTATCAGCCAAGCTCTGCATGTCTGCTGTGACGCATTTAACTGTTTGGTTACCAACATTCTGCAAAATATCTTCTTTTGTGCTCAACATAAGAAAGAATCTCATAGCTTTGCAACTTGAAGATGATGCAATGATGACACAATTTCCATTTTTTGGGTGAACTTTCCCCTTACGTAAGCAGTTTTAGTATAAGTAGCCTACAAAGAGTACTGCAGTGAAGGTACAAGTAGTTTTATACATTTACATAAACATATTTTCACAAATAATACTTATTAGTAACATGAAAATTACATTTCTTTGGGAGGGTTTGCCTTCGCCATGCTTCCTGGAAGTAGGTGTAGGAACTTGACAGTCTCATGTGACAGGAAGGAAGTAATTACAACTATGAACTGCGGCAACTATAGTTGCCGGTGGGCTTAAATGGGTTAAGTTTAGCGTAAGGTTTTTTTTTTTTGCCTCTCCATATACTGAAAAATAATAGTCTGGTATTGTTGTGTTCTGTGTAGCTCTTTTCTTTCTCTTTCTCTACAAAAACAGATCACTAGAGTATGTGATAATTTTTGTTGACTGGACAGTGGATTTCTATTTCCCAATCAGCTTTGCAAAAGACTTAAGGAGAGTAAATTAAGTTCAAATGAAGTCTTATTTTGGTGGTTTTAGTGTTTTTGTTGGAGGTTTGAAGGCGTTTCTGTTCTGCTGGAGTTTGCATGGTTCTCATTGTGCTGAACAGTGGTAGGCGTTTGATGATTGAGGTGTGTGGCTCTTTACACACTGAGCTGTAGCCGTGCTGATATTGGTGTAGTGATAAATCAGTTCTTATTTGCTCATCCAATACATCACATTTGGTTAAAAACCAAAAAAAAAAGTTAATTTGTGCTACTGCTAATTATAGTTAACTCAAAGAGATTCATTTGAGTGGGGGTTGACTTAATTCACTCCAGGACTTAACTTCATAATAAAGTAAGAAATACTAATTATTATTTGCGTGAACGGACTTGTTCTAGTTTTGGTACAAACGTCTTTATTTTGTGGAAAAGTGTTCCTCGATATATGATTAAGTTCATTTAAGTTGTGTGTTTTTTTTTCTTCTTTTCAAATGTTCAATTAGCCAGTTGTGGTGTGTTTAATTAGCATCTCTAATTCTGTATATTGGTGTGCAGATAAATCAGTTCTTATTTGCTCATGCAATACATCACATTTAGTAAGAGTTCAAATTAGCATGTTTATTTGTCCTACTGCTAATTATTAGGTAACTCAAAGAGATTAATTTGAGGGTAATTGTTTCTGAGTTTACTTAATTTAGGACTTTATCAATTGCGTTTGTTAAATTAAGTCAGCAAAACATTATTTGAATGAACTCATTGTGCAGACACAAAGTAAATTCAATGCAATAAATTCAATTGCAATGTATACATTATGTTATATTATTATTATTATTTAGAGGTTGTTTTTTTTTTTATGATCCTGCGAACTTTGATTAGCCAACTGAGATGTGTTTAAATAGAGTTGCTAATCCAAAAATAATGTCCATGATGGTCCATACTGAGGACATCTGCTGGTTAAAAGAGTGTAACTGCAATGGAAAAGCTCAAGATAAAAGCACCTACAAAGGCTTGGAAATTACTGTCTAGCATAATGTACAATCTGTCTCTGGGGTTTTATCTTCTCCCATCTATGAAATTAGTGTTCTGTGGGACTTTGTTCAGCATGGGGTGACTGTTTATCTCAATTGTCAATCATGTGGTTTTGAAAAACAGTGTGGTGCTACAAATAAAACATTATCTGTCATTGTGATGGACCAGCTTGTAAATCTTTCAGAAAAGATGTAAAGTACTCAAATGATGGATTACGGACATTATGGCATCAAGTGGGAATTTGGCCTATTTCTATTTATTCATGCAAAACATCCGTTTCTAAATGTCAAATCACTACATCTAAAGCAAACTTCTAGCTACAGTGTCATTTAAATATCAGTAAAATAGTGTAGTGCTGTAATTTAAGTGACAAAGTGCTTTAAAACTCCCTCTTCAATTTTTTTTCCTTCTAAAATAAGAATAATTTGCGGTTCGAATTGTGAAGTACAAAAAAAAAAAAAAA
>NW_015555762.1:168127-170075 GCF_001515605.1 Sinocyclocheilus anshuiensis
GAAAAAAAAAAAAAAAAAAAAAAAAACAGTAGAATAGATGTTATTTTTCTATCCATGCGACCTGCACTCAGGTCGAGATCTGGAGAAAACTGGCAACAATACAGCTCAAAAGAAAGTGATTTCCTCAAAGGTGTTGTGGAGCCCAAAATAAAGGCCCAAACTAATAAAGAAGCACAACACACAGAAGAGCTGAGAGATCGCAGGAGGAAAATTATATTACCATCGCACTGAGAGGGAGAAATAAAAAAAAAGATAAAAAGAAGGTTTATCACTCCAAGGACGGACAGCCACTGCTGTGTTCAGGCCATCCTCGAGTCAAACCCACACACTTCTGCATCCTCCTCTTCCTAAATGACTGGCACTGATACTAGAATGGACTTGCTCAAGCTACTGAAAGCAACTACTGTAGTTCTCAACCAATGTATTATTGTACAAAGGCTGTAACTGTAATGTAAGAGTTGAAGTCTAGCATCAGCCATCAAAATATTGAAAGTATCCTTTTTATTATGCATCTGTTTTGCATGGAGTAAATGTTGAATTTAAGTGTTATTGTAAGTGTTTTTGAGCAAGACGAGAAAAGGGGGAAATTTGTTAGTGCTTATTATCGTTTAGAAGGGTTGTTGTTAAATTGATGTTTTGACCGTATTGTATATTGTTTTACTTAATGAGCAATTTTTGCAATTATTAAGCAAAAGTACAGTTGTGTAAGCTTGCATGTATATATTTACTGTATACACTATAGTTTAAATATCTATTCTATTTTTCTATTTCTATTTCAAATAACTGCAGTTCTTTTAAACTTTCTATTCATCAAAGAATCCCAAAAATGTATGTATCACAGTTTCCGCAAATATATGAAGCAACACAACTGTTTTCAGCATTGATAATAATAATAATAATAAATGTTTCTTGAGCAGCACATACGCATATTAGAATGATTTCTAAAGAATCTTGTGACACTGACACTTGTTTTCAAATAGAAAATGATTTTAAATTCTAAATTCTTTAAATTCTTGGTGAGCAGAAGAGTCTTCTTTAAACGCATTAAAAATCCTACTGACCCAGTAGTTTTAAACACTTTTGTGTATTTATAAACGAAGCATTTGTGTGTAGGCCTAATTGTTTGTATGTATTAATATTATTATTACTGCAGTACCTTGTGTTATATTTGAATGAGAAAAATTAAAATACTGACTATACTGATCTAAAAATTCACACAAAAATGATTTAATTTAGAAATAATGGATGTAGAATTTTTGTATTGTTGATATTAATTTAATTGATTTAAAAAGTGTTTGTTGAATTAACCTCCAATATGTAGAAGTGTATTTGAGTTATTGGTCACACATCTACAGTCCATACGGCTGTCGACATGCCGTTCCTCTCCGTTACATCCCACAAATGCTATTGCATCCTCCTCTCCAGCAGTAGCTCATAGCGTCAGAGACTGATGGTGTGCAAGAGGTCGTCCAAAGAATAATAGAAGTTTTAAACTCAGTAACACTGTGGTTCAGCATCAGCAGGGGTCCCTCTGGGGCTGAACGGGGGCTGGTAGAGACCGTCTCTGGGGCCGAACGGAGGCTGAAACGGGTCATAGACAGAGAGTTCTGCAGCACTGGTGATTACTCACTCGTCCAGAAGCCACTGAAGTTCTCGAATGTTCTCAAATGCTTGCTGTTTTTCCAGTGTTGGACTGTCAATCGGTTCATTTTTGTTCAATGTTTAATTTGAAATGCTTTCAAAAGGTTTTCCATATCCTTGTTGTTAAGGTCAAAGGTCATGTGCTCGATCACACTCTGTGGACTCCATGTTCTCCTATATCATGCTATATGAGCCATAAAAGCCTGATGTATCAAATATGATAAAAAAAAAAAAAAAACACGTATGCAGGTATTCTGGTGTAAAATCGATAGATAGATAGATAGATAGATAGATAGATTAGATAGAT
>NW_015555762.1:170959-173883 GCF_001515605.1 Sinocyclocheilus anshuiensis
CGATAGATAGATAGATAGATAGATAGATAGATAGATAGATAGATAGATAGATAGATAGATAGATAGATAGACACATATTATAAGAAAAATAAAGTGTTTTTGGACCTTGCATGCATGTAAACCTGTTGCTGGAGACTCCCAAAACCAAATTATGAACCTTTCGAATAGCATAATAGGGGCACTTTAAAACAATACCATTATCGTGTACATGTAAACTACGAAAATGCTAGTTTGTCAAAACGGTGAAGTCACGTGCATGCATTTTACAAGTTCAGTCTATAGGAATGTGTGCAGGTGCATAGTGTTTCTTTACAATGTGACATAGCCAAATACTGGCCTGGCGTGCATAATACGGCTTTTTGGTCATTTTCACTGATTCGTGCGAACCAGGATCGTTTTGACAACACTGTTCTCATCTTTCATCTTTTAGAAACTAATTAGACAGATGCCATCATGGAGAGGCTGTGTGTCATTCCTTCAACCTCAAAAACCAAAAAGAAAACAATGCAAAACTAACAAGTCCAGGCTGCATTAAATACAGCTTTAGTGAAGATAAACCTAGTTTGTGGCATCACGTTGTGTTTTGTGTGGTGAATTATTGGCTAATGAGACTGTGAGAATCAAAATGCAAGTGAAATTTTGAAAGCAAACACTCAGAAAAGCCTAATAAAATATTCAGCCCAATGTTTTTTTCCTTGTATTAGGCTGGTAAATCACACTTCGGCTTTTATAAAATTGTAAATTTTCCAATTCAGCCCATGTCATGTTAATAAATGCGTGTTGCTGCGCCTATAGCGTATAGTTCAATCAGATATTAATACATTTTCCCCTTTGGCCCCTAATTTTGAGCCCAGACCTTGCTTGTTTATCATTCTAATAGGTTCCCCAGCTTGTTTTCTTTATGAATAATTTATAATCAGTTTTGGGACACATACGGGACGGAGCATAGCCACATCTTCGGTTCCTATCATTTGCACCTTGGTTCCAGGGCAGCTTAAATCTGTTTTATTCCTATCACAGACATTAGCTAACCTCCACTCTGATCATTAATTTCACATTTAGCCGTAGCTGCGGCACGAAATGGACTCCCTAAACATCTAATCAAATCTTGGGGATCAGTCCTGTGATGCTTTCAACGCAAGTGTTCGCATCGGCCGCTCTCGCATGCGATAAGCTCATAGTGTTTATTGGATAACAGCTACAGCTCATGCATAACATCTCAAAGCAATTCTGCAGCGATTACACACACACCCAGGGGGGTCATTGAGGCTTGGTGTTGTTTCCCAGCTTAAGCGTTTTCTGCACATGGCACCTGATACACCTGCTTATTTGATCAATATCCATTTCATGCATTATGCATCATGAGTTTGGAAGGAGCTGATAATGAAATTGCACCAAATGAAATGCTTCAGGTATATAAACATTCTCTGACGCATATATTTTTGGAATGTTGACCTTGTTTGACAGGCAAATTTCATAAATAGCATCAAGAATGTCTGGGTCATTTATTTTATATTTTATTTTATTTTATTTTATATTTTATTTTATTTGACTTGATTTTATTTTATTTCACTTTATTTCATTTTATATTTCACTTTACTTGACTTGATTTTATTTTATTTTATTTTATTTCATATTTCACTTGATTTTATTTTATTTTATTTTATTTCATTCATTCATTCATTCATTTGTTTGTAGCATTATTTCCATGACAGTTTTATGACAGCCTACTGTGAAAGTTCAAATGTCAGATTTATTTGTAATAATAATAATAATAATAATAATAAGTCTGCATTTATTTGATCACAAATACAGTAATATTGTAAAAAAAAAACAGTATTATGAGTTAAAATAACTGATTTTAATTTATTATTTTAATTAAATGTATTTTAATATATAATTTATTGCTGTGACCAAATCTGAATTTCCAGCATCGTTACTCCAGTCTTCTGTCACATGATCCTTCAGACATCATTCTAATATGCTGACCTGCTGCTCAAGAAACATTTATTATTATTATTATTAACGTTGTGCTGCTTTATGTGTAAACTTAAGAGTATACAGTATAATCTAAATTTTTGATTTTGACACTCAGACATTCCTCATACCTTATCATAACAAAAACATATGCAATTAATGCAGAATGTGAAATTTTCCTAAAGCTAATTAAGTTAAGTGCTTAATTCAATCAAGGTCCTTATTTTTAACAATTTGGTCAACTAATTAGACAGTGCAGTGTTTCAGCATGCAAACCTGTGAAGCATAACCATAAATGTAAATTGCTCTCATATTTTCTTTACTACATTTAGCCTTTCATGTGTCTTTTTGTCTTTCAACAAACGACAAGTCTTAATTAGCAGAATTATGAATAATTCCCTGCAACGCATGCACTTTCTGAGACATCTTAAGAAACGTGCTACTGGTTGAATACCCATCTTGAAAGGAACTTTCCTTGTGTCTCCCGCACAGATATGAGCACAGCTTGTCTCAGCAGTTCAGTGATTATGCATCTGTTCTGTGTGTGGTGGGATTACACTGAAACTAATTTAGCAAGAATCGCTGTTGATGCGCTTCTGATGCTACCTGGAGTATTATCACGCCTCACTGGCTCAGGCTTTCCATGAACGAATGAAAGAGTAATTGGAAAATGCATTTTTAATCTTACAGACCCTATAGCAATTTTTTATTAGTGGTGGCTGCTGTATTGGATGGATGGATGGATGGATGGAGAGACACTTTAAAACTAATCTGAATTATTTTTTTATTAAATTATATATGTAATTAATTTATTTTATTTAATCCATTTTAATTTAATATCTAAATAAGTATGTTTATTTAATATTAAATCATTGGATAAAATAAATACTAGTTTAATGATAATAATAATAATAATAATAATATTGTTTTATTTTTATTTATTTAAA
>NW_015555762.1:173938-175398 GCF_001515605.1 Sinocyclocheilus anshuiensis
TATATATATATATATATATATAATTTTAATGTATATTTCTTTCTTTCTTTTTTTATTTTATTATTTTTTATTTTATTATAGATTTTAGCTTTGTCAGAAGAAATGGCTTAAAATACAAATTTTCCAGCATAAACCGTAATTTTGTTCCCTGAGAATGACCCAGATAGATCCAGATCTTTTATAGGCTTTTTTTTTTTTTAATATGCAGTATTTTTCTAGGCTATAGGCCCTATGTCTTTGTCTCTGTGACAACCCAAAGAAGCTGCAAACATCAGAAGTCCGTTCCGGCGGTTAGAACACTTAATGTGTGTATATGTTTGAATCCTGTTCATATCATCCTCCCGTTCTGTTCCTCGTTCCCTCTTTTTAAACCGTCTGAGTTGTCGCTGCCAATACAAAGTAGCAAAAAGGCCAAAAACAAAAAGAGTGGCCAAGAAAAGTGTGATGGATCTAGAATCCACTTCCCGTCTGACACTGCAGCGGGCCTGATCCCGGCCCAGAGAGTATTATGGAGCTCTGTGAATGAGCCATCAAGCTTAAAGGACTCTCCGTTTCTGATTTACAGCTATACAAGAGCAATACATCTAAGGCCACTCTGCTTACTCAGATTATCCACTGCCAACAGCCGGCCGAGATGTTACATTTAGCACCGTGAGGAAGATCGAGTAGTGTTAATGCCTGAAGGATTTTGGCTGAAAGAGAACAGCAGGAGGGAAGCAGGGCAGAGAAAGCCATAAAGTCTCTAAAAGGATGTTGTGTTAAACAGATTCTACTTTTGTGGCCAGCTTATATGCCTGCATTTGAAAGTGTAACACCATTACATCTGACAACACAATCTGTAACTTAGAATTCAATGCCACTGGAAATAGCAGAATAAAGATGGTTTTGAAAACAGTTCAGCATGGTTACCCTGGAGCTATTCGCACCATCCCTCACATTCACGTACAGAAAAAAAGCCAATTGTTTTCCATAATGGCTGCCTCAAATCTGATTGGCTGGCTTGTATTAAAACTAGGTTTGTGATGGCAGAGGTTCACGGCAGGCAACAGCCTGTCACGACGCACACACACGAGGAACGAGGAGACGCTGGAGAATACTTTACCAAGACTTTATTTACAGGAACCAAGGGAGACGAACTCAGGAAGACGTTTAACAGCGGACAGAGAACTTGGGACTGGGAACACTATTTATACACACAGGAGGAGGGGATGACGAGACACACCTGGGAGCAATGAAACACTAATCAGGGGAGGAACAGGAAACTAACCAAATAAGGGCATGGGAAGGCACATGGGGAGCAGGACACACACAAAACATGGAACAGAGTCTGACATAACGCCCCCCTCCGGAAGGCGTGTCCTCACGCCATATAACATCCAATTGGGAGGGGGGGTTGGGCACTCTGGAGGTCCCTCCAGACAGACACAGGACAGTGGGCCTCCAGAGCGGTACCCGTTCGG
>NW_015555762.1:175608-176205 GCF_001515605.1 Sinocyclocheilus anshuiensis
GGGATGAAAAACCAGGAAACAAAAAAACGTGCAAAAATCACGGAAATTAAACACGGGGAAGTGATGCCGCTTACTGTTTGGTCCGCTGTTCTGTCACGATGCACACACACGAGGAACGAGGAGACGCTGGAGAATACTTTACCAAGACTTTATTTACAGGAACCAAGGGAGACGAACTCAGGAAGACGTTTAACAGCGGACAGAGAACTTGGGACTGGGAACACTATTTATACACACAGGAGGAGGGGATGACGAGACACACCTGGGAGCAATGAAACACTAATCAGGGGAGGAACAGGAAACTAACCAAATAAGGGCATGGGAAGGCACATGGGGAGCAGGACACACACAAAACATGGAACAGAGTCTGACACAGCCTATATTTATATTAAAATATATATTAAAATATACTGTGTGTTATTTATGTAATTGTGTTTCAGAATGCACACTATTTATTTATGAAATTAGTAATCATTTGTATAATTTGATCATTTGAGAAGACATCTCCTTGAAATGACCTTGATTTTTGTTTTTGTTTTTTTTTGCTTTTAATCCATTTATTCATTTACCTGGGTTATTATCATTAAATGAAATTCA
>NW_015555762.1:176326-187999 GCF_001515605.1 Sinocyclocheilus anshuiensis
TTTTTTTTTTTTTTTTTTTTCTTTTAATCCATTTATTCATTTACCTGGGTTATTATCATTAAATTAAATTCAAAACCATAAAAAAATATATTACTGTGTACTAAAGAAAAGGAGAAAAAAAGAAAGAGAAAGAAAATAATTTTATTTCAGCTATTTGCAAGACAATGTTTCTTATTTTTGTTTAGTTTAAATTGAAGTATTAAAATTAAACTAAAACAAAATAAATTAAATTAAATCTAAAAATAAAAATAATAATATATATATATATATATATATATAAACACACACACACACACACACACACACACACCTATATATATATAACTGTATAAAAACAAATATACATACAATGTTTAAGAAAAATAAACTAATACAAATGACAAAAAAAAACAAAATGAAATGGCTAAAAATGTTACTAAAATTAAAATAATTCAAAATATTAATAAAAAGTATGTATGTAAAAAAAAGTAAATATGTATCAGGGCTGTACCTTAACTTTTTTTGGACATAGCACTGGTGCTACAGAGGTTGAAAGTTTTGTAGCACAGGTCAAAGAGTTGTAGCACAAGTTCGGGGTGGGCGATATGGCAAAAATATCATATCACCATTTTATTTAGGATACGATCACGATTCACGATTTTATCACGATTCTTTGTCATGTTGGTTTTACTATTTTGCAAGTTGCCTGAGCAGTACAGCCAATCCAATTTCCCTATTGTAAAAAAAAAAGCCTTTCAAGGTAACAAAATATAAGATTAAAATTAATGGCAGACATTTAGGCCAAAGTGGGTGAAGATAAAAATCTTAGTCATTATTTTATCTTTGTTATTAGAAAATGAGAACAAAAGATATACATTACAAAAACACATAATATGCAAATAAAACAAACTGCTTTATTTTTCAGTATACAGTATTTAGCAGTAACATTAAATATTAAAATAAAACACTATATACATCAATTATATTTTTTTAAAGCAACTGTATTAAAGTCCATCAGTCATGAGCAGTGTAACGTTTTTTTGTTTTTTTTTTATATTAAAGGGATAGTTTACCCAAAAATGAACATCTGTCATCTGTCTGTCAATTCTGTCATAGTGTTTTGTTTTTATATCATCATTTACTGTTGTTTTAAACCTGAATTAGTTTATTTCTTCTGTTGAACATAAAACATATTTTGAAGAATGTGGGTAACCAAACAGTTGCTGGTCCACAGTGACTTCCATAGTATTTTTTCTACTATCAAAGTCAATGTGGACCAGCAACTGTTTGGTTACCCACATTCTTCAAAATATCTTATTTTATGTTCAGCACAAGAAATAAATGAATACAGGTTTGGGACAACATATGAGTAAATAACAACATAAATTACATTTTTGGGTGAACTATCCCTTTAAAGGGGTCATATGATGCGATTTCAAGTTTTCCTTTCTCTTTGGAGTGTTACAAGCTGATTGTGCAACAAGTGGCAGCATGTTTAGTTCTGTCCCTTTAAGAGCTGCACGCATCCGTTTCTCGCGCAACTGTTTATTTTAATTTTAGACATAACTAACTGTGTTTATATGTAAACCTCTTGTTTTTGACAGTATTAGACGCTAAATCAATCAGATGCGAAAGAAAACGTATAAGTTGAGTTAAGTCTTAAACTTAAGTCTAGTAATCAGGCGCTGTTTGAAAGTGCGTGCGCTTCATGTGTATGCGCTCAGAAGCACATCAGAACAGCATGTGAATTAAATGTTTAACCGGCATGGCTTTAAAGCACATGCAAATAATGTACTTTTGTGATTGCGCATAAGTGCTGTGTCCCGTGAGCGTAACTCTACCTCTGATTTAACATCTAAAGTGAATGTATGTATATTATATATTGTACAGTTTTGAGATGGAGGCACCAGAACTGCAGCTGATAGAATGTGCGCTGTAGCACGGTACTACGATATTTCTTCAAAAGCAGAGCGTGGAGACATTTAATCGTCCACCATAAAAAATCATCATATCGCACACCCCTAAACCAAGTTTAAACAATCTCACACACATAAACAAGCACAACGAAATCACTTCACACTATTAAGCGGCTGTGTTATGAACATGCAAAACTGTATCGCACGTGTGCTACAGTGGTCAATTTATTCATCACACAAACCAGTTTTTTCATAGCACGTGCGATATATTTCGCACTGTACAGCCCTGTGTATATATAGTATATCAGTGATATTAAAATAACACTGTGATATAAATTATGTTTTGTTTTGTTGTTTTTCCCCAAAGCTCCTTACTGATAGATCCTCAATGTATAAATAAATAAATACATGTATGTTATGTGCAAATTAATACAATTTAATAAACAGTTTTGTTTGTGAAAAAATATGTATGTATCTACGTATGTATGTATGTATGTATTAATATTAATATTAATAGTACTTTTATTGTTTCATAATATTAATTATATGTATAATAATAATAATAATAATAATAATAATAATAATAACAGTCATCAATAATAAAGTCAGCTTCAGACACACTCTAAAGAAGGCTGAAGGCTGAAGGCCGAAATGCATCAGTGTGCAGAGTTTTAGGCAGTTTTAATGTTTATTTAGATGGCCAGAATGTGAATAAAGGCTTTTTAACATTTTTGGACAAGAAGAAGTGCCTTGGAATGTTATTTATGTATGTATGTATGTATTTATTTATTTATTTAGCTAGCTAGCTAGCTTCAAATCCAACCAAAGATCACCTTCTGGGATTACTTCACAAGGTCCTTAATCGGCAAGTAGCGCTTCAAGATGTCTCCTACGATCAGCTTCAGATAACTTTGGACTTTTATTGTTACTTATTTATTTGTTTGTAAATCTCAGTCAGCATTCATTGTAACTGCATGTAGACTAGTCTTCATTTTCAGCTTTAGTGTTCTGGGGAAAGTCAGTCAGCCATATGTTTTTTAGAAACAACATTATGCTGAGTAAACAAACTATTCCTTATCCTATGCCATTTTGCTCCTCAAGTAAACATAGCTTGTTTTAAATATTTTTAGCTACTGGAAAGTAAATGATTTCTATGTGGCAGTAATTGTGTGGAGTCACAGCACTTGTAGGCAGCTTATCGCGTTGCACCTGGTTAGGACACAGCTAGTGTCTTAATGAAACCATCACCCATCCTCCCCATCCACTTCAGTCCAGTCCCTTATCTCCACTTCAATCCTTTCTGTCTACTCTCTAACCATTTTTTTCTTTCCTTCACCTCCCTACCCCTTTGTGTTTGTCCTCACTGCATCTCTTCAGCCAAAGAGACGCTGATAGTGAACAGAAATGGCTGCCTAGTCAAATCTGCGAGCACTCTTATAGGCAACCGAGAGTGGCGGCTGGACAGGCCAGAGCGCTGGCGGATTGGTAAAAACTATTGTGTCACCCTGAAGGATGCCAATAGCTTGTGCCAAGCTTAGAAACCCATGCACGTTTGTAGCACACAACAGAGTGGTGTGAGGCTGCCAAACTCACAAATGAATAGCATTAAGTAGGGCGGAAGGATGCAGTAGAGGTGGGGAGAGACGTTAAGATGTATGTTTAATCACACCGGCCGATTGGATGGACGGGATTGAAGGTTCAAAGGGGAAAGAGCCATAGAAATGTGACGTGATCGGCATAGCGAGACGCAAGTTCACACAAGGACAATGTTGTTTAGGATGAAGTGATGGAAAGAATAGCATTCAATAGAAAATGACAGCCATTATGTTAGTGACAATTGGCCTGTGCAGATTTCTGTAGCCCTGTTTATACTGAATAGTTTCAATGACCTTCACAAATTAATGTAAAAAAAGATTCAGATAGAATATCATCTGAATATGAAATCAAAGCTGCCATGCAAAAATATGTTGAACAAATTAAATGAAATATTCAATTGAGTTAAATATAAGCAATATAAATATGCTTAACCGAGCCCAAGCCTTCGTTACTAATTCGAAAATGTCACGTTAGAACTAGTAACGAAGGAACGCTGAATTGTCTCATTGAAAGCTTATTCTATTACCGTATTAAAAGCTTACTGTGTTATGTAGAGAAGAGTATTATGAGAGAGAGATGGACTAAGCAACTTTGATTACCTGCATCTGATAAAGCATTCATTCTTCACCTCAATCTCATATTCACAATAAAACATTAGTTTGAATGTCCACTGAGGAAGGCGATAACTTTGTCGTACTATCCTTTCACCTGTTAAGGGTGATTTCCCATATTAATGCTGATCAATGCATTTGTTGGTTCTTGCAAGGTGTTTTTTAAAGTAAAAAAAAATAATTTCCTTCTTAACAACCCTGTTTCATTCCTTTCAATATGCAAGTCTTTGCTACTGACTCACAGTCTCTTGTCGCCATCTAATGGCGTATCAATGTAAGTAAAATCTCTAACTCAGACCGCTTCTACTACTGGCATCTAAAAGAAGCAAAGTAATTTTTCTGGAGTCATCTTTTGACAAACACTGAATTGCAAACTGGAATCGATTTGACTGTAATACTCAAGGCCTCATACTCCTTCATTCATTGTTAGGGTGTAATATAAAAATGATGGAATTAAATTAATTTGTTATGGAGGGATATCTGGATAAACCTTGTTAGATGGAAAAAGATAAGAAATTAGTCTGTTTGAGACATTTGTGCTTTACAGACAGTCTGTTCTGGTTCTGTGATGTGATTGTGAAGTGTGTGTGAGTTAGGAGGAGTGAGATTACACTACAGATTTCAGAACGTGTGGAACAAAAATGCGAAGTGGAAAAAAAGGTAGAGGGAGATGGAGTTAACAAGAGAACAAGGACTTCGCTCTGCACTTCTCTTGCACTGTAGCCTGTGTGGGTATGACTGGAGTGAATCTCAATGTGTTCGCGATGCGTGGGTGTATCTTGCATGCTAAACAGGACTGGGAGCCAAAGCTAGGTTTACAAAATGAGCCACAATTGTAATAGAAGGCAGGTAGTTGTTAGAATGATGTCAGAATACCTGTAAAAATGTGTTATTAAAAATGGTATAAAAGGTTTTTAATACATACATTTGTCCAACAAATTTTCAAAATATAGATTTTTTTAAACATATAATTTTAAAAATATTTAAACACACACACACACACACACACACACACACACACACTATATATATATATATATATACAGTATATATAATCTGATTGCCTGCTGATTGGCTGAGAGGAGTGTGATATTCTTCAAATATGTGGTTTGTTAATAAAGATAACATCTATTTGAACATTTTACATTTTCGGAGATGTGATCTCTAAGGTGTCAGCGGCCTTTCAGCGCTCATAAACCCGCTGAGAGCAGCCTTACCTCAGCCAGTTCTTCTAGATTTTGTTCCAGAGCAAACAGTTTTCACTGAGGTCAAAATCTCATCACGTTATATTTTATGTAACTTTAATGCTGTATATAAGATCACTGCCTTTGTACTTTGGACTGAATTGCCTAGCAACTTTTATGATGGCTCTTGTTGTTGTACATTAAACATTACTAATTAATAATATTTTATATAAATATTACTAGCATTTAATTATTGTATTTAGTGTTGAGAAATGGCATGTGTTCGTGATGGTGGTTATATACATTGCTCCGCCATTAGATTGCAACAAGGGACTGTTTTTATGAGTAAGTCAACCTTAAAGACTTTTATATTGACAGAGACTGAAACAGGGTTGTAAACAAGGAAGATATTATTACTTTTAATAACAGCTTGTAAGAAGCAGCCAACAAATGCACTGAGCAGCGCTGTCATCGGAAATCACCCTTAACAAATGAAAGGATAGTGTGACAAAGATATCGCTTTCCTCAACGGACATTCAGACTAATGTTTTATTGTGAATATGAGATTGAGCTGAAGAATAAACGCTGTATCAGATGCAGGTAATCACTTACGGTACATTTACTTGAGTATTGTACTTAAGTACACTTTTTGAGTATCTGTACTTTACTTGAGTATTATTTATTATTTATTATTATTATTATTACTGACTGAACTGAAAATGTGATATTTATTTACAACAATTCAATAATAAGAAGTTAATATTGTGGTATAGTACCTATAAAGCCACAGAACAACTGTTGTGCGTCTCCTAACAAAACACAGGTGTTTGACTTGAAGATGCACTGCACAGACTGTTCTGTGTATGACATCAAAGTACCGCGAGAGCGATGATGTCAAATAAATCTTGCTGTTTTGCTTTTTTGTTAAATCAGTGTTGCTGTTGTAAAGTTGTACAGCTACAGTTGTGTTGCTGGGTTTTAAAGCAGGTTTGATTTTTTTGTTTTGTTTTCTTATCAGTCTGTATTTACAGCAATTAAAATAAAAGCAAGTACTTCTGTACTTTTACTTAAGTAAAAATCTGTCTTTACAACTTTCACTTGTGATGGAGTAATATTTGACCAGCAGTATCTGCACTTTCACTCAAGTAATGGAATTGTGTACTTTGTCCACCTCTGGTGTGTAAATACATAAGAAACAACAATGGAGTGACTTTAAAAACCCTCTTTTGTGCAGAACTACTTCCTGCTGCCACAGATTCAAATAGAATATCTATCTATCTATCTGTCTATCTATCTGTCTATCGTTGTGTTGCTGGGTTTTAAAGCAGGTTTGATTTTTTTGTTTTGTTTTCTTATCAGTCTGTATTTACAGCAATTAAAATAAAAGCAAGTACTTCTGTACTTTTACTTAAGTAAAAATCTGTCTTTACAACTTTCACTTGTGATGGAGTAATATTTGACCAGCAGTATCTGCACTTTCACTCAAGTAATGGAATTGTGTACTTTGTCCACCTCTGGTGTGTAAATACATAAGAAACAACAATGGAGTGACTTTAAAAACCCTCTTTTGTGCAGAACTACTTCCTGCTGCCACAGATTCAAATAGAATATCTATCTATCTATCTGTCTATCTATCTGTCTATCTATCTATCTATCTATCTATCTATCAGCAAAATATTTTTTACATTTGCTGAACAAAATCACCCAGGAATTGGATAATAATTGGATAATGCTTACCCCTCAATAAATATGTTGATATAAAGGATATGACATGGCTAATAACCCTTAAACTTTCTATTCATGCCTGGAAAAAAATATATATATTGAATTGGCCTTCATGAACTAATCCTTGGATTCAAATGGATGTACAGTATTCACAGTTTTGCTACAGAAATAACACAGATGGTTCAGATATAAGGCAGGCTTTGGACCTCCATTCAAATAAAAGGGTTACTTCACCATATCTAATAGACTGAATTAAAAACCGGGGGTGCATTTTCTCTTTAGTTTGTGAGCACAATACAGGTTTGAGGTCTGAAAGATAACAATATACCCGGCCTGGACCTTTAATAACTTCTCCCTCATCATTTGGTCTGCCGAGCTACTGCAGAAAATTAGAGATTATACTGCACACAGAATCAGATAAAAACCAAGATGCCACAATATTGCCATGTTTGTTGTCAAAAGAAAATTATTTCAGTAATAAATAGTATCGCAAAGAAGGCAGGATGAACTTGATACTGAGATACAAAGCTGATGTTCTTATTTTTGAAAAAAGCAACTTTTTCTTTTCTTTATGTATTGTGAGATCGGGGACGTTTTTACTGGATATGTATGTATGTATGTATTTAATTGTTTTTTTTTAATTTATTAAGTTACATATTTTTGTACACATATTAAGGTCTTGACGACAAAAAAATTAGCAAGATTCATGTAACATTTGTTAGCCATATGGCGGGGCATGTTGTCACAATAGAAAACTTGCATTTATTGACATTCAAGAGAAAAAGCTTTCTGAAATATAAAATACTAAAGTTTTTTTTTTTTTTTTTTAAGGTAATTTTCCGTAACAAATTGTCATTTAAAATGTGTTTTAGATTACATAACAAATTCATTAAACAGCAAATATATATATATATATATATATTGTAGGCTATTATTGTTTTGGAGTTAAAAATAGACCCGATATAGTCCGGCTATGTGTAACCCACTTCTAGCCCAAATAACCTTGAATTTGGTTTCATGTTGTTTTTTGGCAAAATAACTTGTGTTTGGTTTCATTTCTTTGATGTTTGGAGTTAAAAATACATACCTTTTCTGAAATATATTTAAAATGACACACATAATTTGACTTTAAAGAGATATAACTTGTGACAACTAGCCCCATTCTCCATTATATGTAAACACTAAATACTTTAAAAGATAAAAATTACCTGAGGCAATTTCAGGTTAACAGAGCCAGCTTTTTACTCAATTACAACAGCACAGATTACATTTATTTATTGAAATATTTATCATGAAAATGCCTGCTAATGAACATTTTTTTTTTTTTTTTTTTTTCATCATCTTAACAAGTACTTTGATTGCAAAACGATTCAAATAAACAGTTTTGCGTCAGCCATCCTGTTAATTTTGTTATGAGTGAAACGGTACGACATGAAAATACCAGATGTTTAATTATCTCACGGGCGTCGTTCAGAGAGACGCCTCGCCCCTTTTAATCATATTGATTACTGCCTTCAAAAGCATCAATTATTAATACGCAATCATATTTGTCATCACAGAAAAGGATGCCACTTTAACTGGCATCAAAAGTGAGAAAGCAGATGTTTAAAATAGAAGCTAATCAAGTAAAAATGCTTACATAAATCAAAACAGTCCGTCTTCAAACACTAGGTGGGACTGTTGATTCAGGGAAATTGTTGTCTTTTGCTTTTTAAGGGAGAAAAGAACGAAAACATTGGAGGAGTGTTAATTATTTTGATTTTTTACCGTTTGTTTCTGGGTTACTGATGCATTCTTACGTTTAATGGAACCATCTTTACCTAAATCGGGCTAAATCCATCATTGCGAGACGGTGCGTGAGTTTGTTTGTGTGTGCGCGTGGGTAGTTGTTTGTGTGAAGTTGTGGTGAGTTATGGTGGCTGGCAGTATATCTTTGAAATTGGAGATCTCCGTTCAGAGATGATCATGAGAGGCAGAAAACCGCACCGTGAAACACATCCACGTAGCCTATCTCCGTGGGGTTATGTGAGCCATATGCACCGTGAAAATCATCTATCTAATACAGCTGGCTCGCACAGTGCTGTTGCCGTCTGCCTGGAATATGATGTGCTGCCCAATTAAAATCTGAAATAGTTCTGCTCTTATCTGGAAGAGAGTAGGCACGTGCCTCACATGGATCGAGAAACGCGTCTGACAGCTCCGTTAGGAGATACGCGCGTGGTTTTATTCAACCCTGTTTATAGTGATAAAATTATAGTGATGTCACGCTACAGGCAGCCGCATATTTCTTCAGAGCAGCTTTTAGTGATGGATATGAGTTGCACTGATTCTAATAAACTATTAGGTATTATACAATATTGGTAAAGGCGGCGCATATATATATATATTTTTTTTTTTTTTTTTTTACTTTTCATCTTAACAAGTACTTTGATTGCAAAACGATTCAAATAAACAGTTTTGCGTCAGCCATCCTGTTAATTTTGTTATGAGTGAAACGGTACGACATGAAAATACCAGATGTTTAATTATCTCACGGGCGTCGTTCAGAGAGACGCCTCGCCCCTTTTAATCATATTGATTACTGCCTTCAAAAGCATCAATTATTAATACGCAATCATATTTGTCATCACAGAAAAGGATGCCACTTTAACTGGCATCAAAAGTGAGAAAGCAGATGTTTAAAATAGAAGCTAATCAAGTAAAAATGCTTACATAAATCAAAACAGTCCGTCTTCAAACACTAGGTGGGACTGTTGATTCAGGGAAATTGTTGTCTTTTGCTTTTTAAGGGAGAAAAGAACGAAAACATTGGAGGAGTGTTAATTATTTTGATTTTTTACCGTTTGTTTCTGGGTTACTGATGCATTCTTACGTTTAATGGAACCATCTTTACCTAAATCGGGCTAAATCCATCATTGCGAGACGGTGCGTGAGTTTGTTTGTGTGTGCGCGTGGGTAGTTGTTTGTGTGAAGTTGTGGTGAGTTATGGTGGCTGGCAGTATATCTTTGAAATTGGAGATCTCCGTTCAGAGATGATCATGAGAGGCAGAAAACCGCACCGTGAAACACATCCACGTAGCCTATCTCCGTGGGGTTATGTGAGCCATATGCACCGTGAAAATCATCTATCTAATACAGCTGGCTCGCACAGTGCTGTTGCCGTCTGCCTGGAATATGATGTGCTGCCCAATTAAAATCTGAAATAGTTCTGCTCTTATCTGGAAGAGAGTAGGCACGTGCCTCACATGGATCGAGAAACGCGTCTGACAGCTCCGTTAGGAGATACGCGCGTGGTTTTATTCAACCCTGTTTATAGTGATAAAATTATAGTGATGTCACGCTACAGGCAGCCGCATATTTCTTCAGAGCAGCTTTTAGTGATGGATATGAGTTGCACTGATTCTAATAAACTATTAGGTATTATACAATATTGGTAAAGGCGGCGCATATATATATATATATATTACATGGTCTGTCTGAATACTGAATTCTGATTGGCTGGCAGGTATGCATTAAAACCGTTTATACTATAGTGCCATTGAATGTTTGAATCTGATTGTCTGACAAACGTTCTAAGGTGTTCAATTATTTTCAGGAAAAGCATGGCGAAGTAGTTCCAGGCAGCTATTGACCGCATGACATGTAAATATCACTTCGCCAAGTGATTTGAGTTATTTCAAAGGTCTTACAACAGCAAAATGACCAAAACCCACAACGACACTGGCCAAACAAATAAATAGTAAGCAATATGGTAAAAATGACAAATAATGTCCATGTTTTTGGCACAAAATTACATTTTATTATGTAAGGAAAGCACATACTCTATTTCTCTATTTCAACCATAGTACAAGCAGAATAACTGACTCCGGGCCATTGAATTATTAGAAAATAATGCACACACGAGGTGTAACGGCCACTCCGCTTCGTGTCGTGACCGCATCACCACCTCTGGTGTGCATTATTTTTCTAATAATTCAACGGCCTGTCGTCAATTATTCCTTACTTATACTACGGGGCCGTTGAATGCTTGAATCTGATTGGCTGACGAATGTTCTGAGCTGTGCAATTATTTTCAGGGAAATGCACGGCGAACGTAGTTCCAGGCAGCTCTCTTGACAGCATTACAGTTCCATATCAGTTCGCATAGTTAACTGTAATAACGGAAATTAGCATACAGTACCTATACAGCACACAGGAATTACTGCAATCACACGTGCTCGCACACGCACACTACAGTCACGCAGTTTGCACAAAAAGGTGTTGTCAGCGCTGCCCTGACGATTTGATCAGTTAGCCTATATAGTGTAGCAACTTAAAGGCTACACATGACATTTCTCACTAGCGAGGTAATAACAGCGCTGTTTAGAGATGCTGATGCAGAACACTGTTGAGGGACGCACAGAGGTAGCCTAATTCACACAAGCGCTCTCTCACTCTCTCTTTCCTTCTCTTTCTCTGTGTGTCTCTGTCTCTCTCGCTCTCTTTCTAATAACTTCATTAATAACTGCATTAGAATGCTATCAACGGCTCAAGCCTCCATTACCAGCTTTAAAATGACGTTTTGGAACTAGCAAAAGAGGCGTTGGATGAGATGCGGAAGAAATAATCCTACTCACAATAGAGATTTAAGTACAAAAACCGGACGAATCCCTTTAAATATAT
>NW_015555762.1:194245-203960 GCF_001515605.1 Sinocyclocheilus anshuiensis
CATATCACTTCGCATAGTTAACTGTAATAACGGAAATTAGCATACAGTACCTATACAGCACACAGGAATTACTGCAATCACACGTGCTCGCACACGCACACTACGGTCACGCAGTTTGCACAAAAAGGTGTTGTCAGCGCTGCCCTGACGATTTGATCAGTTAGCCTATATAGTGTAGCAACTTAAAGGCTACACATGACATTTCTCACTAGCGAGGTAATAACAGCGCTGTTTAGAGATGCTGATGCAGAACACTGTTGAGGGACGCACAGAGGTAGCCTAATTCACACAAGCGCTCTCTCACTCTCTCTTTCCTTCTCTTTCTCTGTGTGTCTCTGTCTCTCTCACTCTGTTTTTAATAACTTCATTAATAACTGCATTAGAATGCTATCAACGGCTCAAGCCTCCATTACCAGCTTTAAAATGACGTTTTGGAACTAGCAAAAGAGGCGTTGGATGAGATGCGGAAGAAATAATCCTACTCACAATAGAGATTTAAGTACAAAAACCGGACGAATCCCTTTAAATATATAATCTGATCGATGTTTTAAGGTGTGGTAACAGTAGTATAAGCGGAATAATTGACTCCGGGCCGTTGAATTATTAGAAAAACAATGCACACCCGAAGTGTAACGGGTGTGCATTATTTTTCTAATAATTAAACGGCCCGGAGTCAATTATTCCTTACTTAATGCACAGGTAGTTCCAAGTCAGTTTAATCACCGTTCTATATTAATGTGCTGCTTTCATTGATGCACACCGCTGCTTTAATTGATGCACACAAACACACACATCACTTGCGCACACACACACACAGAGGGAGAGAGGTCGGAGATCGCAGATTGCGCTGCGCACACACATAAACTTGTTGTCAACGCTTCCCCGCGATTTTTATTAATAAAATAGCCTAGATACTTTATTGCTACATTATATTTCTCAAGGCGGTGGTACAAATTGCTGTTTTTGAAGTAATGTATTGTTTGTAGATAGACGGCAGACGCAGGTAACGCACACACAACTGTCATCTCTCTCTCTCGATAATTAATTGAAATAAATGCTATAATTCATTCAAATAAGTGTGATCTTACCGCACTATTTCATCTCTGTGTCTGATTTGAAGCGGACAGAATGCTAGAGCTAACGCACCATAACTGACGAAAATATCTGTCATTTTTACCCTTCCGGTCAAATATTGCACTGCAAAGAGCAATACTAGTTTTAGCTTGTCTATAACTTGGCAAATGACCATGGAATAAGCGGGATAATCAACGGCTACACTCTTAAAAATAAAGGTGCTTCATGATGCCATAGAGGAACCTTTTTGTCTAAATGGTTCCATAAAGAACCTTTAACATCTGAAGAACCTTTCTGTTTCACAAAAGGTTCTTTGTTAAAGGATTTTAAATGCACAACGTGTATAATGCATACATGCATATATATATATATATATATATACACACACACACAGACACACACACACACACACACATAATATACCATTCAAAGCGACCCCAACTTTGTGTAAAGTTTTTTTTGGACTGTATTGAGTATGATTTGGCCAGATATGGTTAAATATTCATCCTCACATGCATAACATGTCTAAAGCCTGAGAAGTGATTCATATACAGTACGTAATATATGTGTTTACTCTTTAAATATTGTTTTGAGTCAGGTATACTTGACATTGATCCAACTAACAGACAGCTTTGCTTTTATTTTGAATATTGTACAGTAACTAATTGTACAAAAGAAAAGATTGTCCTATGTCCTATCCTATTTGCTTATTATTAAATACACCATTGTTTGGAATTAGTTTGTCATCTTACTGCAAACATATACAAGCTTACAAGTCATCATATAATCATAATGCCTCATGAACATCAACAGTACAATCATTATACCTTTGTTATGATGCTGTGCCATTAGAGGTGATATTTACAAGTTCTGACCATCAAATTCAGAGCCAAATTAAGCCATTAATTATGTATAGCCATGTCGGTTTTATGTCATCAACGCATAGGTTAATCTGGCAAGCATATATCGCCATGAGCGTGAGTATGTCAGCTGTTCTGATATGTCATGACACCTTGATGATGCTCGAGGGTGGTCAATGGACCCAGCGCTAACTTCCCCTTAATGAAGAAGTGATTCATGTCAGCTCCTATCTGACAGTCATGGTTTTCCTGTCAATGAATAAATATAGCATGATACGAAAGGGGGTGAACAGTTAAATATACCTTAGGTTGTATTATGCAAAATGAGTAAATATGAATTAGAGAACACAGAATCCTTGAGATGGTAGTGAATCACTGAGCGAGAGAATGAGTGAGTGAATCTGTGCGTCAATCTCTCAACATTTTTCTCATTTTGTTTGCTCTATTGGCATGCCAAAATGCATTATGGGGTTTCATACATTGTAAAGCATATAATGCTGCCTAAAATATATCTTAGAAAGCAACACAATTATGCTGCCTACCTTTTGGAAGAGCCTTTATGTCAGGAACATCTATGATGCCTTACAATGAATCAGTGAGTGAATGAGGGAGTCAGAATCTCAATGCAAGAGACTCTCCACACAATTGATTCCAATAGAGATTGAGATTAGCATGTTGCCAAGGAAAGACTTGATACTTATAAAAATGTGATAAGCATAAAAAGGTCAAATGATCTATTATTAGTTGCTTAATGACTTTTCATTGATACTTTTCTGTACTGAATAAAATATATTTGTGATCAACATTCCTCTCAACTTGTCCGCTGCACTATAAACCTTATCACACAAAATAATTAATTCCCAACAAATTAGTTAAATCAAATGAACTTTTATGGGTATTTAGATACCAATTAGCAAGTTAACGGTTACTGATTTAGCTAATTATAGCAAGTTAAATTTCCACAACTAGAAATACTGAGAAATGTTGAGATTATGTGATTTTAAAAGTTAAATGTATGAGTTAGCTATTTCAGGTTATAAGCAATTACAATATATGAGTATAAATAAATATTTGCCAGTTCTGCTTGCTTAAACTTTGAATTTCTTTGAAATGTTGGTGTCATTTTGAGTTTTGCCAACTGTTTTTGTGTTTACAGTGTGCAGTGCAGTCTGGGATTGCAAAAACAGGATATAGGTAATGTTGTCTATATTTAATTAATTTAGGATATTTAGTCTGTTTAGGGATGATCTGGTCTACATAGAAATCTCACTACGTTTTGCAACAGAGATACTGTTAAACAAAAAGTAAAATAGAATAACACTGTAAAAATGCTACAGTAATAACCAGCTTTTTAATGTTTTTTGTTGTTATTGTTGATTTGTTGAGTTGTAAGTTACCATATACAGTGAAGATTTTCATGCATTACATATATATATATATATATATATATATATATACAGTGCCGTGAAAAGGTTTTTGCCCCATCCTGTTCTTTTTTTTTTTTTCTTCTTTTTTTGCATATTTGTCACACTTAAAAGATTCAGATCATCAAACAAATTTTAATATTATACAAAGATAACCCAAGTAAATACAAAATGCAGTTTTGAAATAATAATTTCGTTAAAGGAAAAAAGCTGTCCAAACCTGCCTGGCACTACGTGAAAAAGTAACTGCCCCCTAAATCTAATAACTGGTGCCACCCTTGGCAGCAACAACTGCAATCCAACATATACCAACAGTCTGAATCTTTTAAGTGTGAAAAATATGCAAAAAATAAAAAAACAGGAAGGGGGCAAAAACCTTTTCATGGCACTATATATTATATATAATTTATGGAGAAAAACAACAGACAAATACATTCTTAGAAGTCCATGTATGACACATCACATAATATTATAGTTTAAATAATAATACCACTTGTATTATTATGCTGGTTATCAGTACAGTTTCAGATAAAAAGTAGATTTTGAAGTAGATTGGTATATTAACATTATACGAAATATATGGCTGTTGTAAAATACAGGGACAAATATACCATTCTGTATGAACATGAAACATTATAACCATATTTTTATGGTGAATTCCTAGCAACCACATTTGCCATTTTTTAAACCACAAATTTAGTAGGATATTTTAGCAGTGAACTCAGTGAATGAGTGATTCAGTGAGGATTTGAGTGAGGATGTGAAAATAGGAGAGAGCAAAGCAGGAGAGCATTTTTCACTAATTGCCTTTGGGCATCCATTGCCTACTGTCAGCTCGCTGTTAAAGCTGGGGAAACATTTAGCTGTAGAGAAAGGAGAGGGAAGAAATAAAACATAAAACAAATAAATGCAGTCAATCTCATAGACACATAACATGGCAGCGCATCATGCTAGTCATGGCAAACCATGCGCTCTGCCTGTTGGCAATCACCTGACAATCTGTGAACATGGCATGATTGCCTTCACTCTGTCCCACAATACAACCATACGTTTGTTATGCCCCTGGCTATATTCAATGTCAAACAGCAGCCAATATGATTGTGCATGTAGGAGAACACTCTCTCTCTCTCTTTTTTTTTCTATCTAATAAACCTTTTATCAGAGTGTCCCAGACAGGAACAAGCGTTTTGTGTCCAGTCAACCTAAATAAAAAGATCCAATATTCTATTCCCAATGGACGTATTACTGTAATCCCTTGATTTATCTGTTTTTTTTTTATTTTCTCTCTGAATAGCCACAATGATATTAAATTTACGGTTTAACAATGACCATGTGGCTTATTTGAATGCTGAACGGTTATTGCTGTTGAATTTTCTTCAGTTATGAATCATATAGGCATGTATTTTTTGCGTATGTGCACATATGAAAAGCAGAAAAAATAAAAATTCTGCAGCTTGTTCAATGTACTTAATTAAAATGAGCGAAAGCAACACAATTGCTACTGTATACATTCTGTCCTAAATTAATTTCATTGTGTTCAATCCACTTCGATATCCCAGCATGCTTTTAATAGGGCTGGATCAGGAGAATGAATGTTTAAATTAAGTGTTATTGAATGTGTTTCGGAGTAAAGTGAAAGACCTGTTAGAGTCAGTTCAGTCATGTTCAGTCATATTTGACATTTAAAAGAGTTTCTGTTATGTTGTCGTTTGTTACCATTCTGCTGAAGACTAGAGCTTATGTTTAGGTTGTACATGTATTAAAGGTGACATATTAAAATCTGACGTTTTCCATGTTTATGTGCATCTACCAACCCAGAAAACGTGAAAAATAACAACCCAGTCATTTTTTTTTTTTTTTTTTTTTTTTTTTTTTTTTTTTTTTTTTTTTTTTTTTTTTTTTTTTTTTTTTTTTTTTTTTTTTTTTTTTTTTTTTTTTTTTTTTTTTGTTAAGCTTGTGAAAAAATTAACCGCTCAGATTTTGCTCTCCCTGTGATGTAGAAAGGGGATGTTGTTATAATATTATCGCCCCATAATCTACATGTTTCCACCCACGGCGCCGCCATTGTGTTTTCGCAAGTGACAACGGTGTACCAGTTCGTGCGGAAGTTCGAGCAAAGCATGCTAACTGTTCTGTCTTTGGCTGCACTGACGAGCACAGAGCACTATTTAGAGTGTTAGACAGTTTTTGTAACTCGTGTGTGTTTTTAACATAAACTTGTGTGTATTTGACAGTTCAAGTGCAATAAGACATGAAAGAGAAGTTTAGTTTAGCACTCACATGCCGTGTGACAGCCACTTTCTGTACACGTGCTTCAGATGTGTGTGCTCAGAAAACTGTATATCCGAGGTTTAAACTGATATGGATTTAAAATGCAGATAGCAATATAGACATGATAATCAAAACCAAACATGTTTTTTTAACAGATTATCTGAGGAAGGAGCTGTAAAGGCACAGCCCTATTCTAAAAAGGGGGGCAGGGAGCAGCAGCTCGTTTGTATTTAAAGAGACATGCACAGAAATTGACTCACCCTCAGCCTATCCAGAATATGCAATGAGTTTGTTTCTTCATCTGAAAAGATTTGGAGAAATTTAGCATTTGCATGGATCCTTTGCAGTGAATGGGTGCCATCAAAATAAGAGTCCAAACGGCTGATAAAAACGTCACAATAATCCACAAGTAATCCATACCACTCCAGTCCATCAATTAATGTCTTCTGAAGCAACAAGCTGCGTGTTTATAAGAAATAATTCCATCAATAAGGCATATTTAACTTCAAAACATTGTTTCCATCAAAAATACAAGTCCTCTGTCTGTAATATTGCTTTCTCCAGTGAAAAATGTGCCTTGCTTGAATCAGGAGAGAAATATGAAGAGTTTGGTTCCAAAACGCGATAAACGCCATTTTACAAAAAAATTGAGTTCCCGCCAAAATTAGTATTGTATCTGGTCAGTATTGAAAAGTCAATTTTAAATTTTATGCAAAATGCGATATCCGCTGTGTTATTCTGTCGTGTTTTCTCCATATCTTTCCAAACCGTGACAAACGCCAGTTTTACCTTTTCTGCAGAATGCGATACATCCGCTCAACCAATCACAGCACACCATTCCACGAATTGTAAACCGTAACGGCGCTTTGAATACACCCGGCATCCCAGTTTTCCTCATCTACTTTGTACTTTGTGATCAACAAACAAACAAAAATGAATAATTTTGACTGCATTGATGAACCTGTGATGGTTTCTGCAGTGGGGAAGAAACGTAAGCTATTAATAAGATTAGTATTGACAAAGTTCAGAGGCTGTCATATGTGGATCAACTTACTTTGTTGTGTATTTTCAACAGTTTCAATGTGAAAAAAATAACTTTTATATTGATTCAATGGATTTATTGCATTTTGGGGAAAAAAATAATCATTTTTTTATAATATATCTTTGAAAATCAAAATCTGGATTTGAATTTTTAATGTTATTTTAACCTAAAGATGCTATGTGAAAGTTTGAAACAGAAAATAGTGGTTTTTATCTTGCCACTTTCTTGGTAAAGAAAACACATTTTTACACAAATTAATCAAAATGGATTTATAGCGTTTTGGAACCAAACTCTTCATATGTTGGAGGATTTTGATGTGAGAGGACAACAGGAGATGGACTTTTTCACTGGTGAAAGCATCATTATGGATTATGGACTCGTATTTTGGACAGCAATAATGGTTTGAAGTTAAAACGCCTTAATGATGGATTTGTTTCTTACAAACATGCAGTTTTTCACTTCACAGCTTGTTAACTGATGGACTGGAGTGGTGTGGATTACTTGTGGATTATTGTGATGTTTTTATCAGCTTTTGACTCTCATTCTGATGGCACCCATTCACTGCAAATAATCTATTGGTGAGCAAGTAATGTTAAATTCATAAAAACTCATCTTGGATGGCCTCGTTTTCAAATTGTCATTTATAGATACACTATTCTATAAATGAACTAAAAATGTTAAAAATGTTGATAAAGTAATTTTGTTTAACCACTTCCCTTAAAAAATGAGTAAAATCAAAATGTCATTTTTATTTTCAGTGCACTGCACTCTTTTTCAGTGTTCGTTGAGGCATATAACAGGGTGTCTTTCAATGAAAATACAAACGCCCACACAATGTGCTGGAGAATTTGGCTCCTTCACACTGTACGTGTTATTTTTTTTCCCGCTATTGCGTCAAATCCGTGAGATTTCTCTTTTCTGGTGTCCATCATGCTGTCTGTTGTGTGACAGCCAGCCGTTTTGCATGCTGTACACGCACGTGATGTTATTTAACACTGCTTTCCCAGGTAGGCAACAGTTTAGCGACGTCAGCGCAACCCGGTTTAGCTCCCAGCGATCACTGGTGCTGGATTTTTGAGAATGTTCTTTCGAAGAATTAATCAAATCACGTTGAAATAACCAGCCGAGAACCAGTCTCTCTGATTGCCGAAATGGTGAAGCGTAGGCCTGTACATGAGTCACGTGCATAATTAGTTTCCATTATGGGCCGGTGGTGAGCCTTCAGAGGCAGCGTGTGAGGATAAAATGTCAGCTCTTACTCACTTTGGGGTCAAATGCAGACAAGCCTCCCCTCCCGCACAGTGACATTAGAGGAGACAGGTGCCAGGAAAGATCAGGGGGACGTGGTCCAGTGACCAGTCTGTACCTGGAGATCAGTATGACTCAATGTCTGGGCCGAGGCGAAACGAGTCGCTTCGTTGCGTACGAGCTCGGGGTTTAAGCACAAAAAATAAAGGCAGGAGGCGATGGGGAGAATGTGCATGGTTTTAAAAGCAGGCCGGGACGTGAAGCAGTTGTATTTCATATAATTAAGTACTTTAGGTTAGGGATGTGCCGAATGAAGCTTCTGAAGCAGTGAGGCTTTTACAACAAACTGCGTTGATGCTTCGAAGCTTTTGACACAGTGCTCTACTTCGCCATATGGTGAATACAAATTCCTACACCAGCTGTGTCATTCAGATGTTTGGTTCATTGGGATGTCATTGTAATATATATTTGTATATTTAATAAACATATATGTCATCAGCAAGATGGTGGCGCGTTTGTGTGCAGTGATAGAGTTTCCAAATGTCATTGTTTTTTGCACAATAGTGACAATAAAAAAATTCTGTTCCTCATTTGTACTCGCATCAAATTTGTGTCTTTTCCCCTTCTACATATAATGTTTAATATGCTAATAAATTAGCCCTGCGTGTGATTTTTTTCATTGCACCATTTGTGTGTTCCTTACAAAACATCACAAACATGCACATTGTTAAAAAACACAAATGCACAAATACCGCAAGGTGTTTTAATTTACATTCAGACAACAGACATTCAAACGTCATTGTTTTTAATAGTAATACTTTTATTAACAATAATACACCACGTAAAAAACTGCATACATATAGGCATGACATGATGGATATAATTATTAAATTGCTAAATGGGTAGCGGGTATGGGACAGCACAATCGACGCGCTTTGTGTTTGAGCCCGGCATGACGTATCAGTGCGGTAACGAAGCTTCATTTCCACAGCTCATGTGACAGCCTCATGTCAAGCAATGCTCCGGAACACTGTTTCAAAGCACTAGTGTGTCAAAAACTCGAGACGTGTGTCGACACTGGGTGTCGAACTACCCATCCCTACTTTAGGTGAGTATTATTAAAACTCAACACTGCGACTCTCTTATTCTTTTATTTTAAATTAACAAAGTCTCAAATCTTACCTCATTTTGTCCATTTATCTGAGCTTACAAGCCAATCAAAATGCTTGCTCCCAGTTGAAATTGTAAAGTTTTAAATCCTTAATTATTGATGTTCCTGAAGATGCTTGACTTGACTAGAATAGAACTCCGAAATCTCTAATTTATGATAGAGATAGATTATAAATAGATATATATATATATATATATATATATATATATATATAAAACACCCTTGACCCAAAAATCAAAATAGCAAAATATTATTATTGTAGGTCTGTTCATTTTAACTTAAAGAAAATTACACATATTTCAGAAAAATATGTTTTAATCCCATTTTTAATCCATTTAATGCATTACATTTAAAACATAGTGTCATGCAATGATAATAATAATAATAATAATAATAATAATAACTATAAATTTGCATAAATGCCAGCACAAAAATCACTACCATGATTTCTAAATACTTTTCAATTTAATTATTGTTTATGTGTTTGTGCATTTCTTTGTTTATTTATTTACCTTAAATTAGCATTGAGAATGCTGTAAATAATCTTAATGGGGTCATTGGATGCAAAATACACTTTTACATGTTGTTTGAACTGAAATGTGTGTTGGCAGTGTGTGTACACAAC
>NW_015555762.1:204164-206599 GCF_001515605.1 Sinocyclocheilus anshuiensis
GTTTTTTTTTTAAATCCCTATTTTAAAATCCCCTTTCTCAAATCAGGCTGTTCTGAGGTTCCTGTCAGAATGACGTAGTTCTGTACAGGCCCCTCCCATGATAGTTGATTGACAGTAGCGTTTCAGCACAGACTGGACTGGTGTCTTACCTTAGACCCGCCCTGATTGAGCTGTCATCAGTCCACCATTGTTTCACCGCCGGAGCCGATGTAGACAAAGAATGACGATTGAAGCGATTGAAGTGTTTTGTTGTTTGATGTAATAATGAACATAGCAGTCGTCATTTACTCCCGACATCTGAAGACCCAGTGGTTTACATTTGTTTGTGAAGGGAATGCGCCCTCGATCTACCTAAATGCATCTATGTTCACGCGAACCATTCGTGATTCAGCTTCACCTACAGAAGAAGTGAGTATACTTTTTTTTCATGAATCTTTGCAAATCGCCTTTCCTAATAACATGCTAGTTAGCCAGTTTCACAATGAATGCGGCTAAAGTTAACCGTCCCTTAGAGAGCGGCTCGGAAGAGAGGGGCGGGGTGAGCAGAGCTCATTTGCATTTAAAGCATCATGCAAAAAAACAGCTTGCTCTGAAAATAGCTGTTTTTGACAGGGTAAAAAGGGTGTTGTTTTACACTACCATTGAGAAATTTTTACCAAACTATGTTACAGACTTTTCCCAGACATTCAGGCTTTTTTAACGATTTAAAATGTAATTTAAAAGCATTAAGTTACTCCTTTTAAATTATAAATTAATTTATATATATAATGACATACATGCATCTGTGTTCATCAAGCCGTTTGCTGCCATGCTGAGCGTAAAAAGCTTTTTGTCTCTTCAGTATTTTACCCAGCACTGTTTGTAATTGCAAATATTAGGGAAAAATAAATAAATAAATAAAAATAGCAACGCATCCACATCAGTTACACCAACATTTTCGGGCCTAAGTGGCCCCCACTAGTTCATCCAGACCCCCCTCTGCGTTTTAAATCCCACATCCTATTTTTCACCTCCCTCCCACCTTAAAATGTCAGTGAGGTAATCTGCATGTCCTCATTCAGCTTGGCGTTAACTAGAATCAAGGGTGACTGCTGGAGGATGAGGCCAGTGTTACGGAAAACTCCCAGAAGACCCTGCTCTCCGCTCTGCCAACAGGTAACTCGCTAATGGGGTAAGTTTTACCAGACCGCTGGGCTGTGAAGGGCCATGCTCTCCTTGGGGCTAAACCTCCCGACACACACAAACAGAGGCAGTCGGCACAGAGGGCTGTCTGAATTGATGAGTAGGACAAACAACCAAACAGGACACATTCCCTTGCCCTCCACATGGACAAACAAGAGTGTGGGCTGTGTGCACAAGCACGCCTGCATTAGCAATGCTATAGGGGAAATGTGGAAGTGGTGTGTTCTCTGCTGAAGGGCCCTACATATACAGCAGCATTCATCTGTTATGGAAAATGTTTCGTTATTACTAGACTGTTTCCACCAAATTACCAGTTACTTTGTTTGTGTAGTGAAACTGCGTTATTGCTGTTAGCCACCACTGTATTTTAAAAAGGAAATTTCCAGAACATCCTAGCTACTGCATAGCATCACCCAAACCACCAGCCAGCACACTCTAGCAGCTGTACTGTGATGCCCAGGCAACCATCCAGAACACCTTAGCTACTGTAGTAACACCCAGGAAACCAGTCACAACACCCTAGCTACTTACATAGCAACTCCCAGGCAACCAGCCAAAAGACCCAAGCTACTGTATAGCAACACCCAGGCAACTAGCCATAACATCCTACCTAGCTATTTCACAGCAATGCCCAAGCAACCAGCCAGAGGCTGCATTTCCCAAAAGCAACTATGGCCAGAAGTTCCGTTGTTACCAATACAGTTCAATGGAACTTACCACCATAGTTAGCTAACGATGTTTTTGGGAAACACACTCCTGAACACCCTACCTAGCTATTGTATGGCAATGCTCAAGCAACCAGCCAGAACACCCTACCTAGCTATTATATGGCAACACTCAAGCAACCAGCCAGAACGCCCTATCTGCTGCATAGCAACGCCCAAGCAACCAGTTAGAATGCCCTGCCTAGCTACTGCATAGCAACACCCAGGCAACCAGCCAGAATGCCCTCCCTAGCTACTGCATAGCAACACCCAGGCAACCAGCCAGAATGCCCTCCCTAGCTACTGCATAGCAACACCCAGGCAACCAGCCAGAATGCCCTCCCTAGCTACTGCATAGCAACACCCAGGCAACCAGCCAGAACGCCCTACCTAGCTACTGCATAGCAACACCCAAGCAACCAGCCAGAACACCCAACCTATCTGCTGCATAGCAATGCCCAAGCAACCAGTCAGAATGCCCTACCTAGCTACTGCATAGCAACACCCAAGCAACCAGCCAGAACACCCTATCTAGCTACTGCATAGCAA
>NW_015555762.1:210110-214602 GCF_001515605.1 Sinocyclocheilus anshuiensis
ATGAATCTTTGCAAATCGCCTTTCCTAATAATGTGCTAATTAGCAAGTTTCACGATGAATGCGGCTAAAGTAAACAGTGCCTCAGAGAGTGGCTCGGAAGAGAGGGGCGGGGTGAGCAGAGCTCATTTGCATTTAAAGCATCATGCAAAAAAACAGCTTGCTCTGAAAATAGCTGTTTTTGACAGGGTAAAAAGGGTGTTGTTTTACACTACCATTGAGAAATTTTTACCAAAGTATGTTATAGACTTTTCATTAAGACCCTAAAGAATCATATCAACTTGTTGAAAATGGGCATCCGATGACCCCTCTAATGGTCCTATAAATAGGCTTATTTTTATGCAAAATGTATTTCTTGATTTTACAGATGAAATATGACCCAGACATTTTCTTGACAGGCTTTTTTAACGATTTAAAATGTAATTTAAAAGCATTAAGTTACTCCTTTTAAATTAAAGATATATTTATATATATAATGACATACATGCATCTGTGTTCATCAAGCCGTTTGCTGCCATGCTGAGCGTAAAAAGCTTTTTGTCTCTTCAGTATTTTACCCAGCACTGTTTGTAATTGCAAATATTAGGGAAAAATAAATAAATAAATAAAAATAGCAACGCATCCACATCAGTTACACCAACATTTTCGGGCCTAAGTGGCCCCCACTAGTTCATCCAGACCCCCCTCTGCGTTTTAAATCCCACATCCTATTTTTCACCTCCCTCCCACCTTAAAATGTCAGTGAGGTAATCTGCATGTCCTCATTCAGCTTGGCGTTAACTAGAATCAAGGGTGACTGCTGGAGGATGAGGCCAGTGTTACGGAAAACTCCCAGAAGACCCTGCTCTCCGCTCTGCCAACAGGTAACTCGCTAATGGGGTAAGTTTTACCAGACCGCTGGGCTGTGAAGGGCCATGCTCTCCTTGGGGCTAAACCTCCCGACACACACAAACAGAGGCAGTCGGCACAGAGGGCTGTCTGAATTGATGAGTAGGACAAACAACCAAACAGGACACATTCCCTTGCCCTCCACATGGACAAACAAGAGTGTGGGCTGTGTGCACAAGCACGCCTGCATTAGCAATGCTATAGGGGAAATGTGGAAGTGGTGTGTTCTCTGCTGAAGGGCCCTACATATACAGCAGCATTCATCTGTTATGGAAAATGTTTCGTTATTACTAGACTGTTTCCACCAAATTACCAGTTACTTTGTTTGTGTAGTGAAACTGCGTTATTGCTGTTAGCCACCACTGTATTTTAAAAAGGAAATTTCCAGAACATCCTAGCTACTGCATAGCATCACCCAAACCACCAGCCAGCACACTCTAGCAGCTGTACTGTGATGCCCAGGCAACCATCCAGAACACCTTAGCTACTGTAGTAACACCCAGGAAACCAGTCACAACACCCTAGCTACTTACATAGCAACTCCCAGGCAACCAGCCAAAAGACCCAAGCTACTGTATAGCAACACCCAGGCAACTAGCCATAACATCCTACCTAGCTATTTCACAGCAATGCCCAAGCAACCAGCCAGAGGCTGCATTTCCCAAAAGCAACTATGGCCAGAAGTTCCGTTGTTACCAATACAGTTCAATGGAACTTACCACCATAGTTAGCTAACGATGTTTTTGGGAAACACACTCCTGAACACCCTACCTAGCTATTGTATGGCAATGCTCAAGCAACCAGCCAGAACACCCTACCTAGCTATTATATGGCAACACTCAAGCAACCAGCCAGAACGCCCTATCTGCTGCATAGCAACGCCCAAGCAACCAGTTAGAATGCCCTGCCTAGCTACTGCATAGCAACACCCAGGCAACCAGCCAGAATGCCCTCCCTAGCTACTGCATAGCAACACCCAGGCAACCAGCCAGAACGCCCTACCTAGCTACTGCATAGCAACACCCAAGCAACCAGCCAGAACACCCTATCTAGCTACTGCTTAGCAACGCCCAAGCACCCAGCCAGAACACCCAACCTATCTGCTGCATAGCAATGCCCAAGCAACCAGTCAGAACGCCGTACCTAGCTACTGCATAGCAACACCCAGGCAACCAGCCAGAACACCCTATCTAGCTACTGTATAGCAACACCCAAGCAACCAGCCAGAACACCCAACCTATCTGCTGCATAGCAATGCCCAAGCAACCAGTCAGAATGCCCTACCTAGCTACTGCATAGCAACACCCAAGCAACCAGCCAGAACACCCTATCTAGCTACTGCATAGCAATGCCCAAGCAACCAGCCAGAATACTTTAGCAGCCCAAAGCCCAGTCAATCACACAAAATACCCTATGAGCCACATAGCAACTCTCAGGTGACCACTCAGATCAACCTAGCAACTACATGGAAACGCTAGCAACCACCAAGAACACCTTAGCATTATGGCAGTGAGTTTTGAATGGCAATGCCCTAGTCACACTTTCTTTTTTTCCAGTAGCCACAATGTCTGTAGTAACTATCTTAATTTGGTGGAAACCATGGTTACCATGGATTTCTTTTATTTTTTTTATAAGGAACATACAGACACAAACCCTCTGACAAAAAGTTTTGTTTTTTTTCTCCGTGCCGCTATACACAGCAGTGAAGCCTCATGTGTTTAATTTCTTGACGTGTTTAATAGGTATCATGTAATCATAGCATGACATTTCCTCAGTGCTCTTCTCTGACAGCTTTGACTACATACATTAGACAGGTCAAAGCCAGTCAGTCTCCCACTGTACTCACGCATGGAGCTGCATTCACCATTATGGCCCCATGTTGCTTGCTCAATTAACCTGTCTACATTCTCCCTTTCTATTTGTCAGGCGATAATGTGAATGAGAGTCACCTTCAGATAACCTCTGCTGAAATACTTTTTACACTCGACGCCAGCTTCCCCGTCTTGCCTGCAAATCCACAAGTCTCCATGCATCGGATAAAGACTGCGGTTTCCCACTTCAGCAAATGCATAAAACATTAGTGCAGCATTCTGTCATAGTCTTATAGAACAGCTTTCAAAGTCACTAAAAGAAAGCAGTTTTAAGACTCTGTGTCACATATTCTTTATTTTAATTTTATTTTTTTCTGAAACATGAAATTCATTATCTACTGTAGGACTGTCTCATAAGGGAAACAATTCTGTGGTCTGTATCAGGCATATACATACACTCTCACCTCAGTTCAGAAAAAAATGTACACGCATAGAATATATATTTTCCATATTAGAAAAATATAATTATAAATATAAATATATAATTATTCCATATTAGAAAACATTATTTTACAGTCCTTCTGGATTCTTTGTGTACAAAACAAAGACAAATTTAAGTATGTTTATTTATTTATTTATTTATTTACACTGTAACTTAACTGGACTTTCGTTTTAACACTAAAGTTTATCTTTGGGTAAACTACTGCGATTCTCTAAAATGAGACATTTTGGTGGTGCAGGATAAAATCACCAGAGTGATGTTGACAGTTTGTTGCAATATAATAAAATAAAGTTTCATAATAACATGATTGCAAGTTTCTTTTGGTGTCTCTAGGAATATAAGCTTTCCTCCTCTGTCATGGTTGAGCGGTTGAAACCTCTAGGGAAAAAAAAAAATTAAGCATGTACCCTGTACCGTCTATTGTCTTTAACAAGGAGTAGCGGGGCCTTATCAGGGCTAACAGACGCTAACGAAGCAGTCATGTCGATGTGAAAGCGACAGGCCTTCCCCACAGTGCTAAATGACAGGCCTGTCGCACTGCCTGCATCACAGCTGCCCTTTTTCTCTCTAACCAGGTACACTCAACCCTTCATCTGTCATGGCTGAGCAGTTGAAACCTCTAGAAAAAAAGAAAAAACATGTACTCTGTACCGTCTATTATCTTTAACAAGGAGTAGTGGGGCCTTATCAGGGCTAACAGACGCTAACGAAGCCGTCATGTCGATGTGAAAGCGACAGGCCTTCCCCACAGTGCTAAATGACAGGCCTGTCGCACTGCCTGCATCACAGCTGCCCTTTTTCTCTCTAACCAGGTACACTCAACCGCTGTGTTAAACAAGGACAGTCTGACAGACAATAATATTTAAAAGCAGAGTTATAGATTTCCCTCCGCTTCACGACTTGCACCTTGAAGTGTACGGTTGCTGTGGCAATGTTTGCTTGTATGACTGTACTGAGATGACTTTTTTTTTTATGTGGAAGACATAGCTTGTTAGAGAACAGGTCGCTGAGTTTGATTCCACTCGAATACCTGCATGGTGAGATCTCATTTGGATCATTAATCAAAAAATTGCTGGTCTGCTATTAAAACTTGTGTCTAGACAGGTACAAACCAGTTGTTCAGGATTGTAAAAATGGCTGGAATAATAATTGGGCATTGAACAGCAGTGGCAGCTCGGCAATTTGTATCAAAATGCAGTTCTCAAAATGACATGAAATATTATGGCTCATGCCATGCAATCACTTCACTCTCAATTTGTAATAATCTCATGATGGCAATGGTGTGAGGTAAAAT
>NW_015555762.1:215139-231149 GCF_001515605.1 Sinocyclocheilus anshuiensis
TAAAAAGTGTATATAAAAAAAAAAAAATATATATATATATATATATATATTGTTTTGTTTCATATGTATTAATAATACTATATTCTATAATAATAAAAAATATGATTATTACAATTAATAATAACTTCAGTAATTTTAAAAATAATAATAATAATAATAATAAACTAAAACCAGCCTAAGCTAATTTTAGCTGGTTTAAGCCACTTGTAGCTGGTTTCACCTGGTGTCCCAACTTGGTCAAGCTGATGTTCATGTAGTTTAAGCTGTTTGACCATCTGATCTCCAAGCCTGGCCATCTGAATATTATTCAAAGCCCCTATAAACCAGCCAAAAGACCAATCTGGGGCATTTAAAACAGTTTTAGCTTGTTTAGCCCTCCAGTATGGAGAAATGCTTTTGAAACAATGTGCTATTTATTTACAAAAACTAAAAAAAAGAGGCAGTTGCATAAAAACAACTACTATGTTAAGGGGATAGTTTGCCCAAACATGAAAATTATTGAAGAATGTTGGTAATCAAGTTGCCAGTTGCTAGTCCCCATTGATTTCCATATTTTTTATGTATGTACAGTATGTATGTATGTATGTATGTATAGTTAGTTAGTTACTGCATGATCTCTTAAAGACTGTAAGACAAAGTCTAACCAACTAGCAGTAAAATCAACTCATCAACTTTCAGTGTAAGGTTCGTTGCCTTCCATTGCCTGTTGCATGTCCTCAATCTGGCAACCCATGTGAGCACCAAGTCTGAGGAGGGGTGGGAGAAACAAATGTCTCCAATATTTTGAATTTGGACTGCAGTATTCATTTCAACCACTAACTGTCAATATTACATACTGCACCTTTAAAGAACATAATTAATTTACTAACTTCTAAGACAACTTTATGTTACCAGCCACTGGATGGTTGCTTACTAGTTTACCAAGTGTGGTACCATTTATCTGCATAGTACAAACTGTGTGGGACACACTGCATACCAAAGTTCAATGTTTATGGTTAAGGATTTGTTGAAATCAACTTCACACCAGCCTTCTTGATCTGTTTGTTTGCCTTGCCATAAGAATACAGTGTTGAAAGTATGTCAGCTACAACCCCATTGTCAAACAGATGCTCCACTGCAGGTGGTTGCATCTCGTTCACTGGCTCCCTGTGGATCTTCTCATATCCATTTCTGATGCATGCTACCATGGAGAAGTGATGTAAGAACTGAGCAATGCAGATGGCATGAACCGCTGTTATAATGGAAGTATGCCATGTTAAAGGTGACCAGGAAACAACCCAAGATGGCTCTCTGAGGTACTTGCACCATAATCAACACGGTCTTGGAATTCCCGCTAGTCCTGCCAATCAGAAAACCAGTCCACGTTCCAAGACACTGTGAAAGCATGCACCTGTATTGCCTTGAGGTTGTTTTCAAGTTGAAGCGACAGGACGCCAGTGAACATGATCCTCATTGTCTTCAGTCCAATGTGCAGATGAGACGGTTTTCCACACTGGTGTGGACTTGCATGGCAAGATGAAGGTCCATATGCTTAGCCTTGTATTCAAGTCTGTAATTCGAAACAAAATCCTGTACTTAATAAGTTTCTTTTTTTCCTGTTTTTCAGTTAAAATAAATAAATCAATAAATAAATTGTAACAACTTACATTTACTCAGGCAAAAGATATAAAATTTAGTTCAGCCAAAAATGAACATTTTCATCATATTTTCCAATCCTGTATGATGCCATTTTTGTGCCACATAAATTAATAAAAATAAATAAATAAATAAATAAATAAAAATAAATCTAAGATTACAAAATTAAAGTTATAATATTTTGAGAATAAAGTCAAAATGACGAGAATAAAGTCATTGCGATACGAGTTTAAAGTTGTAATATTTTGAGAATAAAGTCATAATTGTTTGAAAGTAAATTCATAACAATAAGAGGTTAATTGTCATATTTTGAGAATAAAGTAAAAATTACAAGAATAAAGACGAAGAAATATGAGTTGGAAGTTGTAATATTTTGAGGATAAAGTCAAAGTATTTTGAGAGTAAAGTCGTACTAATACAAGATTGTCGTAATATTCTGAGAATAAAGTCAAAATTATGATAACAAAGTTGTAATACGAGTTGGAAGTTGTAATATTTTGACGATAAAGTCAAAGTATTTTGAGAGTAAAGTCATAGCAATATGCGATTAATTGTCGTAATATTTTGAGAGTAAAGCTGTAGCAATTCAAGATTAATTGTAATATTTTGAGAGTAAAGTTGTAGCAATTCAAGATTAATTGTCATAATATTTTGAGAGTAAAGTTGTAGCAATTTGAGATTAATTGTCGTAATATTTTGAGAATAAAGTAAAAATTACGAGAATAAAGTCATAGCAATAAGAGTTAGAAGTTGTAATATTTTGAGAATAAAGTCATAGTATTTTAAGAGTAAAGTCATAGCATTATGAGATTACTTGCCATACTATTTTTAGAATAAAGTAAAAATTACGAGAATAAAGTCATAGCAATAAGAGTTTAAAGTTGTAATATTTTGAAAATAAACTTGTAGTATTTTGAAAGTAAAGTTGTGGCAATATGGGATTAATTATCATAATAGTATTAGAATAAAATTGTATATTGCGTGAATAAAGTTAATCAATGTGAAAATTCCACCACCTACTCCGCAAAAAAAGCAACCAACCTTTCATTCTTCACAAGTATTTTAGATTTTTAAAAAAACAGCAAAAAAAAAAAAAACATTTTAAAGGTTAAAGTGGACTCCAAAGGGACAGTTCACCCCAAATTGTAATCCTAATGTTGTTCCAAACTCTGTCGGTCAATGAAAGTCATTGGAGTTCAATGTTGTTTTGGACCCCATAGTTCTTCAAAATATCTAAATTTGTGTTACACAGAAGCAAGCAAGTCATGCAAGTTTAGAACTTGATGGTGTGTAAAATATTATATATGTATTTAGTTATTTGTTTGTTTGTTTTAAGTGAACTGTCCCTCTAAGACTTGTTTTCAGAGAATGTGTATTAAATTTAATCTGAGTGATTTTGTCTTGGGAGTGTGTTTGCTGGCATTGGGTTTGGTGACAGGTTTGTGTGTGGTTGAGGTTTGCTAAGTATCTGAATCACTTCAGGGTTATAATTTTAAAGCAGTCTCTAGACTAGAACATCAGTAGATTGAAAAAAAAAATAGTATTCTTTCTATCAACTATGGTCCTTTTCATAAAAAAAAAATAAAATACATCAGTACACAAATTACATGTGCTCGTGAGTATTAATTATCATTCAACAAGGACTCACCCACAAGACGACCTTGCCTTTTATGCAAAGCATGTTCAAATTGATGCATTTATTAATTGCATTTAGAATCTCAATGTGTTAATTAATAAGCTGTAAATGCATAAAATAAACCAAACGTATAAAGAATGCAACTGGGGCATGAAGTCTAAAGAGGAGTGAATAAATGGAATAATAAAAAGCAAGTTCTTTTGACAGTATTATTATAAAAGCGCCTTTATTTAATTTTAAAAACACGAGAAGCAAATTCGCCGCCTGCTGTGTGGAGAAAAACCCCATAGAACGCTACAGCAAGAATCATCACTACATCAAAAATTGCAAAAAAGCCAAAAGCCGTCTGTTTCGGTGTGGTTGAAGCCGGTTTCTCCTAAAATAAAACAGATATGAGGTTTGTATTTCCACTCTTATATTTGTTCTGATAGAAGTGAGTTATTTTATTGCTGACATGCGACACGTCCGATATAAGCAATATTGTTTATAAGCCATTTCTAAAGAACACATCTGCCACACCAAATCAAACCAATCATTCTCAATATCACCTTTCCCAGGTCTTTCGTTGAGGTACATTGACTTATAGCTGTTCTGTCTACGTTTCTTCAATCGCAAATGGTGGTCAGTCCTTCCAGAAGTGTCCGGTGCATGGTTGGTTCTGAGGTCAACCGTGTTATTGTGCTAGCGTGGGACGTGACGATTTGAGTCAATATGGAGTTTCCTTTTCTTCGAGTGAAGATTAGTAATACTGAACAATATCTCTAGGCAAAGCATTCATCATGATTCAGAGTTTGTAAAATCTGTAAGTGTGACTGGAGACACAAATCCGACTCTCTGAAGTGGGCCCACATGCCATGTCAATTTTTAATCAATGTACTGTGCAATTACTTCTAATATATTGTGCAAATCTGCATTTATTTATATCTCAACTCTATATCGGTGTCCTGTGTTCTTGTAGCTTTTAAAATCAACATGAAACAGGGCTTTTTAAAGGGGTCATATGATGCTGCTAAAAAGAACATTATTTTGTGTATTTGGTGTAATGAAATGTCTTTATGCGGTTTAAAGTAAAATGGAAGCCGCGGCCTAGCGTGAGCGGAAGCTGCGGCTTAGCATGAGCTGAGGCCGGGCTAGAGTGAGCAGAGGCGGCGGGGTCGAGAACGGCGCGCCCGGCGGATTCGTCTTTGCGTGAACATTTGGGCGGCGTTATGCAAATCTTCCCACATAGTGAGGTAGATATGTGGGGGCATGTTAGAACGAGCCGTTTTGGGTAGGTGTGGTTAACTCTTAACTTTTTTTTTTATAAAGAATATCTCTTTGGATTTGAGACTTTAGTCTTTGCAACTTTACAGATCTTCTTTATGCACCAAGAGCTTGTAACACTCCAAAGAGAAAGGAAAAATTTAAATTGCATCATATGACCCCTTTAAACATGTAGGGCAGGACTTGATTTTATCCATGGGAATTGAATTCATCGTGAGAGCTGAATTGGTGACATTATCCTAAGCAAAGTGGTTTCAGAGATGGATTGCATTTGTGGAAGTTTTTGAAACTTTAATGAAGGATTATGAAGACGCTCAATCAACAAGACCAGGAATATGTATTAAGAAAGCAGATGGAGTCCGTTTTGATTTTGCATAGATTTTTAAGACATTTGCTGTCCTTGTTTAGACTTCAAATATGCAGTTTGTTAATAAAGATAACGTCTATTTGAAAATGATCCAAAGTATTCAAGCTGCTCTTGAGAACTAATACATCACTTACATAGGTTGGGACTGCTTTTGTACCAATCTCACACTGGAATTCACATGAAACATCCGGTACTTTCCAAGCTTTCTCGGGCGCACCAGAATCAGAAAACAGCTTGTACACCAAACTCAGACGTCAAACACACTTGTGTCCACACCAGCTCTGCTGTGAAAGCCTTAAGTAAAAAAAAATAATAAAATTTGAATGCCTTTGTTTAAAGCCTACTTCAAGCAAAAGAAACGTTTGTTTGCCGTCATGCCAATCACGCTGTTCATTTTCCCCAGGAACCTGCCGCAGTTTAGCCAGGTTAAGCTTAATCTGAGTTTTCTCTCTGGTGGTCAGTTCAGATCCTTACTTGTCTTCATCAATTACAGGAAACAGGCATCTTTGCATCACACACTCCCACGCCATTAAGGCCGTGGTTTGTCTACAGTGTGTGGAGCTGCTAGTGATTGTGTGTGTTTCATTAAATAGTGCGAGACCTCTATTTGCTACAGTACGCAGCATGGTGCAGACCTACCAGTGTGTGGGCATATCGTTCTGTGTGTTCGTGTGTAGGCGTATGTCAGTCGCCTGTTTTTATTTTCTCTTCGCCTGCATTTTCCCTGCATTGTATTAAACTTCTGAACTCAACTGCACAGTGCGTTTGAAGTGCAAAAAGTGGATTTTAATAAACTTCCTTATAAATAAACTGGGGTATTCTTTACTTTGTTTAATGACAGTGTTGAAATCTAGCGACTGAGAATATGAGCCAATTTGATCTTTGTTGAAAATGTGAGTGTGGTGGCTTTTTGAAACATAACATAGTCACGACGTGGAACAGACAACTTGTGGGCGCTAAAGCAGCTATGGAAGCATGTTTCCGCCTCAGAGTGAAACAAAATAAATCAGGTAATTGTGTTTGAATTAGTTCATTAAGCTCTCGTCTAGCGAGCCCAATGCTCCAAATAGTAATTAAACATCTAAAATTATCCTTATTTGTATATTTTCTGACAGATGTAACTTTTTCTCTGCTTGCTTCTTGGCGACTGGTTTTGTATAGCTGTAAATCGCAGCATTCCAGCTTTGTGAATATTCATAGCGAATTTTCGAATGGCATGAGTCTGAACCAGTGAAATGTGATGTTCAAACCCATGTTGATGTAAACAAAACAATCGCGCTGACTGACAAATCCGAAGCGTGCACATAAAGAATCGTGTGATCCCGATATCCCGAATTACAGTATTTCAAAATATATGTCTTAGTTTTTTGGGGGGTTTTTTGTTCTAATTATTAATAACACAGATAAAATAAAAAATAGCTATATTGTGATCATTAATATAGTAATTATTATTAAGAAAAGAAGTGGAGGAAAATATTCAATGTTGCTAGGCGATTTTGCTTTGGAACCTTCAGAAAACTTGAACTCAGTTTTTCTCAAAATTGACTTTGCTGACTTTACTGATTTCAAACGGGTGTAGCTCAGTATTTATTTTTAGTTTTTTTCAATTCCAACAAATCATACGTCATTTCAGTAGCCCCTCACTGCAGAACACAAGATCTAGGGGGCGTGGGTGGATCCACATCTAGGGGGTGGAGATGGGTGGGTTTAGGGATCAGGGGGAGGAGACGGGTAGGTTTAGGTATATGTAAGGTGGGAGGAGTTGGATCTGGATCCAACCTCTCCCCCTGGATCTTGTGTTCTGCAGTGAGGACGATCTCCATCATTTTGAAGATGCTATTTCAAATACATATTGTTCTTTTGAACTTTGTATTCATCAACGATTCTTGTAAAATGAAGACTGGAGTAATGATGCTGAAAATTCAGATTTGCCATCAAAGGAATACATTACATTTGACATATTAAAATATAATATAAATAAATAATATTACTGAATAAAAAGAACAGTCATTTTAAATTGCAATAATATTTCATAATATTACTGTTTTTTATTGTTTCAAATAAATACAAGCTTACAACCCAAAATCAATAAATTATATTTTATATATTTTAAGAATATTTCACAAAATTAGAGTTTTAATCAAGTCTAAATATACAGTATAATACATTGTTGTTTCATGAATAAATGCATGTTGTTTTCTTTTATTCTTCTTCCATATACTGTATATTTCTTCCACATACATGGAATAAACTGTTGCAATAAGATCAATAACACGCCTTTAGAATATAGGGCGAATTTTCATTTCACTCTGACTTGAATATATGTTTTGCTGGAAGTACTAATTAGATTCAGACCTGATTTTGTAGCAAAGCAATGACTCAAAAAGCCAGTGTCTAAACTCAAAGAAAATCCAGCAGAGCTCATCATCATAGCTGACAAACCCTGTTCTAGTCAGGTGATTATGCAGAGTAAAATTTATCAACAATTCTGCCCGGTACCAATTAAATTTCTGGAAAATGTCAGGCGAACAATGTTTAAGCCACCTCAGATGCCATGGCTATTGACAAATGAACATGTCCCAATCCATTTTAATACGCTTTTGTTCAGCGTAGGCCATTTAAATATCTATGAATAGTTTGGAGCGCTAGTCTGATTTTTCTTGGCAGCGCCGCAAAGCTTCAAGCTGAGGCCACATTTCAGGAGCTACATGTATGATTCTGGCTTTTTGTAATCCTCTACGCTCATTAAATGAAATCCCTGAACCACCTGCTTACTTTTTATGTTGTTTTGCTTATTAGGGCATTAGGGCGAAATCTACTGTAAATTAAACATCGCACATGAGAGAGGTCATTTGTTATCCACTTCGGGGCCCTTGGGATATAATGAGTCAGTAATGCTGCTTTTCCTAATGCTTAATGCTTTTCTTCACGACGTGAGGTAAACGGCGAGGGCCTCCTTTTAGCACTTGTTAGCAGACATGCATACACACACACACCGCATGACCACCCATCCGCCTAAACAAAACCCCCGGATGCACACATTTAAAAGCAAATGCAAATTACCACTGCTGGTATCACTGCAGTCCGCCTGAGCCTGTTCTAATATGGCTTTTCTACATTGTTTGTCCTATAGAAAAGCTTTTCCACGCTAGTTCAGGATGGTCTAGCTACTGGACAAAGGAAGCCTTGCTGGATGCACACATTTAAAAGCAAATGCAAATTACCACTGCTGGTATCACTGCAGTCCGCCTGAGCCTGTGCTAATATGGCTTTTCTGCATTGTTTGTCCTATAGAAAAGCTTTTCCATGCTAGTTCAGGATGGTCTAGCTACTGGACAAAGGAAGCCTTGCTGGTTAAGCTAGTTAAAAACCTGGTGGGGACCCACATCCCAAAAGGACTCCAGCAATGCTGGGCTTTTCACATTAACAAATAAAACCTTTTACTTTGTGACCCTCAATTGAAGTGGTTAAGGGCCAGTTTTACTAAACAGGGCAAATTAGCGCGAGAGCGTAGTTCCAAAGCAGTGCTGATGGGCGTGGAAATTTTTGCGGGTGATTAACTAACATTGCGCAAATGAAAGAACACAGACACAATATCTCATTTACATATCGACCAACGCAATATACCAAGAGCAGCGCAAATTAGCGTAGTCGCAAATAACGAAAAAAGAAATAAAGAAGTCACAGTATGTTGAAATAATTAAAAATGAAGATTTGCTTGATAGAGCTGGTATTGCGTGACTCCTAGTTTAGGGTTTCAAGTCGTCTTTTATTTCCTGAAGAAAATTAAAAATAACATGGCTTGGCAAACGATATTTTCGGATAATGTGTTCTTCTGGCATTCAAAATAAATGAATACGTGTGGAAAAAATCCTCTCCCTTCTACCACGCGCTCTCTGTTCTCTGCGGTGTCTCCTCCTAGCAACAATAATTGCAGCCATTCCAAGCGCAAAATACTTTAAGACATGCTTTTTTGAGTGTTAAATAATGGCGCAAATGCCAGTAATTTGATGAGCACAAACGTTAGTAAATTGCGTTGCATGATTAATTTGAATGCTCTCCTCCCATTATTATTCAGGGTCAAAAACAACTGTGTCCACGCCTTTTCAGCGTTAATTCTTCCCTGCTCATCTTTAGTAAAACCTGACAGTGTTTCTTTAACGACAAAAAAACGGTTTGCGTTGGCGCAAGCTGTTAGTAAAACTGGTCTGAAGTATTATTATCATCTTAAAAAATTGATTTCCCTTTAATGAAATAAATAAATAAATAAATAAACAAATAAATAAACAAATAAATAAATCAATCAATCAATCAATAAATAATGATGATGATGATGATGATGATGATGATGATAATAATAATAATAATAATTATTATTATTATTATTATTATTAGTATTATTATTATTTATTGCTGTTTTTACTGTGTAGGTTTTTACTATAGGGTTCTCATATATGCATTTCTTATACAATTATATTTATTATGTTCCTATTTAATTTCCCTGTACAAAAATATTAATACTAAATAAATATATGCATGCAGGTATTTATTTATTTATTTATTTATTTACTCACTGCTGTTCTTACTGTGTAGTTTATTTCTATAGTTTATATAATATTATAAATTATATGTTCCTATTGTATTTTTCCTGTCTATGAACATTAAAAATAATAATAATAACACTAATATTATTAATAATAATAATAATAATAATAATAATAATAATATTACTACTAATAATAATAATAATAATAATAAATGTCTTTATTTATTTGTTTGTTTGTTTACATACTGACTGCTGTTTTTACTGTGGTTTTTTTTTCTATAGCTCCTATTGCTAACTTTATGTTTATATATATATATACTATTATAAAATATTTTCCTGCTTTATAAATGTCCTTTCTACGAATAATATTTATTTATTTGTTTGTTTGAATAAATATCCTATTTATTAATTTACTTGTTTGCTTCCTATATAATAATAGTATTCCTATTTGAAACATTGTCTTGTATAAGAATATTAATAAATTAATTATTAGTATTGATATTATTTATTTATTTGTTTTATTTTTTTTTTCTCCCATGCTAGTTCAGCTGGTGCAAAAAGGACGCCTTGCTGATTAGGCTGGTTAAAAACCCACATCCCTCTTGCAATGCTGGTCTGTTCACATTAACAAATATAAAAATGTTACTCTGTGACCCACATTTGAAGCGGCTGGTGTTGCGGAGCAGAAAGTGCGAAGCGCTGTTGACTGATGCATGAGAAAAGCTACTTTTTTTCAGGTGCTCAGAGCGCATCTACTGCTTTATGCGTCAGTTACTCTAACTTTTCAGCGCCACGGCAATGGCCGACTTCCAATCGCCTTGCGAGTGCTGGCAGTGCTACAGACTGTGGAGGTGCTTAACACAAACTCACACACGCTGGAAAAGTCCTGCGGGCTCTCAAGGGTGAGACGCATGCTCACACTGCCTCTGCCAACCAATTAGGAAATGACTCTCCAATCCCTGAACGCAGCCTCTCAACAGCCAGGGATTCTGGGAAATGTGCTAACTGTGTGTGTGGGGAAAAGTTTAATAAGTTTAGTTATTATATGTCACATGCTCAACAGGATTGCAATGAAATGCTTTTTTTCCCCCTGCAAGCTATCGTGACGTTGCAACCCGTTCTCATCAGTCTGCGTATAAATAACACGACTTTACACTTTCTAATTGCGTGTAATGCATACGCCAAATGCCAATTAGTCGTGTTATTTATACGCAGACTGATGAGAACGGGTTGGACATTTATAGCAGGAGCAAGCAAGATGGTACTGGCATTTTTTTGAGGTACAATGGTGATGTTAATGGGTCACACTTGTAGGGTTTTAACCTCTGCTCGTCTTTAGGTCCTGTCTTTAGGTGGCCAGCCCAACCAGTCTTGAACCTCTAAAGAAACATTTTTGGCCTGTTTAATTATCTAAACATATTTAAAACAATATGAACTGACACAAGAAAAAAAAAAATCATTAAGGTTTTTTGATCAATCCATTCATTCATTCATTCATTCATTCATTCAATCCTATTTTTTACCCTAATACTTATTATACTATTAGTTTATTTTATAAATTACCTTGTATAATAATAGTAATTTTATTAGTTCGTTTGTTTGTTTATAAAGTGGTGTTTTTAGTGTGCAGGTTTTTTTTCTGTAACTCCAATATATCCTGTATAATAATGTTAATAATAATAATAATAATAATAATAATAATTATTATTATTATTATTATTTACATTTTGTCATTTAGCAGACACTTTTATCCAAAGCGACTAACAAAGGAGGAATAATAATAATACAATATATTTATAATATAATTTAAAATTCATAATAATACATTATTATTATTATTATTATTATTATTAGGAAATGTATAGTAGTAAATGAAAAATAAATGCATAATAATAATTATAATTATTATAATAATTTTATTTATTTATTTTGAAAAAAAAAAAATCTAAATTTTCCTTCATAATAACTCTTTATTATTGTTGCCCTGTAGATCTATATGTATTTGTTGTAAAACAATAAACTCTGCTAAAGATTTCTGTTGCTTTATTGAGCAGATAGGATATTCCCAACATTACTCACAGTAGTACTAATACAATATTAACTGCATTCATAATGCGAGGGATGGTGTGTGATATTTGTAATGCTGAAATGCTATCTGTATGTGTGTGGAAGACGATGAGAGACGCTCAGACTCCCCAATGTTACCCATCGGGCTGTCACAAGAAATCCTTCACTGCCAGAGCTTTGCCTTCTTCTGTTCATACCTGCCTAATTCAATGGTGCTGAATACTTTTAGACAGCTGCCTCTGGTTGCTTTAATGAGGCGAAGTGCATGGAATTGAAGAATGCGTGGATTTTTTATTTATTTATTTTTTTTTTTTTTAAATGTGAGTCATTGGTCTCAGTGGTGGAAAAACAGCATGATAAATGATTTATTGTTTGGTGGAGTGTGGGAAGAAAGTCCTAATGAGGGACGTGCTGACCTGTTGCAAACCTTCATTCAACAAGTACAGGATGCTGGGTTTGGACCCAATGGGTGACCTAACCCCAACTGCAGTCATGAATGACATTTGTTCAAGCCTGTGTATACATATTTGTTTATTTGGTCACGTTATTTACACACACACACACACACACACACACACACAATGTGATTTACACTGGTCGTGTCTCTGGATCCACATCCTTTTGTTGTTGTTGGACCAATATTCCTGTCAGCTGATTGCCGGTTCAGGGACATGACGGTTGATTGTTTTTCTGGAATAATAAAGGCTGCTTAACAAGAAACATGTCCTACTTATATCATGTATGTCATGTTATTCATGTATTTTATGTTAACGACATTCCACTGATTCTTGAGACGTGAGGCGGAACTGCAAAAATAAGTAAACATTTTCAGATGTATTCACATGTGTTTGGGTGCAAATGGCTGCTTGCTCCAATTTTTATATTTTTTTTCCACACACACACACACAATGTGATTTACACAGGTCGTGTCTCTGGATCCACATCCTTTTGTTGTTGTTGGACCAATATTCCTGTCAGCTGATTGCCGGTTCAGGGACATGACGGTTGATTGTTTTTCTGGAATAATAAAGGCTGCTTAACAAGAAACATGTCCTACTTATATCATGTATGTCATGTTATTCATGTATTTTATGTTAACGACATTCCACTGATTCTTGAGACGTGAGGCGGAACTGCAAAAATAAGTAAACATTTTCAGATGTATTCACATGTGTTTGGGTGCAAATGGCTGCTTGCTCCAATTTTTATATTTTTTTTCTAAAAATTGTGTGTTTTTCCTTGTCTGTCACTCAATATGTCAACAATGTCAGATACCAAAACAACATGTACTGTCATGACAAACTGTAGATATAAATACTGACATATCTAGCATTCACAGTACATTCATCTTACTTTCAACATTGATAATAATCAGAAATGTTTTTTTGAGCAGCAGTTCAGTATATTAGAATGATTTCTGAAGGATCATGTGACACTGAAGACTGGAGTAATGATGCTGAAAATTCAGCTTTGATCACAGGAATAAATCACATTTTACAATATTCACATAGAAAAAGGTTATTTTAAAGTGTAATATTATTTCACAATATGCCTTATGCTTTGTTGTGCATCTCCATTTACACACACACACACACACACACACACACACACACACACACACACACACACACACACACACACACACAAAATGTTAAATATGCGTAACTTGTTTGACTTTCATATTATTTTAGAAATGTTTTCATAAATATCTTACTGTGTTGATATATTATGTTATCATGCAAAAAAAAAAAAAAGAAAGAAAAAAGAAAATTACATTATTAAGATAATGTAATTATACTGCAACTTTGAAATTAATCAGATGATAATGTGTGACATTCCCCATATCTTAACAATATGTACCTTTCAAAATTTTAAATAAATAATCCACCCAAAACAATAATAAAATAAAATATATATTTATTTGTTTAAATATTTGACGGGTTGAAATTTAAACAGAAAAGATAAATTAAATATTATAAATGTAAACAATAATAATAACAACAACAACAACAACAATAATAATAATAATAATAATAATAATAACAATAATAATAATAATAATAATAATAATAATAGCTACAGTGGTTTATTAGCACAATTTAGTTTTTGTGTACAAATGATTAGCCTATTGATTTTAAATAAACACCAATTTTAAAACTGTTAATAAATCTTATTAGATTGTTATTAAATTAATTTTATTAAATTACATGTTTACAGTGTTAAGTGGCAGTTAAATAATGCAGTCATTGCAATGTATGTTGTATATATTAATTTTAAATGTGTGCTGCTCTCACTCAGTTTGTTGTTTATTTACAGCACATTGTAAATACCTTCAGAACAAAATGATTGTTGGAGATTATTATTGATTTAAATGCCACTGCTAAAGCTAAGCACAACTACTAAACTTCAGCACAATCTATAACCTTAAAACATTGCAATAAACATGCATCAATATTTCATTAGTGTGCTTATTCAGTCATTTCGCTGTACATATCTGTTCATATCTGAAAAGCACAGACGGCACACATGAACCTCAATAAATCACAATCCTCTGCACATAAAATCTTTTTCCATGAAAGCACATTATCGATTGATTTTTTTCCCCTAGGGCTGTAATGCAACATTTGAAACCCAATAATAATGGGACATATAGCTAGCATGCGTTGAGAGGTTTTGGATGATTGGTTTGTGGAAACCCAACTCAGCAGGGCAGTCGAGGTGAACGCACACGAGCATCCTGCTAATCCCATTATACATGCAAGACAGCAGCAGCCATTGGTGATTTGATTTCTCAACCTGGGCTCAATTGGCAAATATGGGCAGGATGCAGTCTGGCATCTGCTTAGAAGCTGCAAACAGAAAAGTGTAAGCAGGAACGTGTTTGATACTTGTTTACCAAAGTACCAATACTGTGTCAGTACAAAATCATGTTCGTATCAATGCAAATAAGAGCAGGTATGGGAAATATGAAGAAAATATTTTATCGTGGTAAAATACATTGTTATAATATATGTGTATTATTACATTTTTTACACTTTTACCTTTTATAGTTGAATTTCCACCCATAATTAACTAACCATTCATTAATTAATTAATTAATTCATTCATTATATATATATATATATATATTACACACATTATATATTTTTTGCATTTATTTATAATCTTTATACATTTATCTTTTATGTTTTAATTGCCACTCAAAATAGTTTATTAAAATAGTATTTATTTATTTATTTATTAAATGAGGGAAATTTAAACATAAAGGATAAATGTATAAATATTGTAAATAAATATAAAAATGAAATATTACATGTACAATATTTTATTTTTAACCCCTCAAAAATGAATAAATAAATACATATTTCATATAATTCAAACATAAAATATAAATTAGTAAATGTACACTCAAATACACTATTGTCACATGGTATATACTGTGATTTCCTCCTTAATGCATCACTAGTTTCCTGCGACAAAACCAGCTGTGTTGTATTGCATTTGCTATTTATCAAGCCATTCCTCCACACTGGCCGCTGTCTCTCCATGTTCCTGTGGGAAACGGGACCGACGGTACCACTCCACTTGCATTGTTGTTGTATCAGTGCTGTCTAAGCTGCTCAAGATAATAGGAGCAGTATTTCTTCCCATCCCTCATGGATGCTTAAATCAAAATTAGATTACAGCACAGTCTTTGAACAGCTGAGTGATCATCGGGGCCAGATTCTTGCACTTGTCTTTGTCTAGATAAATGAAAGCCTCTTCGTATGGCACACTGTGACAACTTACTGACACAGGAAACGGAAAATGTATTGCAACTGTACCTGTATGAAAGAAAAATCGCAAATGAGATCTGCTTAATATCTCAGCGTTTTTTTTTTTTTTTCAGACAGCTATGAGATTAGAATGGAGATTTAGAAAGTCTCCTGCTTCTCAGACTTTTTCTCTCCTGAGAAACAGACCGCAGTAATCGCACCGTCTCAACATATCTTAAACTGTACCCCGATTTGCCAAGATATCAAAGTCTGCAATCAGTTCAGTCATTCATGCAATGCTTTCATCCGACTAACAATAGAGGAACAGATATCAGTATGAACTCAAACATTCATCACGTTGCAAAGGCAAACACCACTATTACTATACTGTTCAAACTTAGATTTGTGGGATTTTCAAAAATGCTTACACGCAATACTTTCTATTTATTTGTTTGTTTGTTTTGCACTATGCTCTGTTTGTTATTTTAATTTACATAATGTCTTAATTGTCTTGAGAAATGTTTATTTATTTATTTACTTGTTTGTTTGATTGTGTTTATTTATGTATTAATTCGTTAATTTCTTCGTTCATTCATTAATTCATTCATTCATGGCACACTGTGACAGCTTACTGACACAGGAAATGGAAAATGTATTGCAACTGTACATGTATGAAAGAAAAATCGCAAATGAGATCTGCTTAATATCTCAGTGTTTTTTTTTTTTTTTTTCAGACAGCTA